>NC_086452.1:435800669-436132186 GCF_028390025.1 Pseudophryne corroboree
TATCGCAGAAATCCGTTGTTGTCACAATTTCTAAAAAAATTCTAGCGTTGCTCTGCGATACTCTGCTCGTAATTCTGGCCCAGGGTCAGGGATTAAGCCTTGGGGGTGCCTGCGGCACTTTAGACAGGGGGGCCCCGGTGGAAGGGGGGGGCTGTATATAAGATTGTGTATACCTCCCAACATGACCCATTCCAGGAAGGACTAAATGCTCTTTACATGGACTTCCCTCTTAATATATGATTGTAGTCACCCGTGTTGAACTACTTAATTGATAAGAAAGGTGTTTCAACAGAGGTGATTGCAATCATAACTTAAGAAGGAAGTCCAGGTTGAGAGCATTTTTTCCCTCCTGGAATGGGTCATGGTGGGATGTATGGATTGTGCATATTAAATTTAGCCCAATGGTGTATAATAGATTTAAGCTAATAGTTTAATAATGCCTGGGTACTGTTTATAGCTCCAGCTAATTGAAAGACAACTTTTTTATAAAATGTTCTTGTAGTGGAATAAAGATGACTTAACCTTAAAATAGACATAGAAAAATAAAATCTATAATATATCTTGTCACATGCAAAAATAGCATCAACCTCTATACTACTTGCACACTGGGACAGGACTCAGGATGACTCTGTGTGTGTGTGTGTGTGTGTGTGTGTGTGTGTGTGTGTGTGTGTGTGTGTGTGTGTGTGCGTGTGTATATATCTTTCTCTAGACCCTCATACACAGGACTCAGACTCATTGACCTTTTGTCAAGTCGACCTAGAGTCCCTGTCGACCTAGAAATCATGTCGGCCTACTTACTGTCGACCACTAGTGGTCAACCTAGACACTTTCGACCTAAGTCTTGTTGACCTAGAGACTGGATACCAAGTATATTAGTATATATGGTGAATATGCAGACTGGATAGCGGCCACAGATTGGCCATGTCATCATGGGGCCTGCTGGATGTCTCGGCCTCCCTAGGTATTCTTTCTAATATGTGAATGAAAAATAGGGATTAGTTGACATCACTACTTTAGAAATATAAATTATAACATCATTACTCCCCATTACTGTATGTATATAGATGTTACTGAGTGTAATTATGTAACTTATGTAATACACAGGTATTTCTATCAGTCTATTCCTGTGTAAGCCCCGGTGTTACTGAAGCAGTTAATATGTGTTATTTTTTTTTTTTTTTTATGCTTAGGAAGCTCTTCAAGTGCTGAGTTGATTTTAAATATCTCATCTAATGTTGTCTGCAAAATCCCCTCGGCAGTAAGTTAGATGATCCTGGCATTAAGACAACTCTGGCACTGTATAGTGAGTGCACTGCTGATCAATTCACTGCTGTCAGTATGAGAGAACCTAGACAACAACACACAACAAGAGCGTCCGCACAGAGAGCAGGTGAACCGATGTCTATTTACTCCATTTGCATTTAAAATAAATAAAAGTCAGACAAAAACTGCATTTCCATAACTAGTAAAGCAGCTACACACATATGGGGTTAAGTTTAGGCAGCAAAAAATAGGAAACGTTTTTGGATCCTGTATAGTCTTGGCTTGTAATGAGGAAAAAATATCCTCCTTAAGTTGGAAATAATAATTAATTTGACTTAACTTTCTGCAGATGTCAGAAACCAAGACCAACAAAAGTAAAGTCATCTTTGAGAATGAGCAGGAAAGTATCTCTTGGTTGAAAGAAGGTAAGTTGCATTTTTTTAAGATTATGTTTGTAATTAATGAGATTATTATTATTATTATTATTATTTAATTTGTAAGATATTAAAGATAGATGTCTTGTTCCCAGACAGGAAAATAATTTCAATTTGGACTTTTAATTTTTCAAAATATGAATAATTAAAAAAAAAAAGAAAGAAAACAAGAAACATAAAGCCAAATCAAAAAATTTGTTTTAAACTTTTTTCTTCTCATGATTTATGTTATGCTTACTGTACTGTATGTGAATCAATCTAAAGTAATTTGCTAAATTGTTGCGTATAATTTAGTGAATCCGTTCGTACCGCTCAGTGTTAAGATTGTAGATACATAATGTACAAATTTATTTTTTTATTTATGAGTTTGGGAAAAGAGATGCTATGTGGGTTTTGCTGATTTATATGGCTGTATATGCTGCATTTAGTTTTATGTTCGTAACACAAGTGGGGATTAAATCAATTTAGTACAACTTGCTTTTAAAGATGGAGGATAAATGTATACTTGGAATTAAATTTTGACATGAACAATCTTTTAGAAAAACAGAAGAGAAAAAGGAAACAGGTGATCAGCATAGTAATAGCTCAAACAAATGTTCCCATTATTTAGCATTTGAATTTGTTGATAATACATAATAAATTCAGTGTAGAATAAACATTACTTATATTTGAAAATGTCTGCATGTCTTATATTAGAGGTGTTTAACAGTGATGCGTCCTTTTGGTATAGCCTTTCGATGGCATGGAAAAGAGTCCATCGATGCAGACATGCGGCTTGAAAGTGTTCATAGTAAATAATAATGTCTCACTACCGTATTTGTACATAATATAATAATTTAGTGAAGTGTCACATACTCTCTTTATACTTCAGAAGTGTTTGTGTTAGAGATGTGCAGGATCAGATTTACTTGGTACAGGTTGAGTATCCCATATCCAAATATCCGAAATACGGAATATTCCGAAATACGGACTTTTTTGAGTGAGAGTGAGATAGTGAAACCTTTGTTTTCTGATGGCTCAATGTACGCAAACTTTGTTTAATACACAAAGTTATAAAAAATATTGTATTAAATGACCTTCAGGCTGTGTGTATAAGGTGTATAAGAAACATAAATGAATTGTGTGAATGTACACACTTTGTTTAATGCACAAAGTTATAAAAAATATTGTATTAAATGACCTTCAGGCTGTGTGTATAAGGCGTATATGAAACATAAATGTATTCTGTGCTTAGACTTAGGTCCCATCTCCATGATATCTCATTATGGTATGCAATTATTCAAAAATACGGAAAAATCCCATATCCAAAATACCTCTGGTCCCAAGCACTTTGGATAAGGGATACTCAACCTGTACTTTTCACCAAATTTATGGCAAGTTCGGATTTATCTGAGTTTAGCTTAATGGCTATCCAAAATACGTGAGATGCCGTTTTTTGAGATCCGAGTAACACCGAGTAAATCCAAACCGCACAACCTTAGTTTATGTGCACCATCCCTCCAGTCCACAAGAGATATGCAAGATGGTCATAATTACCTACAGTAAGCATGCACTTATGGTGTTCGGTTTTCACTTGCCCGCCCCTTTTCTACGCAGTTCCGCTTCTACAGGCGTAATGAGTATGCACAGCTGTAGTGCAAGGAGATACAGTACAAGTCCACCATATGCCAAATTTTATATGCAGACCTATGAGGATGCATACATGCGCAGTAAAGCAATGCTTATCTTATGCAAAAAAATTAGCTTCCAGGTTGAACATACTGTAGTTTAAATAATGAAGTGTAGATGGGAGATTTAATTTGCAGGATGCAGGGGCAAACGCAGGATTTGCAGGAGGGGGTTTCCAGAGGGGGGAGGAGCCAAACACGGGGTGGAGACTGAAGTGACTCAGTCTATGCTGGGTTTGTTAAACTATTGTAGATAGATAGATAGATAGATAGATAGATAGATAGATAGATAGACCGACCAAATATATTTTGTAATAGTCATAGACATAGAGCAATCTCCATTCTAAAAATGCATTCGAAAATCACGGGTCTTCATACGGATTGAATAAAGGACTACCAAGCCAGTTGCTCTTCATAACGGTGGCAACACCGAAACATTGAACTTGGAACTGGCTTGGAAGTCCTTTATTCATTCCGTATGAAAACCTGTGAGTGCCACCTGATCTACACTGCTATACATGGGGCTCGATTAACCCGGGGTGGTACCAGGGCAAATATTTTTAATGCAGTTCCGGAGTACCTACTATGGGCCAGTTGTAATGACGTCTGAGTTGGCCAGATGTGCGGGTTCCCAGCCAACCTTGGATATTTTCTTAAAGTGGCAATCATTTACAAGGCACGGTTTTGCCTTATAAATGATTGCCGCTTTAAAAAAAACCTCAGAGTTTGGCCAGGAACCTGCACCTCCTGCCAACTCAGACTTCATTACATCCGGCCCTACATTACATATATATGTATATACACACAATGCAATTTGACTGGCACTCCACATAACTTCATAATACCTGGGTGCCTTCCCACGAACCATCAGGGAGCCATGCAGTATATAGAGAAGATGGGCGGCAATACAGACAGCTACACAAGCTTTCTTAATTTTTCAGGTGCGTTTTATCCTAACAAAACGTGCTAATAAAATGCACCTGAAACGTTGATAGCAAAGCTTGTGTAGCTGTCTGTATTTCTTACAAAACCGTGGAATGACGCCCGTTTCTCTATTTACTCTATATATATATATATATATATATATATATATACACACAGATGGAGCCACGCTAGTCGTGGCTCCATCTGTGACTAGGTGCGCCCACCTGGGCGCGTCTGGGCGCTGTGAGCATCTCCGTCTGAATGGAGACGCACGCCCAGACGGAGACGCTTACAATGGGAAGTGGCTCCGTGTGCTCCCGCCGTGACTAAGCGGACAGATCGCCTACTCACGCCGGGAGTGCACGCCTGTGATCGGGCAGGCAAAGATAAGGGAGGCTCCATCTGTATGTGTGTGTGTGTATATATATATATATGTATTATATATACATATGTGTGTGCATATATATGTATTATATGTGTGTGTGTGTGTGTGTGTGTGTGTGTGTGTGTGTGTGTGTGTATGTATATATATATATATATACTGTAATGGGAAAAAGATATGCAGGTATAAAAAATTGCACTTACAAATGAGGATCAGACAGTAGGCTGTGGAGCAGACAGTGGAGGGACTGAAGCAATCGGAGCAGCTGCCATAATACACAGCTGCAGCACAGCGCAGGGTAGTGCACGACCCGCGATTCGCGGGTGTTTGAAGGGGTGGAGCCTAATCCCGGAGGGGGCGGGGCTTAACCAGCGGGTCGCGGGTTTGTTTTTTTGCTTTTAAAAATGTCAGGGGGGGTTTTTGGGTACTCAGAAACCCCCCCTGCGTGCGCTAGTGGGATGGTATTATTTAACCTGCATACACAATACAATTATCTGGCAGATAAATTGCCAGATCTGGCTGGTTGGAATGAAAATCATACCAGACGTACACTGTTTCCGGGGGTGTGGAATCCTCAACCCGACCCGGCGTCTGGTCACGTGAGCGGCTCTCTGCACCCAGCGTGCACACAGGAATGGTGACACACACCCGCTCCCTTTGTATCTCAGAGCGGCTCTCTCATCCACAATAGGTCTCCTGCTGCCTCTGCACTGTGGCGACACAACAGAGGAGGGGTAGTCCTCTTTGGGGACAGCAGAAGCAACTCGCACTTCTTCCTACTGTCCCGACATCAGGCGCGACCCAAACTCTCATCGTTCCCATTCCTGCAAAATTGCACATGGGACGACAGCAGAAAAGGGAACTGACCTATCGCTGCCGGGACACATTTACTTTCTCTTAGTGACACCTATGCATATTTACAGCCTTTTGTCTCCTTGAAAAATTATACATCACCGGGATACATGGTTTTTAATTCTCTAACTGTGTCATTGATACTATAGCACAATGTCTGAGAAATCTACTCTGGTGATGATCTTTTGAAATTATTGTATTCATCAGCCTAACCAATTTAGGAATATACGCTAATGAGATGATGATTATGATATGTATGCATTTATGAATCAAAAATGAATGTTTAGGTTGTCATATCATGGTCGGAACTATAGAAGTTACATGTCTCTATTCTACTTTATGGACTATATATTATTACATGTACATCAATAGCCTATAGCCTCCAAAATTAAGTTCACATCACCAGGATACATATTGTCTGGATTATCGACTCTGGTGTTGTTTTGAATTCATTGCACTCATCAGCCTGGCTAATTTAGGAATATTAAACACACAGGCTTTGATATAGGGAGAGAAGGAGATTTTGTCATTGGAAGAATCTCCCTCCCCCCTTCTTTCTATCATGTTATACTGATATATGTTTCATTTATGGGATTGTGACCATGATATGTATACATCTATGATTAATGCCCATGGTGTCACATCACAGTTAAGAATATATGGGAATGTGTGTCTTTCAAGGCTTACCACGGCACGTTTCTGGGGGGTTCAATACTCTCAAAACGCAAAGTTTCAATCGTGATGAATCTAGGTTCATCCGCAGACTCCTATGCTTCAGATGTGTCGGTAACCATCACTCATTTTGATTTGATTAATACCAACCACTCCTGCCCTCTTAGAGGACATTAATTCCTGTTCACTAAATAAAAGGGAAGTGCATCAGCCGAGTGGGCAACTGCTGCTAATCGGGTATATGTTCTCAATATGAGATCCAATTATTTATTTAGAGAGATCTCTTGGAGTTTTTAATTACCCGACTAATTATTTAAACCTTGTTTCACTTTTGTTCTACAACCATCTATTGCCTCGGTAGATACGTGGCTATGTTGCATGGTAATTTTCATTAGAAACTTTATATGCATACCATAGTGAACTTTAGCCACATATACACTATACATATATACATACAGTGATTTTGAATCACTGTAGGTCAACTCTGACCGATCTGTGTTGTTTATGTCTTATTTTGACCGTATTATTTTAATATATCCAATAAATGTTAAGTTTTAATTTCTTAATAAATCACGAATTTGACTAATAATAATAAAAGAGTGCGCCACAAAGTAAGCCTTCTTTGGCGGATGACCGCCTCATGGTCACTCTCCTCTCTCCCCCCTTTTGGAATGAAAATCTGGTAAAGGATAAGAGCAAATGACAATTAGAATTTGCTCCCAAACACTGGAAAATGGACAAAAACTGTCTTTCATAAAAATTGGTTAAATCATGGACAGGTTGTGTCCGTTTTCCAGTGTTTGGGAGCAAATGGTAATTGTCATTTGCTCTTATCCTTTACCAGATGTTCATTCCAACCAGCCAGATCTACCAGATTATCTGCCAAATAATTGTATAGTGTATGCCCAGTTTTAGTGACATAACCAGGTGGAGTTTTCTTAAAGGGACACTCAATCTTCTAGTTGCATCTCTGCGGTTTCTATAGAAACTGCAAACAGTGTAACAAAAATATTTATTTATTTTTATATATATACAGTATATATATATATATATATACAGTATATATATATATATATATATATTGGAGAGAAAGTGTACAGGTGCGCTGGTGATGATTACGTAAAGGTGTTCAGTTCACAGTAAATGAATCTCTGTGCTATTGCACTGGTGTGCCTAACACCGCTGCAGATCTCCAAAGCCGCTCAGGACTCCTTGAGCAAGTGTAACTGGAAAGAAAAATCAGGAGAACGCGCCCATAGTGCAGATAAATTTATTTCAAACAACGGGTAACAATGGACATTTCATGAATAATGAGAGACCCGTACCCTATGAGACCCACTCTTTGGGCCAGTTTTAACACATGTCAGAATCAACCAGGCAACACACCAGACCTGCTGTCATCAGAGACCGGACCAAGCACCGTGCCGGAGACGACCAACCCGTCAGGTCACTCGCAGGGATGCAGCCGAATTGTGTGAGCCGGGAGTAGGAGAACGCACGTCTGGCAGGCCCCGCCTCTACGCGTTTCGTGGTTACTTTGTCAGGAGGTTTGGCCTGTCAGACGTTTGTAGGGGCTTTATACCATCAGAGGATGTCTCGCCAGCTGAGTCAAATGATTAGCCGCACTAATGTGAGATCTCCTCCATTCATCAAAATTAGTAACAATACAATAAAACGGGTATATAATAAAAGATCAACAATGTGATACAAAGATACATAATCGATACATACTAGGAAGACATATTTAAAGCATTTTTTAGCCACATGTTTAGAAACATGTATTACACAATATGTGTTAAATAAATACGAATGGTTTTGTACTATTTTAACCACTCTTTTCACAGTTGTTCTCAAAAATGAAAGTGCCTGCTGCATGGATTATCTATATGGAATTCATACGCAAATGTAGAAGTGGTCAGCAACATTATAAACACAGTTTTAAACCTACAGATACATAGGTCATTCGTTTAACCATATCTAAAAGATAGGACAATTTCATCGATTAACAAAGAACATCCTGTTGCCGGCATGAGCTATATCTCGCATGTCTGCAGATATACCGATGAGAATAAAAATACAAGTAGATATATAACAAATACAAATAAATATAAATATAGAGATAAAAAAAACAGAGATAAAAAAACACATAGAGAAACATAAAAATACACAGGACAGCAAAAACAACGTATTCCCATTTTTGTACAACACTAATTCCTACAAGTTGAGCATGTACATCTATATAAAATATTATCGGATAAGAAAGTACATTTATTAGTGCTTTCACTCATAATCTTTAGAGTACATAGATAGTATAAATAAGGAGCACAGGATTCAAAACCTATTCTACTGAGAAGGGGACACGGTTTTAAAAGGTATTCTATCTATCTCTAATAAACGGAGTGATCTCATAGTTTTCATTGAGACCGTGTGGAATCAATGTATTTAATGTCAATATCCAAAAGGTCTCCCTTTTCAGTAGAAGTTCTTCTCTATTTCCACCCTCTTTTTTCAATGCAACATGTTCAATGCCTGCAAAGCTTAGGAGCGACGAGTCGGCATTGTGTCGTTCTGAAAAATGCCGTGGAACACTGTGATTCATTACACGATTCTTAATATTTCGACTATGTTCTAATATTCTAATTTTCAATACTCTTTTGGTCTTCCCAACATATCTAAGACCACAAGGACACATTAAAACGTAAATGCAAAAGCTGGTATTACAATTTATAAAGGATTGGATGGTGTTATGACGTGATGGATTCTTGTCCATAATCTTTTTAGCACCCTTATCGGCCATACAACAAACTTTACAGCCACCACATTGGAAAAAACCTTTTGTTGGTACAAGAAAGTGATCCCTTTTCTCAACCTGAACTTTTTCAAGTTTACTTTTTGACACTATAGATTTTATAGTTCTTGCCTTTCTATAGATAATGTCAGGTTTCCTAGGGAGCTCAGGCCCCAATATCGGATCCAATTTAAGGATCTTCCAATTTTTTTGTGCTATCTTTTCCAAGTCTCTATAGCTAGTACTAAATTGTGTGACCAGTGGACAAAAAATCTTACGCTCTTCCTTTTCTTTATTCTTATACGTTAATAAGGACTCTCTTTCCCTCTCCCTAGCTTTCAGCATAGCTTTTTGTGTCAGATCTTCAGGGTAACCCCTCTTTTGGAATCTATCTGTATATATTCCTGCTTGCTCATCAAATTTGCGGAGATCAGTGCAGTTTCTTCTTAGTCTAGTGTATTGAGAATACGGTATATTCTCCTTCCACTGGGGGAGATGACAGCTGTTAAAATCCAAATAGCTATTGCTATCAACCCTTTTAAAATGTGTATAGGTTTCAATCTGCCCTGTATTTAGATAGTCTTCAGTGGATATAACCAGATCTAAAAATTCTAACCTATTAGGGGAAAAAGTGCCCGTGAACCTCAGATTATACGTATTCACATTTATTGCTCTCAAGAATTCTTGCCATTCTACTTCATCACCATTCCAGACAATCATCAAATCGTCTATGTACCTTTTGTACATGACGATTTTAGATCTCAACTCACCCTGTAGAGTTTCAGTCTCCCATTGGCCCATATATATAGTTTCTCTATGTGTTTTTTTTATCTGTTTTTTTATCTCTATATTTATATTTATTTGTATTTGTTATATATCTATTTGTATTTTTATTCTCATCGGTATATCTGCGGATATGCGAGATATAGCTCATGCCGGCAACAGGATGTTCTTTGTTAATCGATGAAATTGTCCTATCTTTTAGATATGGTTAAACGAATGACCTATGTATCTGTAGGTTTAAAACTGTGTTTATAATGTTGCTGACCGCTTCTACATTTGCGTATGAATTCCATATAGATAATCCATGCAGCAGGCACTTTCGTTTTTGAGAACAACTGTGAAAAGAGTGGTTAAAATAGTACAAAACCATTCGTATTTATTTAACACATATTGTGTAATACATGTTTCTAAACATGTGGCTAAAAAATGCTTTAAATATGTCTTCCTAGTATGTATCGATTATGTATCTTTGTATCACATTGTTGATCTTTTATTATATACCCGTTTTATTGTATTGTTACTAATTTTGATGAATGGAGGAGATCTCACATTAGTGCGGCTAATCATTTGACTCAGCTGGCGAGACATCCTCTGATGGTATAAAGCCCCTACAAACGTCTGACAGGCCAAACCTCCTGACGAAGTAACCACGAAACGCGTAGAGGCGGGGCCTGCCAGACGTGCGTTCTCCTACTCCCGGCTCACACAATTCGGCTGCATCCCTGCGAGTGACCTGACGGGTTGGTCGTCTCCGGCACGGTGCTTGGTCCGGTCTCTGATGACAGCAGGTCTGGTGTGTTGCCTGGTTGATTCTGATATGTGTTAAAACTGGCCCAAAGAGTGGGTCTCATAGGGTACGGGTCTCTCATTATTCATGAAATGTCCATTGTTACCCGTTGTTTGAAATAAATTTATCTGCACTATGGGCGCGTTCTCCTGATTTTTCTTTCCATATATATATATATATTTATATATAAAAACAGCACATGATGAAGGTCTCATGACCAATTTTTGTCACAAGTGGGACAATTCCAGGAAGGATTTCACGAGAATAAAGAAACATTTAAATGAATAAAGGATGTGTCCCTAAGTAAGATATAATTTGTACTGGTTCCACTGCACATTAATAAGAGCATCCATCTACCATCAAAACTAGGTATAAATCCCATTTCCCCTTTACACCGGTAGGCCAGCACGATCCTGCATGTATTATAAGGAATAATGCATCTTATACTGTAACCTATAATTCCTGTACTTTCTGTACCTGCATTTCCAAGTTGGATGAAGATGTCCATTTTTTCCCTTTGGGATATTTATTTACTAAAGTTTACGTATACTCTGTAGAACTTTACAATTGGGAAGAAACACAATATAATGAAACTGGGTAGTAAAAAACAGACAAAGTGGTAACAGGGCCCTACTTTTAAGCTAACAGTCTCTAGGAAAATCTGAGTTTGGTTTATGAGTGTGCCACATAGTGTATATTGGCCAAGCTACATTGCAATGGAAAAAGAGTTTGTGATCCAGTCACACAGTAATGTTATATTGCAAATAAGGTCCTATAACAGGAATGGGAGCAGTAATCTAGTGTTCATGAGACACCCAGATATCGGGCATAATGAAGGGGTTGAGTGGGGGGATATTTTGAGACAAGGAGAAAGACCCGTACTGTGTGTTGGTGCAGATTTGTAAATGATTTTGCATGGTTGTACAATTTTTTATAGGGGATAACAGAGAACAGCAATTGAACATTGTGCAAAGAAAATTAGCTATTATATTAAATGTAGACTGATGGGTGACAATCTGGTTAGGGAAAGAGAAGTAATGAGGAAACTGCAATAGCCAGTGCAGGAGATAATGCATGGACTGGGTTTTCTGGGAGATATGTGCGTGTTCAGGAAATGTTTCTTACATTTATGTAATGGGATATTTCTTTTGAGTTTAAACTGTCAAAACGAGTTCTCTGATGAAACGTCAGTGACACTGGCTAACACAGATTGTGAGAGAGCCAATCCGACAATTAGAATGAGAGAAGCAAACTAATACCGTGCCCTGCAATGCATTGAATGCAGTGTTTTACTGTTGAGAGGGACAAATTTAGGGGTCAGGATGCCCCTAGGCACAACATTATCGGTCCCCCCCCCCCATCATGTCACTGCCCCCTTCATGTTGGAGCCTTCCGACTACCAAAGCAGCACCAATCTCACCACCACCACCACCACAATTTACTGACCAATGCCACCCCCTCCCACAACAGTTACAAAATAAAAAAAAATGAGTAGTAATGACAAAAAAAAGAATCACCTGGCCTCATCTGGCCATCAGCTTAGCAGGGCTCTCTTGCAAATGAGCATGCTGTGTTGCTCCCCCCTCAGCAAGTGTCACCCCTAGGCATGTGCCTCACGTGCCTAATAGGAAATCCACCACTGTCTGTTGAGTGTCCAACAATGTGAAATGCAGCATCGATATCCAGTATAATCAGAAATAGTTTTTCCCCCTTGGCTTTAGCAGTGATCATATCACGGACCATACTACTCCGAACAGTGTCTGCGGAGTGTTGAAAATAAAAATTACAGAGGGTTATGTGAGGAAAGGATGCTTGTGAGAGCCTATCAAGAAGTTTGGTGGGAGATGAGAGAGAAGACCATGATCTGATAGAGAGTTTTAGTCAGAAGATTTTTTTTAGAACAATACATAAGCTTGATTATAGTTATAGTATGAGAATAGGGTAATGGAGACATGAGATTAAGGAAGTTCTTGCTTAGTAGTATCAAATTAAGGGAAGTTATCAAGGGGTGCGGGAAAGAAACTGAGTAACTTGTTACTCAGGGAAAAAGAAAGAATTTCACATAGGATCTTGACAGTCTTATTTATCTTATCCTTAAAGTAGAAAGGCAGTGAGAGTGATTTGGGGCTTGAAGCCTGAGCGGTGATGGAAGGATATGTTTCTTTGACAGTGCAGGAAATTTTTTTAGCAGTTGGGCAAAACCATGTGCACTGCAGGGGGGGGGGGGGGGCAGATATAACATTTGCAGAGAGAGTTAGATTTGGGTTGGTTATTTTGTTTCTGTGCAGGGTAAATACTGGCTGCTTTATTTTTACACTGCAATTTAGATTACAGGTTGAACTCACCACACCCAAATCTATCTCTCTCTGCACATGTTATATCTGCCCCCCCTGCAGTGCACATGGTTTTGCCCAACTGCTAAAAAATTTCCTGCTGCGATCAACTTGGAATTACCCCCAGTGTCCAGATATTTTTGATAGAAGTGGATGGCAGCTGTACTGTGCATATGAGGTAATCATGAAAAGTGCATGATTATCATCTGCGCTGTTCTACTTTAGGCGAAGGCTTTTAAAGGCAGCTTATTTCTTTAGTGTGCCAGGGCAAATATTGTGGATGATGCAATGAATGATGTAGGCACCTGTGTGCAGGATACAACTGTTCAATATCACTGGAGCTTCAATCATTCATTAACTAATATGGCACAATTAACATAAAAAATAAGATTTTACTCACCGGTAAATCTATTTCTCGTAGTCCGTAGTGGATGCTGGGCACTCCGTAAGGACCATGGGGAATAGACGGGCTCCGCAGGAGACTGGGCACTCTAAGAAAGATTTAGTACTACTGCTGTGCACTGGCTCCTCCCTCTATGCCCCTCCTCCAGACCTCAGTTAAGGAAACTGTGCCCGGAAGAGCTGACATTATAAGGAAAGGATTTTGGAATCCAGGGTAAGACTCATACCAGCCACACCAATCACACCGTATAACTTGTGATAAACTTACCCAGTTAACAGTATGAACAAACAACAGAGCATCAACCAATGGATGCCAACATAACATAACCCTTTATTAAGCAATAACTATATACACGTATTGCAGAAAGTCCGCACTTGGGACGGGCGCCCAGCATCCACTAGGGACTACGAGAAATAGATTTACCGGTGAGTAAAATCTTATTTTCTCTAACGTCCTAGTGGATGCTGGGGACTCCGTAAGGACCATAGGGATTATACCAAAGCTCCCAAACGGGCGGGAGAGTGCGGATGACTCTGCAGCACCGAATGGGCAAACACAATGTCCTCCTCAGCCAGGGTATCAAACTTGTAGAATTTTGCAAAGGTGTTTGAACCCGACCAAGTAGCAGCTCGGCAAAGCTGTAATGCCGAGACCCCTCGGGCAGCCGCCCAAGAAGAGCCCACCTTCCTTGTGGAATGGGCTTTCACTGATTTTGGATGTGGCAATCCAGCCGCAGAATGAGCCTGCTGAATCGTGTTACAGATCCAGCGAGCAATAGTTTGCTTTGAAGCAGGAGCACCCAGCTTGTTGGATGCATACAGGATAAACAGCGAGTCAGTCTTCCTGACTCCAGCCGTTCTGGTTACCTAAATCTTCAAAGCCCGGACTACGTCAAACAGCTTGGACTCCTCCAAGTCACAAGTAGCCGCAGGCACCACAATAGGTTGGTTCAAATGAAAAGATGACACCACCTTTGGCAGAAATTGCGGACGAGTCCGCAATTCTGCCCTGTCCATATGGAAAACCAGATAGGGGCTTTTACATGACAAAGCCGCCAATTCTGACACACACCTAGCCGAAGCTAAGGCCAACAGCATGACCACTTTCCAGGTGAGATACTTTAGCTCCACAGTCTTAAGTGGCTCAAACCAGTGGGATTTCAGGAAACCCAACACCACGTTAAGATCCCAAGGTGCCACTGGTGGCACAAAAGGGGGCTAAATATGCAGCACTCCCTTAACAAACGTCTGAACCTCAGGCAGTGAAGCCAGTTCTTTTTGAAAGAAAATGGATAGGGCCGAAATCTGGACCTTTAAGGACCCTAATTTTAGGCCCATAGTCACTCCTGACTGTAGGAAGTGCAGGAATCGACCCAGCTGGAATTCCTCTGTAGGGGCCTTCCTGGCCTCACACCAAGCAACATATTTTCGCCATATACGGTGATAATGCTTTGATGTCACGTCCTTCCTAGCCTTTATCAGCGTAGGAATAACTTCATCCGGAATGCCTTTTTCCGCTAGGATCCGGTGTTCAACCGCCATGCCGTCAAACGCAGCCGCGGTAAGTCTTGAAACAGACAGGGCCCTTGTTGCAACAGGTCCTGTCTGAGAGGCAGAGGCCATGGGTCCTCTGTGAGCATTTTTTGCAGTTCCGGGTACCAAGTCCTTCTTGGCCAATCCGGAACAATGAGTATTGTTCTCACTCCTCTTTTTCTTACACTTCTCAGCACCTTTGGTATGAGAGGAAGAGGAGGAAACACATAGACCGACTGGAACACCCACGGTGTTACTAGTGCGTCCACACCTATTGCCTGAGGGTCCCTTGACCTGGCGCAATACCTTTTTAGCTTTTTGTTGAGGCGGGACGCCATCATGTCCACCTGTGGCAGTTCCCATCGATTTGCAATCTGCGTGAAGACTTCCTGATGAAGTCCCCACTCTCCCGGGTGGAGGTCGTGCCTGCTGAGGAAGTCTGCTTCCCAGTTGTCCACTCCCGGAATGAACACTGCTGACAGTGCGCTTACGTGATTCTCCGCCCAGCGAAGAATTCTGGTAGCTTCTACCATCGCCACCCTGCTCCTTGTGCCGCCTTGGCGGTTTACATGAGCCACTGCGGTCTGACTGGATCAGAACCGGTTGGTCGCGAAGCAGGGTCTCCGCTTGACTTAGGGCGTTGTATATGGCCCTTAGTTCCAGGATATTGATGTGAAGGCAAGTCTCCTGCCTTGACCACAGCCCTTGGAAATTTCTTTCTTGTGTGACTGCCCCCCACCCTCGGAGGCTTGCATCCGTGGTCACCAGGACCCAGTCCTGAATGCCGAATCTGCGACCTTCGAGAAGGTGAGCACTCTGCAGTCACCACAGGAGAGACACCCTGGCTCTGGGGGATAGGGTGATTAACCGATGCATCCGAAGATGTGATCCGGACCACTTGTCCAGTAAGTCCCATTGGAAGGTCCTCCTATGGAACCTGCCAAAGGGAATGGCCTCGAATGATGCCACCCTCCTTCCCAGGACTCGAGTGCAGTGATGCACTGACACCTGTTTTGGTTTTAATAGATTCCTGACCAGTGTCACGAGCTTCTGAGCTCTCTCTATCGGGAGATAAACCCTTTTCTGGTCTGTGTCTAGGATCATGCCTAGGAGAGGCAGATGAGCTGTAAGAACCAACTGCGACTTTGGAATATATAGAATCCAGCCGTGTTGCCGTTTCACTTCCAGAGAAAGTGATACGCTGTTCAGCAACTGCTCTCTTGATCTCGCTTTTATGAGGAGATCGTCCAAGTACGTGATAATAGTGACACCTTGCTTCCGCAGGAGCACCATCATTTCCGCCATTACCTTGGTGAATATTCTCAAGGCCGTGGAGAGACCAAACGGCAACATCTGAAATTGGTAATGACCATCCCATACCGCAATTCTGAGGTACGCCTGATGAGGTGGATAAATGGGGACATGAAGGTATGCATCCTTTATGTCCTGAGTCACCATAAAATCTCCCCCTTTCAGGCTTGCAATTACCGCTCTTAGCGATTCCATCTTGAACTTGAACCCTTTCAGGTATATGTTCAGGGATTTTATATTCAATATGGGTCCAACCGAACCATCTGGTTTCGGGACTACAACATGGTTGAATAATAACCCCCTCCTTGTTGAAGGAGGGGAACCTTGACCACCACCTGTTGAAGATACAATTTATGAATTGCAGTTAACACTGTTTCCCTCTCGTGGGGGAAACCCGGCAGGGCCGTCGGTGAGGGGGCATCTTCTCAAAGTCCAGCTTGTATCCCTGAGACACAATATCTATTGCCCAGGGATCTAACAGGGAGTGAACCCACTTGTGGCTGAACTGACGAAGGCGTGCCCCCACCGGGCCTAGCTCCGCCTTGCGGTAGATTTTTGTAGAGGCCGGGGAGGACTTCTGCTCCTGGGAACTAGCTGTGTTGTGCAGCTTCTTTTCCTGTGCCCCCGCCTCTGGCAAGAAAGGACGCACCTCGGACTTTCTTGTTTCTTTATTCGAAAGGCTGCATTTGATAATGTCGTGCTTTCCTAGGCTGTGCAGGAATATAAGGCAGAATATCAGAATTACCAGCTATAGCTGTGTAGACCAGGTCCGAGAACCCTTCTCCACACAATCCTCAGCCTTCCACATGCCTCTTAAGTCGGCATCATCTGTCCATTGCATATTCTACAGGACACGTCAAGCAGAAATCGACATAGCTTTGACTCTAGGACCCAGTATACTCATGTCTCTTTGGACATGTTTTATATATATATATATATATATATATCACTTAAGACAGCATCTGTAATATATATATATATATATATATATATCTCTATATATACATATATATATATATATATCTATATGCATACTAGGGTCTCAATCTCTGCTGATAAGGTACCTGTCCACGCTGCCACAGCGCTATAAACCCATGCCGACACAATTGCCGGTCTGAGTAGTATACTAGAATGTGCACGCTATCTGCAGGATCCCTGAGAACAGCTAGTGCTACCTTCTGTGCAAACAGGACACCCTAGGGGAAGATTCCCAACACATCCTGGCCCTAGTGGGGAAAGGATACTGCCTGAGAATTTTTTGTGGGAAGCTGCAGTCTCTTGTCTGGAGATTCCCGCTCTTCTTCCTCATGAGAGGAGGGAAATTTACCTCAGCTTTCTTCCCCTTAACATGTGTACCCTTGTGTCAGGGACAAATGAGTCATCAGTGATATGCAAATCATCTTTTTTTACAATAATCATATATTGAATACCTTTCAGCCATCTTGGCTTTAACTTTGCATTATCGTAGTCGACACTGGAGTCAAACTCCGTGTCGATATCAGTGTTTATTATTTTGGATAGTGAGCATTGTGAGACTCTGAAGGTCTCTGTGACACAGGGACAGACATGGGTAGATTTCCTGCCTGTTCTCTAATCTTTTGTGCTAAATTCACCTCAGCACTTACACATATCCAAACAGGTGTCGGCGTTGTCGACGGAGACACTCTCTCACACACATATTTGCTCTATCTCCTCCTTAGGGGAGCCTTTTACCTCAGACATGTCGACACACACGTACCGACACACCACACACACAGGGGATGCTCTATTTGAAGACAGTTCCCCCACAAGGCCCCTTGGAGAGACAGAGAGAGAGTATGCCAGCACACACCCCAGCGCTATATGACCCAGGAATCACACAGTAACTTAGTGTTAACCCAGTAGCTGCTGTATATATAGTTTTTATGCCAAATTTATGTGCCCCCCCTCTCTTTTTCACTCTCTCTATCGTGCAGGGGAGAGCCTGGGCAGCTTCCTCTCAGCGGAACTGTGGAGAGAAAATGGTGCTGGTGAGTGCTGATGAAGAAGGCCCTGCCCCCTCAGCGGCGGGCTTCTCCCACGATTTTGTGTAAAATTAATGGCGGGGGCTCATGCATATAACAGTGTCCAACTGTATATATGCTGCTTTTGCCAGGAGGTACTTAATTGTTGCCCAGGGCACCCCCCCCTGCGCCCTTCACCCTACAGTGACCGGAGTGTGTGGGTTAGTGTGGGAGCAATGGCGCACAGCTGCAGTGCTGTGCGCTACCTCATGTGAAGACAGGAGTCTTCTGCCGCCGATTTCGATGTCTTCTTGCTACTGCCGGCTTCTGTCTTCTGGCTCTGCGAGGGGGACGGCGGCGCGGCTCCGGGAACGGACGACCAAGGTTAAGATCCTGTGTTCGAACCCTCTGGAGCTAATGGTGTCCAGTAGCCTAAGAAGCGCAACCTAGCCGCAGTTAGTAGGTTTTCTTCTCTCCCCTCAGTCCCTCGTAGCAGAGAGTCTGTTGCCAGCAGAAGCTCTCTGAAAATAAAAAACCTAACTAAAATACTTTATTAGCAAGCTCAGGAGAGCCCACTAAAAGCACCCAGCTCTGGCCGGGCACAGATTCTAACTGAGGTCTGGAAGAGGGGCATAGAGGGAGGAGCCAGTGCACACCAGTAGTACTTTATCTTTCTTAGAGTGCCCAGTCTCCTGCGGAGCCGTCTATTCCCCATGGTCCTTACGGAGTGCCCAGCATCCACTAGGACGTTAGAGAAATACTATTTATTTATTTAATTAATTAATTAATTAATTAAATTATATTGGTCCCTTAATATTTATTAAATATTATATTGTCTTTTTAATTGACATATTTTTTTTATTTTGTTAATTATTTATTGATAATTTGCCTGGCCCCTTAATTAAGTAGTAATATATTTGGCACCTTAATACAGTACATATTTTTAATGTTTCTCTTTATTATATTCTGGAAGGACAGATAGAGTGCAGTTTGAGCAATCTTGCCGACCAGGGGCACAGCCTTCTTTCTGGCGCTTTGTTGGGTGGGTTTAGTGGTAGATTATGAGATCGCTGCTTAATAAATTTGACAATATCTGTTCAGAACATTTGTTTTAAAAACAAAATTGGGTGGTGATTTGTGGTTAGTGGTGTTTGAAAATGGAAATCTTGGGGTAATTTTCTGGTGAGTTTGTGGGGGATTTATTAAAGTTTGGAGAGAGCCAAAGTAAGTTCCATCAGCTCCTAGCTCATTTTTTTACACAGCCTGTAAAAGGACAGTTCAAAACTGATTGGTTGGTTCTCTTTTTACACTTTAATAGGATTGCTACTTTTTTCAAATGTTCTCATTGATTTTGGGTAGATGTTGTGTCGGTGCCCACAGCTGACTGGGTCCTCTGACCATTTTATATTATTTCTTTTCAAATGCACTAGTTTCTGGCGTGTAGCAGTGTATGGAATGTCCATACTTTAGGTCAGCTGATCCTGGATGCCTAAATATTCTAATTCAGCATGACAGCCACCCAATGTTTCTGGCACTGTAAAGGTGGGTGCACACTGTAAAGATATATCTGCAGATCAATTGATCTGCAGATATATATATGGACAGATCAGGCAGTGTGCTGTGCATACACACTGTCTGATCCGTCGGGGACTGACGTCATGAACTGGGCGGGCGTGTACACACGCCCGCCCAATTCAGCTGTCAATCACCACCGGCCACCGCAACATGTGTACGGGCGGTCGGCCGACCACCGTACACACACAGCGACGTGCCAATATATCGGTAGCCGACGCAATACATCTGTAAACGACGGAGTTCACAGATGTATCGGCCGTACACACTGGCCGACGGACCCACGATATGTCGGCCGTTCAAGAGAACTGCCGATATATCGGCCGGTGTGTACGGGCCTTAAGAAATTACGGGCCTAATTCAGACCTGATCGCAGCAGCAAAATTGTTCTCTAATGGGCAAAACCATGTGCACTGCAAGTGGGGCAAATATAACATATGCAGAGGAAGTTAGATTTGGGTGGGGTGTGTTCAAACTGAAATCTAAATTGCAGTGTAAAATAAAGCAACCAGTATTTACCCTGCACATGAACAAAATAACCCACCCAAATCTAACTCCCTCTGCACATGTTATATCTGCCCCGCCCCCTGCAGTGCTCATGGTTTTACCAATTAGAGAATAATTTTGCTGCTGCAATCAGGTCTGAATTAGGCCTTATGACCTGAAAAGTCCTGCTGGACAGTAATACCAATCTCCGGCAGCCGTATTTTGGCTGTTTTTTTTTTTTAAGTGTCAGAGTCTTTGGATCTTCTGCCCGGCAGCCATCTTGATGAAGGGGCCCTATGCACAGCACATTCTGCACCTATTGTAGGTTCACCAATGATTCACAGGCAGAAAATGACCTAAGGGCATTGTTTTGGTTGTATTTGCAGGGGTTTGTTAGTTCTTGAATTCTTTTACTGTGTGCATTCCCTCCATAACTTCTAGTAGACCATACCATGGATCTATCTCTCTGGGGGCATTTTATAAGGGGTAGTAGCTCGTGTACAGTTTCCAAGCGCTCCCATACACTTCAAAAAAGTGTTTCAGTGTAAATATAGCAGAATGTCTTTGCGTAAACAAAAATATGCGTCAAGACTGGGCATTTTATCCAGCTTCTAAATCACGTTCTCTGATTTTGTATCATGCCATGTGCCTGAATATTCTTTCATACTTCATGAGTCAAACACAGACTTTATTAAAAGCAAATATTTTCATGATATCTCCTTAACATTTTGATACTGTATAAGATATGCCTGTGCACTCATCTAATATAGACTGTAGACGGAGCTTTCGGCTGACCTGCAAATAAAGCTCATGTATGGAGATGCATAATGTTTTGGCTCTTATGTACAGCAGGACGTTTATTACTGAATACTCAGCACATCATCTTGCTGCTTATAAATATTTTACTGCTACAGCCTAGTAGGAACGTGTTTTAGATTTTTTTGCTTGTTTGGTATATTTAAACAATATTTAAAATAGTTTCAGTTGTAATAAGAAAGGTGGTTTTTCATGTATGTTATAAAAAATTATTGAAATATAAATATTCTAAGTGTGAGCAAACACCTCTTATGTTGGATGTTATACTTCCCGTCCTTGAAGATGGTGAAAATTCTAAGAAGGAATTCAATTGTTTGAAAAGTCAGTTGGGTGTCTGTTTTTTCCTATCTAATAGACAGGAAAAAAACAGACACCCAACCGACTTTTCAAACATCTGAATTCCACCCTAAAAATCTGTTTAATGTACAGTAATCAAAATGTAATGAGCGAATAAAATCACTAGCATTGTATTTTCTTTTTACACTTATTATTGTATTTAAACCAGTTTCATCAAGTTGAAGGGTTTGTAATCTGCAATTCTGTTTGCCAAGAGGTCAGCAAAGCAAAATGCTAAAAGTGGCAGTTGTCAGCTGGCAATAAAATTCTAACTGATCTGAAAAAGTGGAAATCAGGTAAAGTTTCAGAAGAGTTTTGCCGACTAAGCTGACGGGGTTATAATTTATTTTACTTTTATGTGTCCATGATTGATGGGAAATATTATACGTTCCTCTTATGGGTTTCTTCCTGAGATCTAGAGAAGGTTATGTGGTCATACTGGCTCCCTTACTACCTCCTCTGAATCTTCCTATTCAGGAAGTTGAAGGATTAGTACCCAGGTAAAGCTTAAGGAGTTACCAGACTTCTAAAGTAAGTCTGAAGACACTTGTCCTTAATTTTGTGTCATAGGCCAAGAGCCAGGCAAGTAAATTGGAACTTCCTCTTTATAGGAGCGCCTGAAGACCCATGTCTCCAGAGCAGTAATTCACACTTTTTAGAGTCAATACACGGGACTACAGAATCTTGGATTTAAAAATAAATAATAATATGATGGATATGTAAAAAAAAAATGTTCATTAATTAATAATAATAATAATAATAACAACAACAACAACAATAATAGTAGTAGTAGTAGTAGTAGTAATAGTAGTAGTAGTAGTAGTAATATTACTACTAATAATAATAATAGTAAATAAAACATAAAAGAAAACTAATAATTGCAAAAACTAATAATTAATACAAATATTAACATTAAATAGGATTTGTTAAACATATGCTGCTAAAAATAAAATAAAAATTAGCCCAGAACGAATGTAGATGCATATTGTGTATCATGTTTCAATGGCTATATATTGTTCCACACTTATCATTGTAAATTAATGTATTTTTTAATTTTACACTCTGCTATATTTAAAATAAATGGTTATGTGTTTTTCGCTTCTTCTTACATTATCTCAATTACACTCATAAAACTGTTGCCTCTTTAGTGGAGGTCGCAATTAAAAATTAGGGCCGTTACAAGCACGCTTTTCTGAATATTAAAAACTCTCAACAGGAATTGAGAAATAAACTCATTCTTTTTCAAGAACAGCATCGCCAGAAGCATCTTTATTTAAAAAAAAAAAAATCTCTAATTTTAGCATTCTGGAAATGAAATAATTTGTTAAAATGGGATTATTAAAGAGCACAGATTTAAAGCAGACT
Organism: Pseudophryne corroboree; assembly: GCF_028390025.1. Lineage (NCBI taxonomy): Eukaryota > Metazoa > Chordata > Amphibia > Anura > Myobatrachidae > Pseudophryne > Pseudophryne corroboree. The sequence goes on from NC_086452.1 coordinate 435,823,361, forward strand.
GAAACATATTGGAGAATTAATAAATAGTGAAGTCATTTTCTAAATGAACAATTTGAATTACCCATTAAAGAATAGAGATTGAGACTGTGTTTCAATAATAACTTCTCCTCTTCAACCTGTAACCCGCATCCTTCATAGTAATTTTAAATCCCAAAAGTGCAAGCATGTCGGCTGCGACAAATGCCTCCCAACTTGACCAACCGTATTTTTGATTAGATCATGTAGCTATGGATATTAAAACTAATATCATCGCTAAAATACAGATGACAATTGTGTATGCATATTTTTAATTACATTCTGTGCTCCAGAGTGCCAACCATTTAAAAAACAATATTTTAATGTACTGCACCTAACACAAGCACAATTCAAATGAGGGCATAATAATTCAGGCTGCGATTGGTATAAAAAAATGCATTTTCAGCCATCAGTTTGATCATATTATTCAAAGTTAATTGCATTTGCCCTAAAGAGACTTGCAACTTGATATTATATTATTTTTGTCATTTTCATTTTATTCATCAGTCAATCTTATGTTCTTTTTTTGTTTCAAGTTATAGTTTTGAGCTTTCAAAGATTTTTAAAGACTTAAAGGACCAGTTGTGTAAACTGGACGAGCTCCATCAGATATGTTTTAATAGCAAATGTCAACATAATATATTCAGGTTCATGATTTAAAGAAGAACTAAAGACAATTGGGTGTACTGTATTTAAGAACATGAAATGAGCTTGTTGCTTTGTTCCTGCACTTTACACTTAGCAGTTTATAGACTTTGTCTAGTTCCATTTGTGTCCTCAGAGATGATAATTTACTAGTGTTCATCCTTACCATCAAAAATATTATTTCCCTTGGGTAGAATATAGTGTGTAGTGGTCATTCCATTACCTGGCTCCTTGTGGACATTGCAGCTTTGTGGTTATAATGGAAGTCCTCCGGAAACCATGAAATGCGTTAGTGGATCTTACAGAGAACAATCCAAAGAGAAAAATAAATATGAAGTTAATATAAAGTTAATATTACAACATTAATAAATATCTGGCACGTCTCCTCACACGGATGTAGTTAATACCGATGCCGGGATCTCGTCCCCTCATAATCCTGACAGTTGGCATGCTGACTAACAGGGACTATTTCCACTCATGGGTGTCCATGACACCCATAGAATGGGAATAGAACCTGTGGTGAGCGCAGCTTGCCATCAAGCCCGCAGCGTGGTGAGTGCAGCAAGACCACAAGGGGCTTTGTTGCGCTCTTCCCGCCCACCGGGCATCCAAAAGCCAGAATCCTGGCGTTGGTATGGTGACCGGTGGTCACCCGAACCCAACCCCTGTCCACATACTTTCATACAATGAAGGGCTTTCAGCACTCTGATTGCTGGATAGCTCCAACCATCCACCAATCAGCAAGCTGACAGCCATTTGCTGTCTGGCTGCAGGCAGGTAAAAAAAAGGCTGCACTCTGATTGGGGGATTGCTCCAGCCATCTACCAATCCACAAGCTGATAGTCATTCTGTGACTTGCTGCCGCGTGGGAGGCAGGTAGAGAATGGTGCCTGGTCACTCTGCTTGGGTGTTATTTACAGAGTGGTCAGGCACCATTCTCTACCTGCCTTCCAAGAAACTCTGGCAGCACCAGCCCGGGGAAACAGGTGCCCTCTTGACCAGGTTGCCCCTGTTGAAAGGCCCTAGAATAGTGGTGCCCACGGCCGTTAAGATGGCCCTGCTATGAGGCAGACATATTCAGCTGGCTAACAAAGCATTAATCAACCAAATATGCCAAGAGCTGTTGTAGTTCAAGAATACTGCAGCCTCTAGAAGATTACATGATTCACTGACTTGATAAAACAATGTACTCAAGTTATGTACTGATAATTTCTTTACTTCTATACTACTACATTGAACAGTGTGCAGTGGTTGGCTACTGTTTATTTCACCTGGAGCACGTACTCCATCTATGTTCTCCCCTCTGTTTGAGCAAATCTGCGCTCCTCCAGAAATGTCTTAGGAGCTGATTGGCTGGTACTTTACTTCTCTCCACTTTATCACTCTCCATGGCTTAGTATATCTCCATATCAAACCTGTATAATTTGGAATATATTGTGCCAAAAGGTATATTGTACATATACCTCTGTATGTCAGAATTACTCTCCTCAGGTCAACTGTAGGTTACGCTTTAAAGCTGAAGCTTTCAGAAATATTCATTACAGTTAACAAGTCATTCAAAATAAACCTTTGTAATTGTTCTTTAAAGGTCTGTCAGCTTCCTCAGCTAAAGCTACAGTAGTATCGTGTAATTTAGTGTGAAGGTTTTTTGAAAGCTCTCACTCTCTGGGGGTGCCTTAGCTCGGCATGAAAAGAAAGCCGGTTGCATTGACAGTTTGATCCCAAAGAGAGGAGGTGGCTGTCTGACAGTCTGGTCCTGGGAGCCGGCATGAGACGCAGACAAAGGAAAATCCAGACTAATTGATGCACTACAAGCTATCACTCACTGCTGTTAGTGTCAATAAAGCTTTACCGTTCAGGAACAGCCTTGTAGTTTTGTTGATTGCAGGAAATTAATTTTAGAGGTCCAGGTACTGTATGAGGCTATAATTAGCTATACTCATAAGGTATACAGGGGTCTATGTACTAAGCCTTGGAGATAGATACAGTGGACGGAGATAAAGTACCAGCCAATCAGCTCCTAACTGCCATGTTACAGGCTGTGTTTGAAAAATGACAGTTATGAGCTGATTGGCTGGTACAGAGATGGACCCAGGAGACCTGCTGCTCACAGATTCCCGATTATCAGTAATCTGATAGCTGAGCTAGACCCGTTCTGTATATGCATAAAATAGGACTTTGCAATGTTGCCTGTAGTTTCCCTCTGACACTGCCTGATTGACAAGTGAGGGCAGGGGGAGGCCTCTCCTCCGTTTTCTGGAAGGGGAGAGTCAAGAGTCTGCGTTTCCCCACACAGATTTCCTGGCCTTGCAGACCCCCATTTCGTAGGTCAGGTGCGTAAGCTGAAGCTTACTCAGCTGGCCTTCTGTGTGACCGATGGTCGCTGTGTTGGATCCCAGCTCGTGACGTCGGTCGCGGTGCTGGGGTTGCAGCTAAATGCAGGAGGCGTCTCTTCTACTGAGACATCTCCTGCATGTCCTTCCTTCAAATCGGATGGTAATTCAAAACCGCTTACAAGTAGCTTTGAATTACCGGCCATCTCTGAATCAAGCCCAGAGTGCGCTGCCCCATGGACATTGTCTTGCTAGCAGAGTACCTACATTGAGCATCCTGCAGTCTGTGCAACTGCTCAAAACAACCTCAGAACTTCCTGGTGATGGCGGCCCTGCCCCTTAGCACTTAGTGGGCAGTGCTGGTATTGGGCGCTCCAGAGACCTGTTATGTCACTTCTTAAACCCATATAGGCGGAGCTAGATTAAGAATCCATGGCACTCTAGACAGCATACTGGTTGGGTCCCTTTTCCTACCTATGTTTTTTTTAAAAACATAATGAGCCCCTCAGTACCCACTGGGCCTTAGGAAAGAGCCTAGTTTGTCTAATATATGATCTGGCTCTTCATATTGGGTAGAGTTTTGGGCATCAGAGGGCTCAGAAATAAGTGACCTTAGTAAAATGTAGAATGGGGGGGGTTACATGATAATAGTGAGATGGTTTACTTATTAAAAAATACACCACAGAGACTATTCAGCTACTAATCGATACAAGGCCAAATATCAATTTATCATAGGCTAGACTGTGACTCTAAAGTTGTTTCACTAATGCTGATCCCTTGGATAGCAATATACAGTAAGTCAGCATAACTGGTCCACTGTAACTGCTGTAGCCACCTACCGTGTACCACCTCTGCGTGGCAATGGATTTCTGTGCCAGCTACAGGTGTTTCCCACATGGAGATTCGCAAGGAAAATGCTGGTGTGGATGGGCTCCTCACATTTTCTGACTTTGGAGTTCTCAATTCAGAGAGCTGGGAAGAGCATATTTTCTAAACTGATTTTCACTGATTGGATGCCGTTCTTAAAATCATTAGTATCAGTAACTTCAATTGGTAAACTACATGGGTATGATTGCTCTAGAGTAATAACTGTCGTATGTATAGACTCAGGAAGGAGATTGGATTACATCATCTAAACTGCAGAAACGTTTGAACTTTTGCTGGTTTATTTATGAAGTGTCCTGGCGCTTCTGATCGTGCTTGTGCCCAATATTTAAAAGAGCAATGCTTTTGCTAGCAAGACACGGCTAGTAAAAGCATTGCCATCTCAGGGTAAGAGACAGTAAATGTAGTCACAGGACAGGAAACATCAACTGGACCCAAAGGGTGGGAGATAATGTCAGGAATCTTGGAGGCATCAGCAGGAACCTTGAAACAGGAAGCAACAACTGGGACCTTGGTACTGGAGACATCAACAGGGACCTCAGAACCGGAAGCATCGACAGGCACCTCAGAACTGGAGGCATTGTCAGGAACCCTGTATTAGAGGTACCTTCTGAAATGTCATGACTTAAGGTACTGTCTGCAATATCTGGACTGGAGATACTGGATGTGACATCAGGACTGGAAATACTGGCTCGTATTCCAATACTGGAAGCAATGGTTCAGACCTCTGGACTGTAGGTATAGGCTGTGACATTTGGAACCGGAGGTTTGTAATTGCAGGACAAGACACAACGACTGGACTCTCAGGATACATAACAATTACTAGAACCGCAGAATTGGAGGTAGACTGGTTGCTTAGTGAAGAAAGGCACTGACTAGTATCTCTGTTGGATACTTGAGGAATTGAATCTTTGAGGCACATATAAGAGTCAGATCTAGGGTAATTTTCTTTTTTGGGGCTAAACAGGCTATGGAATGTTCAGCGGGGCACCTTGGTTTTTGGCATGAATATAGCTCCAGGAGGTGTTCAGTACAGGCACAATATAAACAGAGGTTCATAAGTTAAGCAGCTTTCATTAGTTGAACTGTTGGATTGATGGCAGATGTGGCAGCACCTTAGATTTCAGACTCGTACAGTCGTGGACACCTCTCTCCATGTGGTAGAGGTTTTATGATGATGGGGATCTGTGCTGCCAATAGGATTGGTTTCAGGCAGGAATGAGTATCTGAGTGAACACAGTACCAAATAGGAGTTGTGGAGTGTGATTTAATTAAGTCAGGAAGCAGAAACAAAACTTGAGGTAATGTAGTTAAGAAAAAACTTGAACAATGTCCACCTGTACCAATTGCCGATGAGTGTCATCCGGAAAAGCTGAAGCAGGTGTGGCCCCAGCAAGATCCATTAGTGTTGGCTGGGTTATTCAGTCCAGTTAATTCAGGTGTAACCACAATGAATGGAGCAAAAAACAGATGATGTGAAACAAGCATGGATCTTGATGGCTTTAAGCAGATGCAGAATATACGCAATACACAGTAATAACAGGTTCTAAGCCATCCAGGGTACACAAAGATATTGCTAGCAAAAAACTATGCTGAAATGACAGATTCATACAATTTGCCAGGTACAAAGAGTGCAGAAACACAGGATGTTCAGAGAAGGCCAAGGAGCTGGTTCCAGGAATCAGACGTAAACACAGGAGCATACAGACAGGTTTAACTGAAATTAAGGAGCTAGGTACTGTACTTAAGATCTAGATGTCAGGAAATAATAACCCAGCAACCCTAAAAATAAAAGGATGTGGTTTTCCAGGTGTCTGGAAAAATACAGCCATTAGTGTTTTCATCAGTGTTTTCAGGTGTCTTGGTTACATACTGTATGGTTGGACAATGACAAAATTGCAACCTGATTTCTCATGGTAACAGGCATGTACAGCATAATGGGGTTGCCTTTAGAGATTTGTCCGATTGTGAGTTCAACAAAACTTTAAGATGCGCCTTTTCTGAAATATCTTTTCACATCTATATGCTCGATTTAAAGTTGTACGTATCTTAAGATATAGGTGCCCCATGTCACACGCCCCATAGGCGGCGTTCACCGCGATTACTTCTGCGTGCCTGCTGGTCTGTGTTGCGGCCTCCGCCTTCGGTGGTCCACGGGCTCCGGCGTCTGGCTGGCGCGGCTCCCGGCGGTTCCCCGGGGCAGGGGCGCTGCCATGACACCCGGCATCAAGTGGGCAGGGAGCAAGTTACATCATCAGACTGTTCCGCCAATCCAGCGGAGGCGGGAGATTCAAAGGCAGACGCCGGACAGAGCCTCGGCGCCTGAGTATCGTCTTTTCCCCTGAAGTGGATGCCACTGCTCTTGTTCCCGGCGAATCTCTCTGCAGTCGTACCCCAGTGTCTCCGGCACTTCCAGGTGCCAGTTGCTGCACAGTTCCAGCGTATACAGCGGCTGGTGTGTTCCTCTGCAATCCAGTCACCAGTGCTTCTAGGAGTCAGCGTGGGCTGCGGGCTAAACGCCGCTCTCAAGTTCTACAAGTCATCAGTGTCTTTAAACACCGCTCTCAAGTTCTACAAGTCATCAGTGTCCTAAACACCGCTCTCAAGTTCTACAAGTCATCAATGTCTTTAAACACCGTTCTCAAATTCTACAAGTCATCAGTGTCTTTAACCACCGCCCCCAAGTTTTGCAAGTTACCAATGTCTCTAACAACCGCTCCCAAGTTTTGCAAGTTACCAGTGTCTTTAACCACCGCTCTCAAGTCATACAAATCATCAGTGTCTTTAACCACCGTTCTCAAGTTCTACAGTGTCTTTAATCACCGCTCTCAAGTCATACAAATCGGTGTCTTTAACCACCACTCTCAAGTTCTATAAATCATCAGTATCTTTAGTCACCGCTCTCAAGTCATACAAATCATCAGTGTCTTTAACCACCGCTCACAAGTGTTTCAAATCATCAGAGTCTTTAACCACCGTTCACCAGTTCTTCAAATCATCAGTATCTTTAAAAACATCACTCACAAGTTCTTCAGTCACTATTACCTTGTACCAACACTCACAAGTACTTCTTTTCCTGGAATCTTTAACATTGCTTACAAGTTCTCCTATAGGCCTGGACATTCCCCCCATACGTTCCTTCTCTGCTATGTGACATTGTGTTGCTCCCTTCCTGCAATAAAGTTCTTTAAGATTTTCACCAAGCTTTACTGTCAGAGTCCTGTATGAGGAAGACCTATATCAAGCCATCCCTGTTCCGAACCAACTGTGGTTCCTCTCCCCTACCATCGGGAGAACCCCCGAGTTCACAACACCCCCAACCTAGGTCAGTGACACCCCAAACACAGCCATAGGCACGTCAGTGTATGAACTAATTTTTATGTGTATGCAAAATTCACAGTTTTACGTTAGGTTTAAATAAGGCCTCAGACAACAGGGGGGGTGGGGGTGACTTGCGGTGTCACTCGCACCAGGAGGAGCAAGAATGTTGGACTGCAGGGATTGTGGTTACATCTCCCTTGCACTACGGGGCCCCTACAGAAGCCTGGGTAATTTGTACCCGCTTCCCCCCAGCTATCGGTGCGTCTGGTTGTTCACATTCTATATAAAATACACATTTCCATTCGACATAATACGAATTGTCAGCACTACTATGTGACATAATGTAGTCATTGATAAATCAGGTGACAAAATTGTTGGGATTGTGTGGGGGAGAGGATCATATGGGGATATGTTGGGTGAACCATGATATGGGGGAGATTAGGGGAAATGATATTAAGAGGGGCTATTGTTGGCATGAAAATAGTGCTAGCCACTTCCCTCTCCACCATCCCAGAGAGGTACTAGAGATGCCCCTCAATGGAGAGTATACGTCTCTAAATTTGTTTTGGCTGCCAACCCTAAGGAAATGTGTTGTGTGCATGAATGTGGCCCCCCCAATACACTCTATGGGTCACCAATGCTCCTCTCACATCCCTGGTGCACAAGGGGAACCAGGAACATTTCTTATAAACTGATTGTAGCCTTCTCTTCTTTTACTTTTATTTAGCCTGCAGCATCATCAACATCATCACTGGTTAGTACATGGGTCTGGTTAACAAGCATTACCATAATAACTACCACAGCTTCTCTATGTTCCTTCCTGGTAGTGATCAACTCGTAACTCATCTCTGCTCTTACGTTCTCTGTCAGGGCCGAGTGTTTTTGTGAATCTGTTAACCCTGGACCAACCAAAGGTGTAGGTGCTGGGGTATGATGAAAGCAGGGAGGACAAAGAAAGTTCTGCTTCATATATTTATTAAAGGCAGCAATTCCAGTAAGGAGTTAAATGACAAATTATTAATCACATATATATACTGACGTATTGCAATGAATGGTATAATGATAAGCAGGAACAATCTTAAAGATGCATTGAAGAAATGTTCATATAAATTAGATTTTAAACAGGCTTGTGCATGAAAGACAAATTGTCCAAATGAAGCAATGGATGGTGCCAAACTGTAAGGAGTGTTAACTGGATATTGCAGACATAAATGAATAACTGTAGAGACTTGTACTGAAGCTTAAAGGTTAAACTGGAAGGCTGTGAAGAATTGTCCTTGATTGCAGCAACAATGAAAATACAATACTGAATGGATTTGCAAGTGCAAGTTGTGAAGATAACACAGCAATGTGAAACTGCAGCAGACAACAATGGTGATGAATGGGTTAAGCTGAGAGCTGACTAAACGAGCACCTGAGTTTAATAGAATCTTCCAAAGGCTGCGTGATTGAAGCAGGCAGACAGGGTAACCTCTCACAAGACTCTGGAATTCCACATGTTGCCACTGGGAGAGCGATTGACTGACAGCACAGCAGGGAGCTGGTGAATCTTTTGCAGTGAAGGCTGCAGGCAGACCACTGGGAGTGGAGGCGATATCTGGACCACTGGAATCACACGGAAATCCACAGAGAGAGCGCAGAGCTAGGGCATAGAGTAGATACACCAAAGCACTGGCTCAGAGTAATCTAATCCCAGCCTACGTAAAGGCAGCACAAGCACGGGATTGGCTAACACCCACAGGTGTTTCACAAGTGCTCTCATTTGGTCTCCAACATGGCCGCCTCCTATACTGCAGACACACAGTGGTGCCTTTGGCCATTTGGTCCCCACACTCCCGGCTCCCAGAACCTGCATTACCTCTGCCGCTGACCATGCCGCATCCCCACACGGTCGCACAGCACCGCGAGCAACGGCACCGGCAACGGACGGACCCCAGTACCCGCAGAGGTGAGTGATCGGTTCGTGACATTCTCATTGCCAATATGTGACTTCAAAACAGACTCTTCAATAAGTATCAAGCAGGCGCAAGAAGAAAAGAGACGTGTTAATGGTATAAACCAAGTTAATAGTTTTACTGGTGGAATGTGGCATTATTTATTTCCACTCCTAACCCAACCAAGCCACGAAACACAACACAATGAACTGACTGTCATTGCCCAACTCAGATCAAAGACTGTACGTTCTACTTAATATGAATGAACAAATACAGTGTGTGGTGGCATTCTGTGGAATGATGAAACAATAACAAGAAGTCTGTATCGTCTTTTGAGATGTGCGGTCCGGTTTTGTTGAAAACCAAATGCACCCAAACTTAAGAGTTTCAAATCAAACCGAGTCCAATCTCGGATCACTTTACTGTACCAAGCAGAAAAGAGTCCCACCTCAGATCTCCCCTTCAAGTTCAGATTTCAGATCTCAAAACGGATCATGCATGTTATGGATTGAATGTAAGTCCCTCACTTGTGATTTCAGGTGCCACTACACACAGTAGAGTTTATGGAGGGGTTGTTGACTGTAGTTCATACTGAAATACTACATACCAGCATGGTTGTAGCTGTTTTTAGAAATTGTGTATGAAATCCAGATCCAAACCCAAAACTCTTGAGGATGGTTTTCCCCAAACCAAAACACGATAATGATTTAGAACCAAAACCAAGACATGGGGGTCTCCGCACATCTCTAATGTCATAGCTTTGTGCCTCTACAAAGGCAGTTGTTTTTCTGAAAATTTAGGTCCAAGACAACCTTGCCAAAATTTATCTCATCTTAAATTGAAACAAATTAAATTTACATTTGTCTACAGCTAAAATGAGTTAGATGCTACCCACGTTACAGTACTTAGAAAGAAGATCAGAAAAACATCAGCAAAATAAACAGCAGAACTAAATTTAAAATGTTAGTAAATGTAATAGATTTATTCTCAGTTTTAAGGTTTTTTTTTCTTTAAACAAACTTGGAAAACGAAATAATATTCTGTTACTTTTATGGTTGTTATTATTATAATTTGGAAGCAAAGACTTTACATAAAAATCATCTGATATTAAGAAAAAAAACATATCGGTGACACATAAATTACTTTAATTTTCTCAAATAGTAAAAAAAAAATCTTAAATTGTTGATTATCTCGGTGCAGTCTCAGAAATTACACATCCCGAAGAACTCTGAGATAAAGCAGTATTGAATGTCTTGTCTAACATTTAAAATTCTATAAGCATCTCAACATTGCACCTCAAATAAAAAACACCATATTTTACAAATGTATAGTTATAAGATCTATTATCAGAAGCCCATAGACTGACATTTTCAAATGAAGTGCTCTACTTTCTGAAATTCATTACAAAAAAAACCTCTTGCATTTAGTCAAAATTAATGAACCCCATGCGGCTGCCAAATGTTATCATCAAGAAAAAAGATGCAATCTTAAGATTTTATTTGACATTCATTCCCTGCCATCATCGTCTTTTGTGTCATGAAGGTAGAGTGATTCCCAGACAAAACTAAGTGTGTCAGCTTGAGTTGATCGCTTTGAAAAGAACATGGTATTAGCAGTAGAAATTTAACACCTACGCTCCTGTACAAGACTGGAACAAGGTAATAAATAGGCTCTAGAATACAATGTAATGCCTTTTGCTCTCCCTGACTCAACCCCACCCAATAACCAGCCCAATTTATAATCTGACCCCTCAAAAAGTTCCCATGGTGATTTTTGCTTATATTACAGTAAGAGTAGCCATGGCATTTTTGTGTGTTAACACTGGAGCACATATCAAACTGAATATGTGAACTTAATTTCTTAGGGATGCTTGTTACGCCAATCTATTGTCATCCATTCCAATCAACAGGGATCGGAGAAATATAGAGGCTCAGTGACTCAAATATCACTATCCTAAAATCATTTTCTTTAAAGGCGCTGGCCACACAGTGTTATGTGCCCTAACACTCTATTTGTTTTTTTCTGTACACTTTTTCGGTTTATGGGGGAGATCTATCAATCCATGGAGAGAGATAAAGTGGAGCAGTTGCCCAAAACATCCATGTAGCATCTGTAATTCCACAGGCTAGATAAATGACAGTCCGCTTGGTTAAAATGTTTAAAAAAAGCCATAGAACTTGCAAATAAATCATTAATGAGGTGTTCTAAATGTCACATTTGATGTTTTTGTTTCAGTATCAAGCGAGTCAATACAGTTGATAACCAAATAGTTCCATAATGTGCAAAAGGTAAATCATCCAGAATGTGCTGTTATATCCAATATGTGGAGCATTTAAATTGGACCAATGTGTACAGTGTAATAGAGTTAGTAATTAAGCCAGTGGTGAGCAGATATTAAAAGTGGTACTTGATGCAAGGGTGGCACTAATATAATGTCCCTCTCCCTTGACTGGTCAAGCAGCCGGTGGTTAGGAACTGCCACCGACTCCTGGCCAGTGCAATTGTCCGAGGTCCGCAGTAGTTAGAATGTAGGTCTACTTTCACAATCTCCCACAGAAAAGGCTTACCATCCACAGGTAGTGGCACTGGGCAACAGCCAAGTGCCCGGGAGTCTCTTGTCTCATTCGGCAGTAGTTCCAGTTGCAATGTGGCAATGACTAGTCCGGGAACCTAGAGGGAGACTGCAACACGTTTCGTCCACTTCTGTGAACTTTTTCAAGCTGGATCCTCTCCATCTTCTCCACTTTATCACTCTCCAAGACTTGATAAATCTACCCCTATGGGTTATATGTAATATGTACCAAATTGCTGGAAATGGTGAGATTTTGACGCTACAGCTAAAATTGTTTTTATGGCAAATCTACCTCGTTTTGCATTAAAAGAAATTGCAGTTTTAAGTTTAGCAGCTATATTGACGAACGGGGAGGCAGTCAATGTGCTGGCTGTCGGGATCCCGGTGGTCAGGATATGACACTGGAATCCCGACACCCTGTGAAATGCTGAAGGTCAAATACTGACTGCCGCCGGGAATCCCCACTATGGGTGGTGGTCCACGCCACCACCCGGGGGGAAGAAAAGATTAGTGTTGCCACTGGGTCCGAAGCATGGCAAGCACAGCGAGCCCATGAGGGAACATGCTGCGCTCGCCGCCAGGATTCCGGTGTCAGTCTGCTTACCGCCGGGATCCCAGCAGCCGGCACATCATACTGATCCCTGACGAAAACACTATAGTACATATACTCTTATTTCTGTTGGAACTAGAGATGTGCAGGTTTGGATTTACCCGTATTTACTCGGATTTACCCGGATCTTAAAGCGGCATCTATTGGCTCTTGGATGTCACATGTTTTAGACAGCCAATAAGAAAAAAACGGATAAATCCGAACTTGCGTTAATTCCGGCATTAATAACCAAGTAAATCCAAACCCGCACATCTCAAGTTGGAACTATAACTAACTATACATCTTTAGTCGTAACGCTACAATGCATATCACTTACCTTTTTGTAAGCATCAGAGTATGAAATAGTCCATTTATGGTATACGCAAACAGCCCTGTCCTATATACATAAATCGTAATGGAAAGAAAGATGCATCCATAGGCTTCCTATTTTTATTTATCACATTTATTAGGCAAATTCATAATGGCATTTAGAGTTTGGGGAGCAACTCCCCCTTGCGCCCCCTTGCTTTTTTTCTAACTTTAAGGGGGAGATGTATCAAAGCTTCTAAAGAGTGGAGAAGTGGATGCTCTCACTGTGCAGGATGGGGAATGGGACAAACCACACTCCATCATTATATAGATGGTGGGAGCTGATGAAAAATATCCATAGTGAAGGAGTAGAACCGGACCGCTGGGTTCCAATGTATAGGTCGACAGTGTCTAGGTAAACAGTCAATAGGTCAACACCATATGGTTGACATGCATTAGGTTGACATGGTCAAAAGATTGACAGATAAAAGGTAAACGGTATTTAAGGTTGACAAGTACAATAGGTCAACATGTTCAAAAGATCGATGTGACAATGGTCGACACAAGATTTTTGGGGTTTTCACTTTTTTTTCCGTTTTGCTTGATTTACCATCCACGTGGACTATGATTGGGAGTTACCATCCACGTGGACTATGATTGGGAAGAGTGACCAGTGGCAGGTGCAGTGGTAATGGAGCAAGCTACCAAGCCCTTGAGGGTACACATTGACACTGAATGTGGTCACTGATGATGAAACATACAAAATGACACCAACCATTTTTTTTTTATTATGTCAACCATTTTTGTGTTATTTGTGATATTTTGACCCTGTTGACCTTACCCACTGTCTACCTTTTCACTGTAGACATTTTGACCCTGTTGACCTAATTAATCTACTGTATATTTTTGGAGTGTGGGAGTAAACTTGGTGAGCTGCAGGAGAGATGTGTATAAGGGGCAGTACTACTGTGGGCATTATGTGTATAAGGGGCACTGCTGTGAGCATTATGTGTATAAGTGGAACTGCTGTGGGCATTATGTGTAAGTGGCATTACTATTGTAGGCATTATGTGTAAGCGGCACTACTACTGTGGGCATTATGTGTATCACCAGCACATGTGTAAGGGGCACTACTACTGTGGGAATTGTGTATAAGAGGCACTACTGTGTAGCATAATGAGTATAAGTGGTACCACTGTGTAGCGTAGCGTGAATAAGTGCCAAAAAATGGGTTGTGGCCAAATGCCACATGGGGCGTGGCCAATGAAAATGGGGGCATGATACACATATGGGGGGCCAGATACACATATGCCCTCACAGTGCCAGATATGCTCCTACAGTGCCAGGTACACAAATGCCCCATGGTGCCAGATGCACAAAAGCCCCATGGTGCCAGATACACACATGCCCACGGTGCCAGATACACAAATGCCCCACGGTTCCAGATACACAAATGCCCCATGGTGACAGATACACAAATGCCCCATGGTGCCAGATACACAAATGCCCCCAGTAGTGCCATATACTGTATGTCTCCACAGTGCCAGATACACATTTCCCCAGAATGCCAGATACACATTACCCCACAGTGCCAGATACACATTGCCCCAGAGTGCCAGATACACATATGCCCCTACAGTGCCAGATATGCCCCCACTGTGCTAGATACACATATGCCCCCACAGTGCCAGATACACATATGCCCCCACAGTGCCAGATACACATATGCCAGATATGCCCCACAGTGCTAGTTACACATATGCCCCCACAGTGCCAGATACACATATGCCCCCAGAGTGGAGACATGCCCCTTCAGTGCCAGATATGCCCCCACAGTGCCAGATATGCCCCCACTTTGCCAGATACACATGCCCCCACAGTGCCAGATATGCCCCCACTGTGCCAGATATGCGCCCAATTTGACAGAGACACATGCCCCCACAGTGCCAGATGTGCCCCCACTTTGCCAGATACACATGCCCCCAGAGTGCCATATATGCCCCCAGAGTGCCAGATATGCCCCAGCAGTGCAACTCACCGTTGTTGCTGCTGCCTGGGGCTGGCACTGTCTTCTGCTGCTGGGGAGAGGGGAGCGCAGCACGTGCCCCTCTCCTGCCCTCAGTCCAGTCTCCGAGTCCTCCTTCGGCAGCGGCATTCTGTATAATTAGATGTGGCACTGGTACGCGAGCCAATCAAGACTCCCGGTCCGGCAGCATCGGCTCCTGGTTGGCTGCCGGTCTACGAGCTCTGATTGGCTCACGAACCAGCATTTCAGAGCACGCCACCGCCGGACTCAGGGGACTCAGGAGTGACTGGGCAGGCAGGAGAGGAGAGGCGCATGCTGCGCTTTCCTCTCTCCAACACCCGGTGTCTGCAAAGTGGCGGACTGGTGGTACGGCGTACTGGTTGGGAATTTTTTACCGGTACGCCGTACCGCCATACTTGCAGCACTGCTACTGAGTCACATAACGTGAATAAGGAACACTACTGAGTGACGTAATGTGAATAAGGGGCACTACTATGTGGTGTAATATGAATCAGGGGCACTACGTGCAGTATAATGTGAATAAGATTGTGTGCTTTAATTTGCTATTATGCCTTTTTAAAAAGTATGGGAAGTAGTGCACAAACTTATAGCTTACAGGGGTTGCCAAAAACCCTAGACCTGGCCCTTGCCCTGGCATTGCCTATTGGGAGGGAAAGAGGGGAGGGGGGTAGGTGGTGGGGGGAGGGGAATGAGTTCCACCATCTCTCCAGGACCACTTTATGCCCTAACCATGATGAGATTTGAATCCAGAGCATCAGTGCTGGGAAACAGTAATCCTAACCAGTTTTGACCAACAATTACTCCTCTGGTGGTAGGTTTCTCCGACAAAGGTCTGTTTATTGTTGCACTGCTTGAACTACTGTACATACTGTATCTCAGTTTTGAGATAACAAAAATATCTAAAAAAAAAAAATGTATTACAGCAAACTAAATAAATTCATTTTGTAAGCAGTGGAGCATCAAGCTATAACCATGCTTCCACTTTCCCAGATTTATTTTGCCATGGCATCGCTCAGCCGTCACTGCAATAAAATAAGTGGTGATAACATTTAGTTTTTTACTTGCCACCATGACCATTGTGATGATAAATAGAGTATAATAATAATTAAAGGACATATTGTATTAGCGAGCATAATGAAGATCATTCCTGTCATTTACTGTTAGTATAGACATGTATTAAAACATGGAGTAAATGATTTCTGGTGAATTTTCAGGGATGTTTCCTCATTAAAGTAGATAATGTGTAGTAGCATGGTGTCATTGTGATTAGCATTAATGCCTCACAGCACTGAAGTCATGAGTTCAATTCCCAACCACTGCTATATATGTGTGGAGTTTGCATGTGCTCCCATTGTTTGCGTGGCTTGTTTACTTTAACAGGCCATGTTTTAATGATATCCATGCTTGAGAACACATGGTTAAATTATAATAACTGAGGTACTAATTAAGTTTCCTGTGCTCAAGTATGGCTATCCTTAAAATCTGGACTGTTAAGAGCCCCATACATCTATGACGGAATGGGGCAATTCCTCAACCCCCCAACACCTGGGTGGGGAATAGGGGAAATTCAACATGTTGCATTTCCCTGATTTGCCATTCCCAACCAAAAAATGCCATTGCCATTCCCAACCAAAAATTGCTCAGCATTGGCAAATTCACAAATTTTAACATGCAGAATTTCCAGATGAATCGATGATCATCGATGGCTGACAATCTACATTTTTGATTGGTGGATCAGCAAAACGGATCAGATCGGGAAAAGCCGAGACGGATGTATGGAGACCCGTAATGTGCCTTGAGGACCGTGGTTGGGGAACCCTGGATAAAGAGATGCCCATAAAATCAGACATGGGAATGTTTATACATCCAACAAATTGCCATGGATTATAAATGTTCCTATTTGTCATATACACTTTATTACGGTATGCATACTTAAAAAGCTACTGCTACAATTTGCCATAGACAATGAAATATTTTATATAATAAATAATAATAAAATATACACTTTTCCTTATTTCGATGAACCTGAAAGAATGAAAAATATGGAGACATCACAGGGATGCTAAATTGAGCCTAATGCTGACCTTGCATGTGATATTCTTGTTCGGAACACTAAGAAATATTACATGCGGCTCTATCAGTATTACAGAATTTTATTTAATAGCAGGCAACAGTGGAATGGCACTGTGCAGCAATTAGGCACTTACTTGTACACAATTCCGCGCATCTATCTCTCCTATAAAACAATTTATAGTTGCATTGTTTCAGTTGCATTGTAGAGTTCACCAGATCTATTAAACTCATCTCCTTCTATAATGAAAAGTCGTTATTAGTCATAAAAGCTCAAAGTTCTTGCATGGCTTTAGGTTTACGCTGGCTGGAGACGTTAATAACCTCACACTTATAATTTTAGCATTTAGAGCAACGCTTATTGCATCGTGCTAATAATTAAATGGAGAATGGAAATGTCCAGAAAATAATAAGCCTTTTTTTTATTATAAAATAATAATAAAAAAGGCCATAAAAATAAGCTGACATTGTAATTTGATAAAGTCTTTGAATAAAGTATTTTACAGAGTTTGTTAAATTTCTGGTGTTGTTTTAATAGACACGTGATTTAATTGATCAGTGTTGGTGAATGGCATTGCAAGAATAGCTGGGACAACTTTTAAGAAAGTATTAGATATGGATCTGTTCAATAACACAAACAGTTCAAGCAGGGCACCAAGAATCACAAAGGCTCATTATTGGTGGTGCACTGCCAGAGGAGGTGGCACAGATATTGGCCCTCATTCCGAGTTGTTCGCTCGCTGCTAATTTTAGCAGAATTGCTAATAGGCTAAAATCCGGCAGTTCTGCGCATGCGTATGCATCTCAGGGCGCACGCGCTAAGCAAATTTACACAAAACTATGCTTTTTTACTCACAGGCGAACTAAGCTTTTCAATCGCTCTGCTGATTGACAGAAAGTGGGAGTTTCTGGGTGGAAACTGGCCGTTTTCAGGGAGTGTGCTAAAAAACGCAGGCGTGCCAGGTAAAAACGCAGGAGTGTCTGGAGAAACGGAGGAGTGGCTGTTCGGACGCTGGGCGTGTTTGTGACGTCAAACCAGGAGCTAAACGGACTGAGCTGATCGCAATCTAGGAGTAGGTCTGGAGCTACTCAGAAACTGCAAGGAAATTGCTTTTGTTAGCAATTCTGCTAATATTAGCAGAATTGCTAATCTTTCGAAAGCAAATCTGCTATGCTAAAATACACTCCCAGAGGGCGGCGGCTTTGTGTTTGCATTTCTGCTAAAAATAGCTAACGAGCGAACAACTCGGAATGACCACCATTGTGGATTAGTCCCATTGTGGATTGTGATCCCAGCGTGTAGAGGGTGTGTGAGGTGCGAGGTTATACTGTACCTCAAATGCAGTGCTGGACCTCTAGACAGTCCCAGGTATTTTGTACCGGTTCTCCCACCTTCTGTCCTGAGTACAGGCCTACAATGCTCCTTTAATGTCACAAGTGCACCAACCCGTACTGTACCTGGTTTTGTGGAATGGTGTTTTTTCCTGAAATGTACATGATGGAGGCATCCATCGAAAATTCATCCTACTTCCACTTTAAGCCCACCCCCTCTCCTAATTTTAGGGTGAGATATTTTCTAAATGAACCATGAGTGTGAAAGGACATTTTTATTACTTTTGTCACTAGTGTGTTTGAAGTTTTATAGCACAAAGTGCACCTTAATGTGCTTCCCCACAAAAGTGATACCAGAAGTTGAGACTATGGGGGTAATTCCAAATTGATCGCAGCAGGAAATTTTTTAGCAGTTGGGCAAAACCATGTGCACTGCAGGGGGGGGGGGGGGGGGGGCCAGATATAACATTTGCAGAGAGAGATAGATTTGGGTGTGGTGAGTTCAATCTGCAATCTAAATTGCAGTGTAAAAATAAAGCAGCCAGTATTTACCCTGCACAGAAATAAAATAACCCACTCAAATCTAACTCTCTCTGCAAATGTTATATCT
This sequence comes from Pseudophryne corroboree, assembly GCF_028390025.1. Classification (NCBI taxonomy): domain Eukaryota; kingdom Metazoa; phylum Chordata; class Amphibia; order Anura; family Myobatrachidae; genus Pseudophryne; species Pseudophryne corroboree. The sequence goes on from NC_086452.1 coordinate 435,842,023, forward strand.
GCCCCCCCCCCCCCCCCCCCCCTGCGGTGCACATGGTATTGCCCAACTGCTAAAAAATTTCCTGCTGCGATCAACTTGGAATTACCCCCTATGTCTGACCACATAGGCGTTAAAGTTGACAACAGATAACTATACTATAAAGACAATGGTGAAGATACAGTGCGACACGTTTTAAGAAGAGCAATGTAGAAGTGTCTTTATGTGTCTAGAAGAAAAAGATGGTGAGGCTAGTAATCCCAACAAAAGTAATAACAATTAGGAGGAAGATGATGAGATAAATAGTAGTCTCAATAACAATAATGAGCACAGATGTGAGCAGGAGATGAGGGAGCAATAGTCCTGGCAGGTCAATGTTAGCTCAGGTAGGCTATTACTGATTACTGGAGCTCAGCCCGTATATGTGGCAATGCTGTATGCAGTGAGATATCACACTTGCCATGGACACCGAACATAGAAACCTGGTGGGCTTCTGAATCCCTATTGTCCTCTGGGTTTGACTACTCCTTGACATCTGGATGGGCAATGGGCTTCCCCTGGATTGGACCTGGAGTCTCTCTTAACAGATGAATTGGACCTGAACTCCCACTGGACCTCTAGTAGTTTACTCTATCGCAATGGCCGACTCCCCTTTGTGAAAAGAAGTTTTGTGTGTAATTTTGGCAGCCCTCTAGTAACCTCATTGTTAGACTGGCAGCTCTCTCTGTATGACTGGTAGCTACAGTATATAGGGGTTTATAGCCCTCCTCATCACACTGCTGGTAGTGGCGCTAACTGCTCTGACTGTGCCTTTTTCTGCAGTAATCACCACAGGACTCCTCAGTACCCACTCCACAGTACTCAAACAGTACTTATGTTCCTCACAGTTCTCACTCCCCCAGCACTGTTTGGTAGGCTGTTGTCCCGCAAATGGCTTTGCCATCTTTCTCTGTGGTTGCACCTCTACTTCATGTTTCTTGGCTACTCCGGTACTGGGAAGTGTCCTGTCCAAACCCTGAGGAAGCAATAAACCGCCACCAACCTTTACCCCCTCTCTCCACACCTCTAGAATCTGTACTCCCTTGACAAGTGAATGCTAGGTCCAGAGGTAACACTGATATATCATCTTGAGGCAGAGCCGGCCCTAACCAATATGATGCCCTAGGCAAGATTTTGGCTGGTGCCCCCTAGCACCACCACAGGTTCCGCCTCTGACCTTGCACCTCTTTCCCAGCACCATCACCCCTCACCCATAGCAGTCTTTATTTTGGTGTTTGTACCCCCTATATTTTAAATAGGAACAGTTCTCACATTTGGCGCACAGCCCAAAAAGGGGTGTGTTTTTGCTGGAAAGGGGCATGGCCACACAATAGTAACCCCAGTTCCAATTATGCCACACAGTACTGCAACTTTACTCACATTTGATCATGCGATAGTGTCCATAATTCATATTACATCCCACAGTAGTATCACTTTACCTTATAAACGTTTCTCCTCACAGTAGAGCCCCTTATTCACATTACATCACACTGAATTGCTCCTTATTTACATTACACCACACCTTATTGCTCTTTATTCACATTAGATGACACAGTAGTGCCCTTTCTATACGCAATGCCACATAGTAGAGCACCTTATACACATAATGCCACACAGTAATGCCCCTTACACATATGAGACACATTATTAATGTCCTTATAAACATAATGCGCCTTACACATTATGACAACCTTTATTAATGCCCTTTTACACATAATGTCCCTTACACATATTCGGCACATTCATAATGCCCTTATACACATAATGACACACATAGTGCCCCCTACACATTTGCTGCACATTATTAGTCCCCTATACACATAATGACACACATACAGTAGTACCCTGTTACACATATGCCGCACAGTACACCTTACACATATGTTGCACATTATTAATGCATTTTTACATGACACACATAATGCTCCTTACACATATTCCGAACACTACTGCACAACCAACCCACTCACATGCACACAACACTCACACTGCCACTAACACTGTGACCTCTGCCTCTGCTTGGATACAGATGTGTCCTTATAAATATTGCCTCAATGCTAACGTCAGGTACATCTTTTTTAATGAAAATGCATCTTATTTGCATTGCTGTGTGGCTAGGATGCACAAGCAGCTTCTGATGATTAAAATGATATGCAGCATGCCTATATTCTGTGTGCTGGTAACAAAGGGGTTAGGATATGTCCCTGCGCACAAATGCCGCCAACCCAAGGTCTATCCTAGTGTGTCACCTAACACACTGAAATAATGCTAGAAAGGGAATATTAGAATAATCCCTAGGTGGCGCAAATAGTAAAAAGTCCAAAGAAATTACCCGTGTGGGCTAAAGTCCGTTCCTTTTCATACAAGTGAGTTCATATATGAATCCGTCGTCCAAAGATGATGTATGAAAAAAAACACAATATAAACACAAATGTTCAGTACAGTCTCTGTGGGTATTAGAGGAACAAAATGTACACCCAGGTTCCTTCGACTATTCAGTACTTGGGATGTGCAGTTCTACTCGTAAGGTCCACCTCAGTGACTCGCAGGAGCTTTGCTGCTGCTGGGAAGACGATAGGCTGCTGGTAATAATTAAAATTGAAGGAATAGAGGAGAAAGACAGCGGAAAACATTGAAAGAAACCTTTGATGTGAAAGTACACCGCACCTTGAAGTAAGCATACACGTGAGCATCCTATATACCCAGAGACCTACTCGTGGGTGCTTGATTATTTTGGATACTGCATTTGTATGGGTGAAAGAAACCTTGATGTGATTTATACAATTGTTTTAGAAGTAAGCACATGTAAGCAGTCCATTTATGCGAGTCACTGAGGTGGACCTTACGAGTAGAACTGCACATCCCAAGTACTGAATAGTCGAAGGAACCTGGGTGTACATTTTGTTCCTCTAATACCCACAGAGACTGTACTGAACATTTGTGTTTATATTGTGTTTTTTTTCATACATCATCTTTGGACGACGGATTCATATATGAACTCACTTGTATGAAAAGGAACGGACTTTAGCCCACACGGGTAATTTCTTTGGACTTTATATTCTGTGTGCGACTGCGGCTGCATCTGCATATGAAATGCTACACAGAATATAGGCATGCCACATATCATTTTAATCAGCAGAAGCTGCTGATGCCCTTAGGCATATCAAATGCCCTAGGCAATTGCCTAGTTTGCCTATGCCTATGGCCGGCTCTGTCTTGAGGTCAAATGTAGGAACACTTGTGAGCATAATCCACACTAAGTAAGAAATGCCCTCAACCTGCTTAACTTCTATCACAAATCCTGGACTTCCCATAATATTGTGTTTATTTGTGTGAAACTAGATGTATGATGTCACAAAAATGAATTTGCCCTTTGCGTTTGCCATTTCATAAGTGAGCCGAAACAAAATATTGGTAATTCCATTGCTCAGCACTTTTGTCAATTGTCAGCAAACTTGCTGACACTTAGTAAAAAAAAAATATATATATATAGGTGTAATGTTCTGCCTAATAACCCTTCCACACTGAAATCCTGGCTCCAACCCTGGATACTGAACACAAGTTGGAGCTGGGGCTTCAGATATACTTACCCATTTGACAACATTAAATTACAGATAGATAAGGGTACCTCCCAATGCTGCCTGTGGGAGCAGGTGGGATAATTACTGACCCAGCTGTGTGAAATTATGCTAATGCAGTAGGAGGCTTATTGTGTAAATGGACGCCTCCCACTGGCTTCTCTAATCTGCTGTTGCATCGGAAGATGCAGCATCAGATCATCTGCGTGAATATCAGCCATCTGAGTGACCCTCAGGTTACTCAGGATGACCTATGTAATCACGCAGCAGAGGTCAGGAAATCTGCATTGGACAAGCCCAAGTTTTGTAAAACGCTCCTCATCGTCACCCCCACCCTGCTTGTGTATCCTGCACCAGGGGCGTATCTTTAATGCGTGCAAGGTGTGCAGTGCAGGGGTACCCCTTGGTCCGGGTGAACCCACACCCTGCACCCATTTCTTGAATACTTACCCTCTGGAGTTCCGTGTCAGCAGCAGCAGCGCTGCACAAGTCACTGGTAAAATTGTGTGGCTGCCATTTTAGTGACATATAACGCATGTGCAGAAGGACAATCACTGGGAAAATGGCTGCCACACCATTTTCTCGAAGTCTTGCACATGCACACTAGTTTCTGGCACAGTGCTAGGATCTCCTAGTGACCAGAAACTACTGAGCTACCGGCTAGAGAGGAGGGGGCCTAGATGGAGACTGCACTGGGGGCCCCTCCTCTCTTAATACGCCTCTGTCCTGCACAGTGATGTCTGGTAGCTTTAAAGTTTGAGCATCAGGGAAACAGCTGCAGTAATCATGGAGATACTATAACATACATATGTGAAGAAAAAAATAGTCTATTAAACAAAATTGTACTGTGGCTACAGGTTATTAGTTTTGTTTTTCACAGCAGAGAAATGGTATATTTACCAAAGAATCTGTAACGTTCCACAGAATAAATGGATAAACCTTACGTCCTTACATACTGTATATTGTACTAGCGACAATACCGGGCTACAAATACTGTTATCGAATGCCGCTGTCTTTTATGTGACACTTGCTTTGGTAGTAGCTTAAATAGCAACAGTTTATTGATATTTTAACAAGGATGTGATTTGTTTTTACATGCATAGGATAAAAGGCTGATAATCTCACTGCGCCGAAAGATTCATGTCACTAGTTCACAAGAAAGACAAAACACTCTCTCTCCTTCTTTCCACAGCAGTGATGATAGGGTGGGGAACAGGTGTAGAGTGCTTTCAACATGTCAAATAACATGGGAGGAAAACAGGATACACAAAGGGTGCAAACAGCTATGTCAGTTCCTTCACTGAGCTGATAAAAGAATCTCATATTTTAGGAAAAGTGAGACTGAAAAAAAACCCTGCAGCGCGTTATTGGAGCTGACAGTAGTGCGGAGGTGATAATTCCTTTGATTCCAGAACAAAATAGTCACAGACCTTATTTCATGCATATAATTCTCATTTACCAGACACATGTGACATACTTTCATGTGATCAGCAAACATCTTCAAGAAGATCTAAACCAACAGCAATGTCTCCAGTATTTTATAGCAGAGGGGGTGAATTCTGTTTCCTTGAATGTCAGGACACATCTTCTAACTCATAACATTATGGAAAAGTTGCCTATTGCACCTTGCAATACTTATATCAAGGTTTATTTTACTGCTAATGTTATTGAACTATAACCCAATATATATATATATATATATATATATATATATATATATATTTATTTCTCATACGTCCTAGAGGATGCTGGGGACACCATAAGAACCATGGGGTATAGACGGGATCCGAAGGAGACATGCGCACTTTAAGACTTTGAATGGGTGTGAACTGGCTCCTCCCTCTATGCCCCTCCACCAGACTCCAGTTTAGAATCTGTGCCCAGGCAGACTGGATACACACTGAGGAGCTCTACTGAGTTTCTCGGAAAATACTTTATGTTAGGTTTTTTATGTTCAGGGAGCACTGCTGGCAACAGTCTCCCTGCATCGTGGGACTTAGGGGAGAGAAGTCAGACCTACTTCTAATGAGTTTAAAGGCTCTGCTTCTTGGCTACAGGACACCATTAGCTCCTGAGGGTTTGGAACACTAGGTACGCCTAGGGGTTCAATCCCAGAGCCCGCCGTCACCCCCCTTGCAGAGCCAGAAGTCAGAAGACAGGTGAGTAGAAGAAGATAGAAGACTTCAGTGACGGCTTCTGAGGTACCGTACAGCGATTGCGCTGCGCGCCATGCTCCCACACACAGCGGCACTACAGGGTGCAGGGCGCGGGGCGCCCTGGGCAGCATAAAAATCCTCTTTTCAGGCTGGCAAAGTGAAATTGGAGTGCCTTGGCACTAAATTCTTACCCCCGACAGCATTATTAGTTTAAAAAATAGCGGGCTGAAGCGCGCCATGAAGGGGGCGGGGCTTAGCCCTCACAGCTCTCATCGGCGCCATTTTCTCTCCAGAGCTGCAGAGACGCTGGTCCTTCCTCACTACTGCTATATACAAGTACAGGGTGCAAAACGGGGGGGGGGGGGGGGGAAACAGCAAATTTGGTGCTTAAATATGTTATTATAAAGCGCTGCAGGGTCTGAGGCATTATATATTAAGGTTTCAGAACTGGGACAGGCGCTAGGTTGTGAGCTGGCAAACTCCCTCTGTGTTTCTCTGACAGGCTTTACTGTGGGTCTGTCCCCCTTTTGGCCCAGTGTGTCTGTGGGTGTCAGTACAGGTGTGTCGACATGTCTGAGGCGGAGTGCTCTTCCCAGGAGGAGACTGTGTTAGGGGCAGAAACGGCTGTGGGAGTGACCCTGTCGGCATCGCCGACTCCTGACTGGGTAAATGTGTTGAATGCTTTGAATGCTAATGTGGCTCTTATTAGAGATTAGATAAATCTGAGTCTCAGAACCAGGTATGGAAAAAAAATGTGTGGAGGATGTGATATCACAGGTCCAGACCCCCTCGGGCTCACATAAACGTTCGTTTGCTCAGTTAGCAGACACAGATACCGACACGAACACTGACTGCAGTGTCGCCTATAGTGATTCCAGATTAGACCCAAAATTGGCAAAGAGCATTCAGTACATGATTGTGGCAATAAAAGACGTGTTGCATATCTCCGAGGACCCTGCTGTTCCTGATACTAGGGTCTGTATGTTTAAGGGAAAGAAACCTGAGGTAACGTTTACTCCCTTATGAACTGAATGCCCTTTTTGAAAAAATGTGGGAAAATCCTGACAAAAAGTTTCTGATTCCCAAAAGGATTCAAATGGCGTATCCGTTCCCCTCTGGGGTGTCAAAGTCAGAAAAATATCTCTATGCACACTACCATATTTGCACCTCACACAGGTCCGTGCTGCGCATGCGTACGCTCTCCCGTACGTGCGCATACTCACAGTCGCGGGCACCCGCAGGCGCACGGTATGCGTATTTACGGTAGAGTTTATGTGATCGTAGCGTGCGACTCAATCGTTACATATTTTCACTATATAATGTATTTTGTAGATCATGGTCCCTTTGATAGATTCTGAAAGTTTGGTTAATATAGAATGTTCGTGAACAGAGAAATCCCTCTTTGTTTGATACGAAGGGTCAGACAGGAGTAATACAACGGTGTTTAGTACCCATCGGAAGAGTATTTAATTAGCAATATTCCGGTGTTGGTTTGAAGCGGATTAATCGCTCGTGCGAATAGTTATGGACATAAGAAGTTTATGAACATTTACTGTATTTGCACTTACTTATCCATGCGGCGGGAAACCCAGATTCCCTCCCACCTGAGCTGTTGGAAATAGTCACGGCCCACCTGTATGAATCAACCTATGACCTTTTGTTATAATGCGAGGAGGAATTCCTGTGTCCAATGAACAATGAGATTGTAGGGACCATTGAATTGTATTGTGTGTGGGGCATAAATAGACAAGCCGATCACATCCAGCTCTCACTCTTCAACGGTTATCATTGCTGAAAATCGGGAGCTGGAAGTCCAGAGGCGCATGCGATCGTTTCCTTTGTGCGTAAGTTTTTCTCCGCAACTATATTGATCTTCTTGTTATTGTGGGCCAATTTCTCTCTCTCTCTCTCTCTTCTCCTCTTTCTCTCTTATTTTCCCTTAAATAGTAATTGTATTATATTTCCTGTGTAGTTATCTGGTTAGGTAGTCTATGTTATATTGTAGTGTATGATTTGTATTTGTATTAATTCTTTTGCAAGTATATCATTCATAATATATATATATTAGGCGTTGGACCCTAAGCCCAGGTATCTGTGTATTTCTTATAGTGTTAAGTATTCTCAGAGCGTCGGTGACGCTCAAACAGCTTTTGAGTTAATAAGGTTACACTGTGTTGCATCTACACCCTATCTCTACACTAAGGTTTTACAGCATATTACATTGTTTATGGTTTAGATTTAAAGGTTTAACATTGTGAGCGTCAGCGCCGCTGGTGATCTCCTCGTGGTCCCGAGCGTCCGCTACGCTATAGCGAATCATTACGTTAGTCAGCAGCCAATAGCGTGCCTGCCTGTGATCTCTTGGCCGTGAGCGAACGTGACGCTTGAGCGTCTCGACTACGGCTAAGCGATTGTTACGCAACGAGCGTACCCTTACGGTACTTCATACGTAAATAGCGTACAGTGTTCTTAGACCTCATAAAGGGTTTTATATACGATAAATATTCAGCTTTATCAGGGGATAGAGAAAAGTGGAAGTCACCTCCCATTGTGGACAAGGCGCTATCACGGTTGTCTAAAAAGGTGGCTTTACCGTCTCCTGATACGGCAGCCCTTAAGGATCCTGAGGATCGTAGACAGGAAAATACACTAAAATCCATTTACGTCGCCACAGGTACACTACTCAGACCAGCTATTGCATCTGCGTGGGTGAGTAGTGCTATCGAAAAGTGGGCAGATAACTTGTCATCTGATATAGATACCCTGGATAGGGATACCATCCGTTTAACGCTGGGTTATATCAGGGACGCTGCAGCCTACCTAAAGGAGGTGGCGAGAGATATTGGCCTCTTGGGATCAAGGGCCAATGCCATGGCAGTCTCAGCTAGGAGAGCATTGTGGATTCATCAATGGAATGCTGATGCTGACTCTAAGAAAGCTATGGAGTCTCTACCGTTTAAAGGTGGTGTATTGTTTGGTGAAGGTCTCGCTGAGTTGGTATCTACGGCTACCGTGGGTAAGTCGTAATTTTTGTGTTATGTTCCTCCCTAACAAAAGAAAACTCACCACTTGCAGATGCAGTCCTTTCGGCCAAATAAATACAAAAAAAGGCAGAGGTTATTCCTTCCTTGCTAATAGAGGAAGATGAAAAGGGAAAAGATCTCCGGCCGTGGCAGGTTCTCAGGAGCAGAAGTCCTCCCCGGCATCTGGCAAATCCACCGCATGACGCTGGGGCTCCTCTGCTGGAGTCCGCACCGGTGGGGGCGCGTCTCAAGCTCTTCAGTCAATTCTGGGCTCGTTCGGCCCTAGATCCGTGGATTTTAGAAATAGTGTCCCAGGGGTACAAACTGGAGTTTCAAGACGTCCCCCCTCAACGTTTTTTCAAATCAGCCTTGCCAGCTTGTCTTCCGAACAGGGAGGTAGTATGCAATGCAATACAAAAGTTGTGTCTGAATCAAGTCATTGTCAGGGTTCCCCCGACACAACAGGGAGAAGGCTTTTATTCAAGCCTGTTTGTGGTTCCGAAGCCGGACGGCTCGGTCAGACCAATTCTGAACCTAAAGTCCCTCAATCTTTACCTAAGAAAATTCAAATTCAAGATTGAATCTCTCCAAGCAGTGATCTCCAGTCTCGAGGAAGGGGATTTCATGGTGTCGGTCGACATAAAGGATGCCTACTTACACATTCCCATATATCCTCCGCATCAGGCTTACCTGAGGTTTGCTACTCAGGATTGTCATTACCAATTTCAGACGTTGCTGTTTGGTCTGTCCACAGCTCCGAGGATTTTCACCAAGGTAATGGCGGAAATGATGGTTCTCCTTCGCAGGCAAGGAGTCACAATTATCCCTTACCTGGACGATCTCCTGATAAAGGCGAGATCCAAAGACAAACTGGAGCAGGACATTGCGCTCTCCCTGACAGTTCTGCAACAACATGATTGGCTCCTAAACCTGCCGAAGTCACAGTTAAATATGACGAAGCGGCTGTTGTTTTTGGGAATGATTCTTCAATGCACTCGGTTGCTGGGGAAGATGGTGGCGGCCTACGAGGCCATTCAGTTTGGCAGATTCCATGCCAGAGTGTTTCAGTGGGACCTATTGGACAAGTGGTCCGGATCCCATCTGCACTTACACCGGAAAATAATTCTATCCTCCAAGACCAGAATCTCACTCCTGTGGTGGCTGCACAGCTCTCACCTCCTAGAGGGACGCAGGTTCGGGATCCAGGACTGGATCCTAGTAACCACGGATGCGAGTCTCCGAGGCTGGGGAGCAGTCACACAGGGGGAAAACCTTCCAGGGAAAATGGTCAAGCCAGGAAGTTTGTCTACACATAAACGTTCTGGAGTTAAGGGCCATTTACAATGGCCTTCTTCAAGCGGAACGTATTCTTCGCAACCGGCCCGTCCTAATACAATCAGACAATATAACAGCAGTAGCGTACATAAACCGCCAGGGTGGAACAAAGAGCAGGGCGGCAATGGCAGAGGCCACAAAAGTTCTCCGCTGGGCGGAAAGACATACAATCGCTCTGTCAGCAATCTTCATTTCAGGAGTGGACAACTGGGAAGCAGATTTCCTCAGCAGACACGATTTCCATCCAGGAGAATGGGGTCTTCATCAAGAGGTCTTCACAGAAGTGACAAGTCTTTGGGGAATTCCTCAAATAGACATTATGGCGTCTCGCCTAAACAAGAAACTTCAGAGATATTGTTCCAGGTCGAGGGACCCTCAAGCAATAGCGGTGGACGCGCTGGTAACACCATGGGGGTTTTCAGTCGGTGTACGTGTTTCCTCCACTTCCACTCATTCCAAAGGTGCTAAAGATCATAAGAAGAACAAAGGTTCAGGTGATCCTCATTGCTCCGGATTGGCCAAGGAGGGCTTGGTATCCAGATCTTCAGGAATTACTCATAATAGATCCCTGGCCTCTTCCTCTACGAGAGGATCTGTTACAGCAGGGCCTGTGCGTGTACCACGACTTACCGTGGCTACGTTTGACGGCTTGGCGGTTGAACGCCGGATCCTAGCCCGAAAGGGTATTCCCAGTGAAGTTATTCCTACACTTTTTCAGGCTAGAAAAGGAGTAACGTCTAAACATTATCACCGTATTTGGAGAAAATATGTGTCTTGGTGTGAATCCAAGAAGGCTCCTACAGAAGAATTTCAACTAGGACGTTTTCTCCATTTCCTGCAAGCAGGTGTGGATGCGGGCCTAAAGTTAGGCTCGATTAAAGTACAAATTTCGGCCTTATCGGTTTTCTCTCAAAAACAATTGACTTCATTTCCAGAAGTTCAGACTTTTGTGAAAGGAGTTTTGCACATCCAACCTCCATTTGTGCCCCCAGTGGCACCATGGGATCTTAACGTGGTATTGCATTTCTTCAATCACATTGGTTTGAACCTTTACAGAAGGTTGAGTTGAATTTTCTCACTTGGAAAGTGGTCATGCTATTGGCCTTAGCATCCAGAAGGCGGGTGTCTGAGTTAGCGGCTTTGTCTCACAAGAGTCCTTATTAAATCTTCCATGAAGATAGAGCGGAGTTGAGGACTCGTCAACAATTTCTGCCGAAGGTGGTTTCATCGTTCCACATGAACCAGCCTATTGTGGTACCAGTGGCTACTGACGCCTTCACGGAGTAAAAATCTCTCGATGTTGTCAGGGCCTTGAAAATTTATGTCACCAGAACGGCTCAACTTAGGAAAACGGAATCTCTGTTTATCCTGTATGCTGCCAACAAGATTGGAATGCCTGCTTCCAAGCAGACTACTGCGCGCTGGATCTGTAATACGATTCAGCATGCTCATTCTACGGCTGGATTGCCGTTACCGAAATCAGTGAAGGCCCACTCTACCAGAAAATGGGCTCATCCTGGGCAGCTGCCCGCGGAGTCTCTGCTTCACAACTCTGCCGAGCAGCTACTTGGTCGGGTTCAAACACTTTTGCGAAATTTTACAAGTTTGATACCCTGGCTGATGAGGACTTCATGTTTGGTCAATCGGTGCTGCAGAGTCATCCGCACTCTCCCGCCCGTTCTAGAGCTTTCGTATAAACCCCATGGTTCTTATGGTGTCCCCAGCATCCTCTAGGACGTATGAGAAAATAGGATTTTAATACCTACCGGTAAATCCTTTTCTCTTAGTCCGTAGAGGATGCTGGGTGCCCGTCCCAGTGCGGACTCTATCTGCAGTTATTAGTTATTAGTTATGTTTACACACGGGTTGTGTTACGTTATGGTTAGCCTGTTGCTGACGTTGTTCATGCCGTTGACTGGAGTTTCTGTTAAATGCCATGTTGTACGGCGTGTTTGAGGTGTGAGCTGGTATGTGTCCCACCTTAGTTAACAATAAATCCTTTCCTCGAAATGTCCGTCTCCGTGGGCACAGTTCCCATAACTGGAGTCTGGAGGAGGGGCATAGAGGGAGGAGCCAGTTCACACCCATTCAAAGTCTTAAAGTGCCCATGTCTCCTGCGGATCCCGTCTATACCCCATGGTTCTTATGGTGTCCCCAGCATCCTCTACGGCCTAAGAAAAAGGATTTACCGGTAGGTATTAAAATCCTATTTTATATATATATATACATATATATTTAGAGGAAAAGAAACAGCGGCACTCCAAGTCTTGTATCAGTAAATCGTGTTGTATTCAAGCATTTAGTGAAAAATGCGTGTCCGACGTTTCGGGGCTCGTAGCCCCTTTTTCAAGGTGAATGGGCTATGAGCCCCGAAACGTCGGACACGCAATTTTCACTAAATGCTTGAATACAACACGATTGCTGCTGTTTCTTTTTGTCTATACACCTTATATGACTGAAGGCACCCTGGCAGTTTTCCTATAACATTAATGAAGTGCCGGTCTACCTTGTTTTACATATATATATATATATATATATATACACTGCTCAAAAAAATAAAGGGTACACTAAAATAACACATCCTAGATCTGAATGAATGAAATATTCTTATTAAATACTTTGTTCTTTACATAGTTGAATGTGCTGACAAAAAAATCACACAAAAATTATCAATGGAAATCAAATTTATTAACCCATGAAGGTCTGGATTTGGAGTCACCCTCAAAAATGAAAGTGGAAAAACACACTACAGGCTGATCCAACTTTGATGTAATGTCCTTAAAACAAGTCAAAATGAGGCTCAGTAGTGTGTGTGGCCTCCACGTGCCTGAATGACCGCCCTACAAAGCCTGGGCATGCTCCTGATGAGGTGGTGGATGGTCTCCTGAGGGGTCTCCTCCCAGACCTGGACTAAAGCATCCGCCAACTCCTGGACAGTCTGTGGTGCAACGTGGCGTTAGTGGATGGAGCGAGACATGATGTCCCAGATGTGCTCAATTGGATTCAGGTCTGGGGAGCGGGCGGGCCAGTCCATAGCATAAATGCCTTCGTCTTGCAGGAACTGCTGACACACTCCAGCCACATGAGGTCTAGCATTGTCTTGCATTAGGAGGAACCCAGGGCCAACCGCACCAGCATATGGTCTCACAAGGGGTCTGAGGATCTCATCTTGGTACCTAATGGCAGTCAGACTACCTCTGGCGAGCACATGGAGGGCTTGCGGCCCCCTAAAGAAATGCCACCCCACATCATTACTGACCCACTGCCAAACCGGTCATGCTGGAGGATGTTGCAGGCAGCAGAACATTCTCCTTGGCATCTCCAGACTCTGTCACGTCTGTCACATGTGCTCAGTGAGAACCTGCTTTCATCTGTGAAGAGCATAGGGCGCCAGTGGCAAATTTGCCAATCTTGGTGTTCTCTGGCAAATGCCAAACGTACTGCACGGTGTTGGGCTGTAAGCACAACCCCCACCTGTGGACGTCGGGCCCTCATACCACCCTCATGGAGTCTGTTTCTGATCGTTTGAGTAGACACATGCACATTTGTGGCTTGCTGGAGGTCATTTTGCAGGGCTCTGGCAGTGCTTCTCCTGTTCCTCCTTGCACAGAGGCGGAGGTAGCGGTCCTGCTGCTGGGTTGTTGCCCTCCTACGGCCTCCTCCACGTATTGGCCTGATGTACTGGCCTGTCTCCTGGTAGCGCCTCTATGCTCTGGACACTACGCTGACAGACACAGCAAACCTTCTTGCCACAGCTCGCATTGATGTGCAATCCTGGATGAGCTGCACTACCTGAGCCACTTGTGTGGGTTGTAGGGAGGTCATACAGGCACGTGGAGGCCACACACACTACTGAGCCTCATTTTGACTTGTTTTAAGGACATTACATCAAAGTTGGATCAGCCTGTAGTGTGTTTTTCCACTTTCATTTTGAGGGTGACTCCAAATCCAGACCTCCATGGGTTAATAAATTTGATTTCCATTGATAATTTTTGTGTGATTTTGATGTCAGCACATTCAACTATGTAAAGAACAAAGTATTTAATAAGAATATTTCATTCATTCAGATCTAGGATGTGTTTTTTTAGTGTTCCCTTTATTTTTTGAGCAGTATATATATACATGTTGAGTCTCCCTTATCCAAAATGCTTGGGACCAGAAGTATTTTGGATATGGGATTTTTCCGTATTTTGGAATAATTGCATACCATAATGAGATATCAAGGTGATGGGACCTAAATCTAAGCACAGAATGCATTTATGTTACATAGACACCTTATACACACAGCCTGAAGGTAATTTTAGCCAATATTTTTTATAACTTTGTGCATTAAACAAAGTGTGTCTACATTCACACAATTCATTTATGTTTCATATACACCTTATACACAGAGCCTGAAGGTCATTTAATCCAATATTTTTAATAACTTTGTGTATTAAACAAAGTTTGTGTACATTGAGCCATCAAAAAACAAAGGTTTCACTATCTCACTCTCCCTCAAAAAAGTCCGTATTTCGGAATATTCCGTATTTCGGAATATTTGGATATGGGATACTCAACCTGTATATTCATTCTTTTTTTTATATATATATATATATATATATATATATATATATATGTACAGTGGGGCAAAAAAGTATTTGGACAGCCACCGATTGTGCAACTTCACCCACTTAAAAAGATGAGAGAGGTCTGTAATTTCCATCATAGGTACACTTCAACTGTGAGAGACAGAATCTGAAAAAAAAACCAGGAAATCACATTGTATGATTTTTAAACAATTTACTTGTATATTCTTGTGGAAAATAAATATTTGGACACCTACCAAGCAGCAAGATTTCTGGCTCTCACAGACCTGTTACTTCTTCTTTAAGAAGCTCTTCTATCCTCCACTCGTTACCTGTATTAGTGGCACCTGTTTGAACTGGTTATCTGTATAAAAGACACCTGTCCACACCTTCAAACAGTCGGACTGCTACCTCTCCACCACGGCCAAGACCAGAGAGCTGTCTAATGGTACCAGGGACAAAATTGTAGAGCTGCACAAGGCTGAGATGAGCTACTCGACAATAGGCAAGCAGCTTGGTGAGAAGAGATCAACTGTTGGCGCAATTATAAAAACAATGGAAGAAATACAAGATCACTGACAATCTCCCTCGACCTGAGGCTCCATGCAGATCTCACCTCGTGGGGTATCAATGATCTTGAGAACGGTGAGGAATCAGCCCAGAACTACATGGGGGGACCTGGTCAATAACCTCAAGAGAGCTGGGACCACAGTCACAAAGGTTACCATTAGTAACACACTACGTCATGGATTGACGCCAGCACATGTCCAGGCCCGTCTAAGGTTTGCCAGTGACCATCTGGATGATCCAGAGGAGGATTGGGAGAATGTAATGTGGTCAGATGAGAGCAAAATCAAACTTTTTGGTATAAACTCCACTCGCCGTGTTTGGAGGGAGAAGAATGATGAATGGCATCCCAAGAACACCATACCCACTGTGGAGCATGGGGGTGGAAACATCATGCTTTGGGGCTGCTTTTCTGCAAATGGGACTGGACGACTGATCCGTATTAAGGAGAGGATGAATGGGCCATGTATCGTGAGATTTTGGGCAAAAAC
This sequence comes from Pseudophryne corroboree, assembly GCF_028390025.1. NCBI lineage: Eukaryota > Metazoa > Chordata > Amphibia > Anura > Myobatrachidae > Pseudophryne > Pseudophryne corroboree. Next base: position 435,857,756 of record NC_086452.1, read on the forward strand.
CTCTTTCCCTCAGTAAGAGCATTGAAGATGGAACGTGGCTGGGTCTTCCAGCATGACAATGACCCTAAACACACCGCCTGGGCAACTAAGGAGTGGCTCCGTAAGAAGCATTTCAAGGTCCTGGAGTGGCCTAGACAGTCTCCAGACTTCAACCCAATAGAAAACCTGTGGAGTGAGTTGAAAGTCCGTATTGCAGGGTGACAGCCCCAAAACATGACAGATCTAGAGAAGATCTGCATGGAAGAGTGGGCCAAAATACCTGCTACAGTGTGTGCAAACCTGGTCAAGAACTACAGGAAACGTTTGACCTCTGTAATTGCCAACCGAGGTTATATTGCAAAGTATTGAGTTAAGGCCCATACACATTAGACGATGTCGCTCTGTGAGCGACATCGTCTAATGTTTCCCCCTCCCGGGCCGGCCGGTCGGTGGCCGCCTGTACGCACTGAGCGATATGACCGCTCATATCGCTCGGTGACGTCACGCCCCCGCCAGCCCTGCATGAAGGTCGTGGACGACAGTCCACATCCTTCATGCATGCCCTACCGACAGCGACGATCGTTGCCGACCCTCGGGGCCGCGCATCGGTCGTCGCTGGCGGCATACACACTTGACGATAAAATTAGCGATTTCGCTCAAGGAGGGGGAAAATGAACGACGTCGCTCATTTTATCGTTAAGTGTGTATGGACCTTTAAACTTTTTGATTGTCCAAATATTTATTTTCTGCAAGAATATACAAATAAATTGTTTAAAAATCATACAATGTGATTTGCTAGTTTTTTTTTCAGATTCAGTCTCTCACAGTTGAAGTGTACCTATGATGGAAATTACAGACCTCTCTCATCTTTTTAAGTGGGTCAACTTGCACAATCGGTGGCTGTCCAAATACTTTTTTACCCCACTGTATATATATATATATATATATATATATATATATCCTATATAATAGCCCTATTCTGTGACCTTGTGATTCATTTGCTAACGCTGGGCGGAGTCACAACAGTGGGCGGAGTTATTCAAATGAGTCACAGAGATCTGGCCAAATCTACAGGAGACTAGGAGCAGAAGCAGATAGCATGGGCATTGGGCATGTCACAGGCAGGGGTGCATACCTCCCAGCTTTCTGCAGGAGCTTTCTCCAGGCAGAAGGAGGGAAACACACTCGGCGAAAAGGGGGCGTGGCTTCACGGGAGGGCCCCCGTTTTCGTCAGTGAGGGGGCTTGCCCAGCGCTCTGTGAGCTGCTGGCATGCCCCCAGGGGCTGATTATGAGTCCGGGGGGCACAGGGCACTTGAGACAGGGGAGCCCTATCTCATTGCTGTGCCTGCTGTGGGTTGGGGGCGTGGCCTAATCGCGGCCCGCGCGGCCACGCCCCCTTATGCAAATTCCGATTTTTAATTTTATTTTTTTTATGGGATTTTGACCCCTCAGTTAGGGCTAAATCCAGAGGACGTGGTCGCTCCCCCTACACACCCGCACAGGGAGAAGAAAGCAGGGAGACTGCTGCCTCCCTGCAACACCACAGACCTGCCAATATGCAGCAGCGTGTGCTGACTGTAGCACAATGCTGCCGCTGTTGCTGGCAGGACGGGGGGGGCTTCTGAGCTGGGACAGAGCTACTCCAGCCGGCAGGCCCCCTAAAACTGTGGGGCCAGCGGTACGTATCCCCTGGCCACCCCCCCCCCCTTAATCCGGCTCTGCTGCTGGAACCCCCCCCCCGTAATCCGTACCCCCTGATGCCCCTCTCCCTCTGTCTCCACTATTCACCGCTGCTCTGCTAAGCAGAACAGCGAGTACAGGAGCTTTCCAACTGCCCCCCCCCCACCGCCGGACACTGCGACCCGCGGGTGGGACAGCGGGACAGACCCCAAAAAATGGGACTGTCCCGCGAAAATCGGGACATTTGGGAGGTATGGGGGTGTGTGAGGGGTATGTCATACAGACAGACGGGCACCGGCTCACTGTGTGCTTGATCCCCACATCGGCATACTCAGCAGGGTCTCTCTGGTGCGGAGGAGCGTCACTTTCTGACACACTCCACGCTTCTTAGCTGCAGTTTAGTGGGGCACCTGCCGCTGTGCAGGTTCCATACTGCCTCTGTTATCTCCAGCTCCGGCAACCCCACCGCTAGCTGCAGCGCTGCCACCCGCAGTGGAGTGCGCCCAGCTCATTCACACACTTTAGCTGGCGGGTAGCGCTGCAGAAATCCGAGCTGCTTGCAGGCTCTGACCCACTTCTCCCTCCAGCCGCAGCGTCTCCTGGGAGCTAACCAGTCACTCCCAGTCTCCCCTTACCACAGTGCCCGGAAGCCGTGAGGTCCACGCCACGTGCATGCTATGACCCCCTCCTCCCTCCAGCCTCAGCATCTCCTGGGGGCTAACCAGTCATTTCCAGTCTCACCTTACCACAGTGCCCGGCAGCTGCGCGAGGTCTGCGGTGTGTGACTGAGGAGGGGGGGAGGGATGCGGACTGGCAGAGAAAGCAGGACTCCAGCCTGAGAGCGTCAGCCATGCCAAGTCTCCAGCAGCAGCAGATCCCAACAGGTTGGAATGAAACAGCAGCAGCCAGCAGCAGTGACTCCGGTAAGACACATCTGTCTGTCACCACTGTTTTGTCCCTAATACCAATCTCTCCCGTGCCCTGTGTTCTGTCATGTCCCTGTCACCCCTGGCCTTGCCCTGCCACCCTTATTCTGGCCCTTTCACCCTTATCCTGGCCCTTTCACCCTTATCCTGGCCCTGTCACCCTTATGCTGGCCCTGTTACCCCTATCCTGGCCCTGTCACCCCTGTGCTTGCCCTGTCAACCCTATACTGGCCCCGTCACCCCTGTCCTGGTCCTGCCGCCCCTACCCTGGCCCTGTCACCCCTATCCTGTCCCTATCATTTCTGTCCTGGCCCTGTCACCCCTGTCCTGGCCCCGTCATCCCTGTCCTGGCCCCGTCACCCCTGTCCTGGCACCGTCACCCCTGTCCTGGCCCCGTCAACCCTGTACTGAACCTGTCACCCCTGTCCTGGCCCTGATACTGCATACCCTCCAACTACCTTTTATGGCATGTACAGTACCCGCAGCGCCTCCAGACCTCTCCCCAATGCACTACTCCTCCGCACCTTCCCCTCCACCACATGCGGCACTCCACCCCTCCCCCACATGCTGTGCCTCCAGACCCCCTACACCACCCGTAGCTCCCACTCCTCCACCCCTTCACCACCCACAGCACCTCCAGGCCCCTTCCACCATTCACCCCCCTTATACGTCCCCCCCACACCTGCCCCCCTCCACCCGCAGCATCTGCAGACACCCTCCTTCATCAGCGGTCCCCCCCACACCCACCCCTCCCCCACCAATGGCACCCCCGCACCTGCCCCTCCACCACCTGCAGCACCTCCAGACCTCCTTTCCCATCCGCCGCAACACCCGTACTCCCCCACATGCTGTGCCTCCAGACCCCCTACACCACCCGTGGCTCCCACTCCTCCACCCCTTCACCACCCACAGCACCTCCAGGCCCCTTCCACCATTCACCCCCCTTATACGTCTCCCCCCACACCTGCCCCCCTCCACCCGCAGCATCTGCAGACACCCTCCTCCATCAGCGGTCCCCCCCTCACCCACCCCTACCCCACCAATGGCACCCCCGCACCTGCCCCTCCACCACCTGCAGCACCTCCGGACCTCCTTTCCCATCCGCCGCAACACCCGTACCTGCCCCTACCCTACCCATGGTGCCTGCGGTCCCCTACCCAACCCCCGGCACACCCATCCCACAGCACATCCGGAACCCTTCACCCATCCACAACATTCCCACACCTGCCCCTCTCCCACCCGTGGCACCCCTGCCCCTCCCCCACCTGCAGTGCCTCCGGACCCCTCCCCCATCTGCATCCCCCACTCCTCTGCCCCTCCCCCACGCGCAGCACCTCCCGAACCTTCCCCATCCGGGCCCCACCCCCACTTCAGCCTCCCCTCCACCCGCAGCATCTACAGACACCATCCGCAGTCCCCACCGCACCCGCTACATTCTGTACATCGTGCCCTGCAGGTGCTGTTCACGCCGTCGCAAGGGGCTGCGCCTCCTTCACCATCGCACGCCCTTTCATTGTGCAATATTTAACCACTAACAAAGGAATGCAGGTAATACTCCATATAATACAAATATTAAACCCCAGAAAGGCATGCAAGGGTTAAGGGGGCGTAGCCCCTTGCAACGGTGTGAAGAGCGCCCGTAGGGCGCGATGAAGCACCTAGTATATATATAAGAATGAATATATATATATATATATATATATATAGCATGCCCGTGAACAGGTACATGCGAATAGTTGCACCTGCAACCCATAGGAAATGCATTGTGTGATCGCAGGTGTCAATATTTGCAGCTCGTAGCGTGTAGCCACTGCCACAATTCATGCGAACACGGTGTGGCAACGATGAGGGGGACACATTGTACTTATCTACTTTCATGGTCTCCTCTCTGGGAGAAGGCCAGAGAAATGATGCTGCTGGACACTTTGGGGGCGTGGCCGGGCTGTCACATGACCCGATTCGTGTGACCATGGGGAGGGGATAAATAATGCAAATTTGCCAAATATAGCCCTGCCCACTCCTTGCAGTGCTGCAAATACCAGGTATAATCTCCTCATCTTCAATAGGAAGTGGGCAGGATGCGGGAGATCTGACCACTCTGCCATGGGTGTAGGGCCCGGGGACTACCCGATAAATCAGGAGAGTAGGCCAGTATACTAAATTTAAAGAAAAATACAGAACTCTACTGCTCTCAGATTGTCTCAGTCACGCCAGACATGACATAAACATGCTAGAAGTATGAGGACAGATCTGGAGGAGACATTCAGGAAACAACTTAAAAATCTCTTGATCTAACGCATGGCGATGTATGTGGCCCTATGAAATTACCCGCTCCAAGAGGAAGCATGCATGCTGACTTTTACAGATGACTATTCAAGATACACAGTCACTTATCTGATGAAATGCAACGCTGAAGCTGTGGATGAATTGCAGAATTATTTGACAGTGGCAAGTAACACGTTTCAGCGACAGCCACTCATCTTTCAAAGTGACAACGAAGGTGAATTTCTGGGAAACAAAACAGAAAGTGAGACACAGTGGGACAGAGTATTAACATAATGTCCCGTATACAGCAGAACAAACTCATGTCGCTAAAAGGAAAAACAGAGCCCTGACTGAAAGACCTGATATATATCGGGCTGAAGCCGCAAGGGCAGCTGCTTCTACTGTTTTCTTCAGTGGTGGAGAAAACTGCATTTGCCCTACGGCACAATGAGAAATCTGGGCTGGGATGTACTAAACGGAAATGCGGTAAACCCCCGTTTACCGCATCTTTCAAATGCACTAAACCTGGCTGCTGGGACAGCGCTGAAGAGGGGATCGCCAGCTTTTGCTGGCGAAACCCCATAGAAGCCCATGGGCTTCTCTCCACAGCCTATGGGCTTCTCTCCACAGCCTATGGGCTTCTGAAAAAAGCTTCTGAAAAAAGCTCTATCTCGCTATCACTTTGCTTCCGGGATTGGACTCCACTTGTGTACTGCACATGTGCGGCCAGTCAGACTGCGCTTGTGTCAGTGGGGGCTGATGGGGAGGGATCCAGAGGATTCCTCTCTGGTAAAATATGCAATGCAGTAGCCCATAAGCTACTACAGGCTAACACCACCTGAAGATGACATTGGTTAATCTGACAGTTTATAGAAATCTATGGGGGCTGCTTATGCGGTCACAAATGGTGGGACCATGGATCCCTCTCTGGAGAATTTTGCATAAATGATTGCATTAGCTATTGCACACAAGCTTGCTGCATTTGTCCATTAAACCTATAAGAGACTTCTGGACTATGGAACTGCAGCAGATACCTCCAATATATGCTGTGGGCCATATTAATATATCTTAGGAATTGAATCCAAAAATGGGAAATTTCTGAGGATTTACCACTTTTTAACCCTTGATACATATTTTCCCCAGTATAATTCCCTTCACTCATCATCACTCACTGACACCATAACTTAACCACTGTAATTCCCCTCACTCATTGTCACTATCTGACCCCATGTCTCACCCACTACTGGTCCCTGACACCAAACCTTACCTAATGTAATTCCCCTCACTCATTGTCACTATCTGACCCCATGCCTCACCCACTACTGGTCCCTGATACCAAAACTTACCCAATGTAATTCTCCTCACTCACTGTCACTATCTGACCCTATGCCTCACCCACTACTGGTCCCTGATACCAAACCTTACCCAATGTAATTCTCCTCACTCATTGTCACTATCTGACCCTATGCCTCACCCACTACTGGTCCCTGATACCAAACCTTACCCAATGTAATTCTCCTCCCTCATTGTCACTATCTGACCCCATGCCTCACCCACTACTAGTCCCTGACACCAAACCTTACCCAATGTAATTCTCCTCACTCATTGTCACTATCTGACCCTATGCCTCACCCACTACTGGTCCCTGATACCAAACCTTACCCAATGTAATTCTCCTCACTCATTGTCACTATCTGACCCCATGCCTCACCCACTACTGGTCCCTGATACCAAACCTTACCCAATGTAATTCCTCTCACTCATTGTCACTATCTGACCCTATGCCTCACCCACTACTGGTCCCTGACACCAAACCTTACCCAATGTAATTCTCCTCACTCATTGTCACTATCTGACCCTATGCCTCACCCACTACTGGTCCCTGATACCAAACCTTACCCAATGTAATTCTCCTCACTCATTGTCACTATCTGACCCTAAGCCTCACCCACTACTGGTCCCTGATACAAAGCTTTACCCAATGTAATTCCTCTCACTCATTGTCACTATCTGACCCTATGCCTCACCCACTACTGGTCCCTGATACCAAACCTTACCCAATGTAATTCTCCTCACTCATTGTCACTATCTGACCCTAAGCCTCACCCACTACTGGTCCCTGATACAAAACCTTACCCAATGTAATTCCTCTCACTCATTGTCACTATCTGACCCTATGCCTCACCCACTACTGGTCCCTGATACCAAACCTTACCCAATGTAATTCTCCTCCCTCATTGTCACTATCTGACCCCATGCCTCACCCACTACTAGTCCCTGACACCAAACCTTACCCAATGTAATTCTCCTCACTCATTGTCACTATCTGACCCTATGCCTCACCCACTACTGGTCCCTGATACCAAACCTTACCCAATGTAATTCTCCTCACTCATTGTCACTATCTGACCCCATGCCTCACCCACTACTGGTCCCTGATACCAAACCTTACCCAATGTAATTCCTCTCACTCATTGTCACTATCTGACCCTATGCCTCACCCACTACTGGTCCCTGACACCAAACCTTACCCAATGTAATTCTCCTCACTCATTGTCACTATCTGACCCTATGCCTCACCCACTACTGGTCCCTGATACCAAACCTTACCCAATGTAATTCTCCTCACTCATTGTCACTATCTGACCCTATGCCTCACCCACTACTGGTCCCTGATACAAAACCTTACCCAATGTAATTCCTCTCACTCATTGTCACTATCTGACCCTATGCCTCACCCACTACTGGTCCCTGATACCAAACCTTACCCAATGTAATTCTCCTCCCTCATTGTCAGTATCTGACCCCATGCCTCACCCACTACTGGTCCCTGATACCAAACCTTACCCAATGTAATTCCCCTCACTATCATTCCTGACACTACACCCCACATACTGTAATTCCCCTTACTTATCACCATTCCCTCACCTTACCTCACCCACCACTCCAAGATTTACCCACTGTAATTCCTCTCAGTGACTCTGTATTACTGTATATCCCCTCTTCTCTGTACAGTGTGTTCTGTATTGTGCTCCTCCAAATCCTAGTATTTAATGTACCTTAGGCCTTCTCTTGTTCCTCTCACTCAGCTCCTCTCCACTGACTACATTACATACAGTAACCTCCGTGATGCAGCCTGTAGTGGATAAAGACCCATGCTAGGGTTTAAACGGAATACATATGATTTACTGGCAGAAGGGACGCCAGCTGTCAGTTTACCGACAGCAGAATCCCATCTGTTAGCAGCGAGGCACAGGTTATATTCCCACTCGGTTGGTGGCGTGGACCCACCAATCATGTGGAAAGAACCTGCAGTTGGCGGTCCTTCACAGGCTGTCGGGATTCCGGCATCAGTCTCATAAATGCAGGGGATACCAACAGCCAGTATTTTAACTGCATCCCGTTTAAACATGTTGGTAGCATACGATGGCAGTCACTGAAAACCTGGATTGATTTTAAGAGAACCCTGGAAGTGGTGGGAGGAAAGCAGCCACAGGCTGTTGTGAGAGAGCAGCAAGCGGTCTGATTGGAACCCTAGTAAGAGCAAATGAGCAGCACCCTGGGCGCATAACATCACAGTGCACAGAGCGGTCGTTAGAGGACCAGCGCAGTTAGGGGCGTTCAAGAGAGGAGGGGGCCCCCTCTTCTCCGGCAGTTTATAGGCTCTGGCATAAAACCAGAGTCTACTGTGCATGTGTAGATCTCCGGGGTCATGGCGCCCACGCATTGTTCCCGGGGACATCTCCAGTGCGCATGTGCAAATGACTTGGAAATGGCAGGGACTCCGGAGGAGTAAGTATATTATATGGGTGCAGTGTGTGCGGTGTGGGTCCCCCTGGATTTAGGGGTCCGTGTGCACTGCACCCATTACAGAAACGCCTATAGGCACAGTGCATAGTGGTGTGAGGAGTGGCAATATTTTGGAAGGCTAGCGGTAAAGCAAAGCAGGGATCCTGGGAGTAATATCATCCTGCAACGCAGTGACGTGCAGTGAGATTATAGGCTGGGGAGGCACTGATTATATATATGTATATATATATATATATATATAATCAGTGCAATACCTAGCCCAGCGGCCCCCTGTCTCATCTGGGTGTCTGGGACAGTACCGCTGCTGCTGGCTGGGAGGGAGAGGGAAGAGCGTTGTCCTCCGTCACCGCCGCCGCACCCACACCACCACTGCCTTCCGGACCACCGCTGCTATAGTCCGGACGGCTCCAACGCTAGTCAGGCTAGTTAGGATGCCACTAAAATCATTATTCACTCACTGATTATTTCCAGACTGGATGACTGTAATCTCCTCCTAACTGGCCTCCCTGACATTTACCTCTCTCCACTCCAATCTATCCTCAATGCTGCAGCCCGGCTCATCTTCCTCACCAAATGCACTACATCCACCTCCCCTCTCCTACAAGCCCTTCACTGACTCCCCTTCCCTTTCAGAATCCAATTCAAACTTCTCACACTCACTTACAATGCCCTCACCCACTCCTCTCCCATTTACATCTCTGACCTTATCTCCCTTTACTCTCCCACCCGTCCTCTTCGCTCTGCTAATGCACGCCGACTCTCCTGTCTTCTGATTACTTCCTCCCACTCCTATCTCCAAGATTTTTCACGTGCTTCTCCCTTTCTCTGGAATTCTTTACCTCTCCCCCTCAAACTTTCTAGCTCTCTACAGAACTTCAAACGGGCTCTTAAGACCCACTTCTTTACCAAACCCAGCCAAATCTCATCCTAACCCTCTGTGCCACGCTATGTACCCCGTCTGTGTCACCCCTGTCTGTCTACCCCTCCCCTTTAGAATGTAAGCTCTCACGAGCAGGGCCCTCTTCCCTCATTTGCTTATCCTTTTCTTACTTTAATAATCCTCAACTGCCCAAATCCCGCAGTTTTTCGGCCATGTTGAAACTTATCTCTATGTCGTTTACTGGTGTAGTTATGCTTAGTTACCCTGTACTTGTCTATATTGTCTTCAATTGTAAGTCACTGTTTTCCTGTTTTGATTATGTGCATATGTACTCTGTAATTGGGCTCTGTGGAACCCTTGTGGCGCCATATAAATAAAGGATATTAAAAATAATCATAATAATAATAATAATAATAATAATAAATAGTCATCGCCGCTTGCCGCCGCCGCTTCCGCCTGCCGCGTATGGGTGAATGGACAGCGGATCCAGCACTGGATCCGCTGTCCAATCACAGCTGCCTCGATGACATTGGCGTGGTGTCCCTGTCAACGAGGCACTTATAGAAGTGCCGCTTTCACCATTGTTTTTAATGGCCTTTTACAGCCCAGGTGCTTGGCCCCGCCCCCCGCTGAATCCCTTTCCAATAGCCAATGATTAGGATAATATAAAGATGATACTTATAACAATAAGTATCTTCTTTGTATTATTTTAATCATTAATGACAGGGGAGGCACCTAGGAAAGGGGCAACAGAAAACATGTCGACGTACAGCAGGTTGACACTGGTGAAATGTCAACACGATGACAATATCAAAAATAAGAATTTACTTACCGATAATTCTATTTCTCGTAGTCCGTAGTGGATGCTGGGGACTCCGTCAGGACCATGGGGATTAGCGGCTCCGCAGGAGACAGGGCACAAAAGTAAAAGCTTTAGGATCAGGTGGTGTGCACTGGCTCCTCCCCCTATGACCCTCCTCCAAGCCTCAGTTAGGATACTGTGCCTGGACGAGCGTACACAATAAGGAAGGATTTTGAATCCCGGGTAAGACTCATACCAGCCACACCAATCACACTGTACAACCTGTGATCTGAACCCAGTTAACAGCATGATAACAGCGGAGCATCTGAAAAGATGGCTCACAACAATAATAACCCGATTTTTGTAACAATAACTATGTACAAGTATTGCAGACAATCCGCACTTGGGATGGGCGCCCAGCATCCACTACGGACTACGAGAAATAGAATTATCGGTAAGTAAATTCTTATTTTCTCTGACGTCCTAAGTGGATGCTGGGGACTCCGTCAGGACCATGGGGATTATACCAAAGCTCCCAAACGGGCGGGAGAGTGCGGATGACTCTGCAGCACCGAATGAGAGAACTCCAGGTCCTCTTCAGTCAGGGTGTGCCCCTGACCAAGTATCAGCTCGGCAAAGTTGTAAAGCCGAGACCCCTCGGGCAGCCGCCCAAGATGAGCCCACCTTCCTTGTGGAATGGGCATTTACATATTTTGGCTGTGGCAGGCCTGCCACAGAATGTGCAAGCTGAATTGTACTACACATCCAACTAGCAATCGTCTGCTTAGAAGCAAGAGCACCCAGTTTGTTGGGTGCATACAGGATAACAGCAAGTCAGTTTTCCTGACTCCAGCCGTCCTGGAAACTATATTTTCAGGGCCCTGACAACATCTAGCAACTTGGAGTCCTCCAAGTCCCTAGTAGCCGCAGGTACCACAATAAGCTGGTTCGGGTGAAACACTGACACCACCTTAGGGAGAAACTGGGGATGAGTCCGCAGCTCTGCCCTGTCCGAATGGACAATCAGATATGGGCTTTTTTTAGACAAACGCCGCCAATTCTGACACTCGCCTGGCCGAGACCAGGGCCAACAGCATGGTCACTTTCCCTGTGAGATATTTCAAATCCACAGATTTGAGCGGTTTAAACCAATGTGATTTTAGGAATCCCAGAACTACGTTGAGATCCCACAGTGCCACTGGAGGCACAAAAGGGGGTTGTATATGCAGTACTCCCTTGACAAACTTCTGGACTTCAGGAACTGAAGCCAATTCTTTCTGGAAGAAAATCGACAGGGCCGAAATTTGAACCTTAATGGACCCCAATTTGAGGCCCATAGACACTCCTGTTTGCAGGAAATGCAGGAAACGACCGAGTTGAAATTTCTTCATGGGGCCTTCCTGGCCTCACACCACGCAACATATTTTCGCCACATGTGGTGATAATGTTGTGCGGTCACCTCCTTCCTGGCTTTGACCAGGGTAGGAATGACCTCTTCCGGAATGCCTTTTTCCCTTAGGATCCGGCGTTCAACCGCCATGCCGTCAAACGCAGCCGCGGTAAGTCTTGGAACAGACATGGTACTTGCTGAAGCAAGTCCCTTCTTAGCGGCAGAGGCCATGAGTCCTCTGTGAGCATCTCTTGAAGTTCCGGGTACCAAGTCCTTCTTGGCCAATCCGGAGCCACGAGTATAGTTCTTACTCCTCTACGTCTTATAATTCTCAATACCTTGGGTATGAGAAGCAGAGGAGGGAAGACATACACCGACTGGTACACCCACGGTGTTACCAGAACGTCCACAGCTATTGCCTGAGGGTCTTTTGACCTGGCGCAATACTTGTCCAGTTTTTTGTTCAGGCGGGACGCCATCATGTCCACCTTTGGTCTTTTCCAACGGTTCACAATCATGTGGAAGACTTCCCGATGAAGTCCCCACTCTCCCGGGTGGAGGTTGTGCCTGCTGAGGAAGTCTGCTTCCCAGTTGTCCACTCCCGGAATGAACACTGCTGACAGTGCTATCACATGATTTTCCGCCCAGCGAAAAATCCTTGCAGTTTCTGCCATTGCCCTCCTGCTTCTTGTGCCGCCCTGTCTGTTTACGTGGGCGACTGCCGTGATGTTGTCCCACTGGATCAATACCGGCTGACCTTGAAGCAGAGGTCTTGCTAAGCTTAGAGCATTGTAAATTGCCCTTAGCTCCAGTATATTTATGTGGAGAAAAATCTCCAGACTTGATCACACTCCCTGGAAATTTTTTCCCTGTGTGACTGCTCCCCAGCCTCTCAGGCTGGCCTCCGTGGTCACCAGCATCCAATCCTGAATGCCGAATCTGCGGCCCTCTAGAAGATGAGCACTCTGTAACCACCACAGGAGAGACACCCTTGTCCTTGGAGATAGGGTTATCCGCTGATGCATCTGAAAATGCGATCCGGACCATTTGTCCAGCAGATCCCACTGAAAAGTTCTTGCGTGGAATCTGCCGAATGGAATCGCTTCGTAATAAGCCACCATTTTTCCCAGGACTCTTGTGCAATGATGCACTGACACTTTTCCTGGTTTTAGGAGGTTCCTGACTAGCTCGGATAACTCCCTGGCTTTCTCCTCCGGGAGAAACACCTTTTTCTGGACTGTGTCCAGAACCATCCCTAGGAACAGCAGACGTGTCGTCGGAAACGGCTGCGATTTTGGATATTTAGAATCCACCCGTGCTGTCGTAGAACTACTTGAGATAGTGCTACTCCGACTTCCAACTGTTCTCTGGACCTTGCCCTTATCAGGAGATCGTCCAAGTAAGGGATAATTAAGACGCCTTTTCTTTGAAGAAGAATCATCATTTCGGCCATTACTTTGGTAAAGACCCGGGGTGCCGTGGACAATCCAAACGGCAGTGTCTGAAACTGATAGTGACAGTTCCGTACCACGAACCTGAGGTACCCCTGGTGAGAAGGGCAATTTGGGACATGGAGGTAAGCATCCCTGATGTCCAGGGACACCATATAGTCCCCTTCTTCCTGGTTCGCTATCACTGCTCTGAGTGACTCCATCTTGATTTGAACCTTTGTATGTAAGTGTTCAAAGATTTCCCATTTAGAATAGGTCTCACCGAGCCGTCTGGCTTCAGTACCACAATATAGTGTGGAATAATACCCCTTTCCTTGTTGTAGGAGGGGTACTTTGATTATCACCTGCTGGGAATACAGCTTGTGAATTGTTTCCAATACTGCCTCCCTGTCGGAGGAAGACGTTGGTAAAGCAGACATCAGGAGCCTGCGAGGGGGAGACGTCTCGAATCTCCAGTCTGTACCCCTGGGATACTACTTGTAGGATCCAGGGGTCCACTTGCGAGTGAGCCCACTACGCGCTGAAACTCTTGAGACGACCCCCCACCGCACTTGAGTCCGCTTGTACGGCCCCAGCGTCATGCTGAGGACTTGGCAGAAGCTGTGGAGGGCTTCTGTTCCTGGGAATGGGCTGCCTGCTGCAGTCTTCATCCCTTTCCTCTATCCCTGGGCAGATATGACTGGCCTTTTGCCCGCTTGCCCTTATGGGGACGAAAGGACTGAGGCTGAAAAGACGGTGTCTTTTTCTGCTGAGATGTGATTTGGGGTAAAAAAGGTGGATTTTCCAGCTGTTGCCGAGGCCACCAGGTCCGATGGACCGACCCCAAATAACTCCTCCCCTTTATACGGCAATACTTCCATGTGCCGTTTGGAATCTGCATCACCTGACCACTGTCGTGTCCATAAACATCTTCTGGCAGATATGGACATCGCACTTACTCTTGATGCCAGAGTGCAAATATCCCTCTGTGCATCTCGCATATATAGAAATGCATCCTTTTTTTTCAGTCAGGGAATCCGACCAAGCCACCCCAGCGCTGCACATCCAGGCTGAGGCGATCGCTGGTCGCAGTATAACACCAGTATGTGTGTATATACCTTTTTAGGATATTTTCCAGCCTCTCAGCTGGCTCCTTGAGGGCGGCCCTATCTGGAGACGGTACCGCCACTTGTTTTGATAAGCGTGTGAGCGCCTTATCCACCCTAAAGGGTGTTTCCCAACGCGCCCTAACTTCTGGCGGGAAAGGGTATACCGCCAATAATTTTCTATCGGGGGAAACCCACGCATCATCACACACTTCATTTAATTTATCTGATTCAGGAAAAACTACAGGTAGTTTTTTCACACCCCACATAATACCCTTCTTGTGGTACTTGTAGTATCAGAAATATGTAACACCTCCTTCATTGCCCTTAACATGTAACGTGTGGCCCTAAAGGAAAATACGTTTGTTTCTTCACCGTCGACACTGGAGTCAGTGTCCGTGTCTGTGTCTGTGTCTGTGTCGACCGACTGAGGTTAATGAGCGTTTTACAGCCCCTGACGGTGTTTGAGACGCCTGGACAGGTACTAATTTGTTTGCCGGCCGTCTCATGTCGTCAACCGACCTTGCAGCGTGTTGACATTATCACGTAATTCCTTAAATAAGCCATCCATTCCGGTGTCGACTCCCTAGAGAGTGACATCACCATTTCAGGCAATTGCTCCGCCTCCTCACCAACATTGTCCTCATACATGTCGACACACACGTACCGACACACAGCACACACACAGGGAATGCTCTGATAGAGGACAGGACCCCACTAGCCCTTTGGGGAGACAGAGGGAGAGTTTGCCAGCACACACCAAAAACGCTATAATTATACAGGGACAACCTTTATATAAGTGTTTTTCCCTTATAGCATTTTAATATATATATACATATCGCCAAATAAGTGCCCCCACCTCTCTGTTTTAACCCTGTTTCTGTAGTGCAGTGCAGGGGAGAGCCTGGGAGCCTTCCCACCAGCATTTCTGTGAGGGAAAATGGCGCTGTGTGCTGAGGAGAATAGGCCCCGCCCCCTTTTCGGCGGGCTTCTTCTCCCGTTTTTCTGAGACCTGGCAGGGGTTAAATACATCCATATAGCCCCCAGGGGCTATATGTGATGTATTTTTAGCCAGAATAAGGTACTATCATTGCTGCCCAGGGCGCCCCCCACCAGCGCCCTGCACCCTCAGTGACCGCTGCTATGAAGTGTGCTGACAACAATGGCGCACAGCTGCAGTGCTGTGCGCTACCTTATGAAGACTGAAGAGTCTTCTGCCGCCGTTTCTGGACCTTCACTTTTCGGCATCTGCAAGGGGGGTCGGCGGCGCGGCTCCGGGACGAACCCCAGGGTGAGACCTGTGTTCCGACTCCCTCTGGAGCTAATGGTGTCCAGTAGCCTAGGAAGCCAATCCATCCTGCACGCAGGTGAGTTCACTTCTCTCCCCTAAGTCCCTCGATGCAGTGAGCCTGTTGCCAGCAGGACTCACTGAAAATAAAAAACCTAACAAACTTTTACTCTAAGCAGCTCTTTAGGAGAGCCACCTAGATTGCACCCTTCTCGGCCGGGCACAAAAATCTAACAGAGGCTTGGAGGAGGGTCATAGGGGGAGGAGCCAGTGCACACCACCTGATCCTAAAGCTTTTACTTTTGTGCCCTGTCTCCTGCGGAGCCGCTAATCCCCATGGTCCTGACGGAGTCCCCAGCATCCACTTAGGACGTCAGAGAAAAAGCAATTTTAAACCTAAACCTGATTCTGTCCCTACCCCCAACGCTATCCCTAACATATCTATTGTTGACATTTTCATTACTATATGTCGACATCTTTGCAGATGTTGAGATGGTAGGATGTTGAAATTTTTTAACCATGTCAACAACACAACATTCTGGTGTTGACCTTCAGAATGTTGATATCCTTTACTGAATATCACCATGGTGACTGCAGACAATTTATTTTTAACTTCTCAGAGTTTACAAAATACTAAAATTGAATTCATTCCATACACTTAGTACCAGGTAATATTCACCATGGGTAATAGCGCAGCAAAACAGATACAGTAGCGGGTCAGTATTGCTGTGGTTGGTTTCCATCTCTTAATCTGCACATTTATAAGTCTTTTCCACCAAAATCCCAGCTCCAACCCAGGTTTTTAAACATGTTCCAACCCCAGTCATACCCCGTTCACATCACCTTCGCCCCAGGTTATTCCCTGGGTCAGCCCCGTTTACACAGCACCCATGTACAGTGTTTTTGTTCTGCCAGTACTTGGAAATTACATACAGTAAGAACAGCTCTCCATAGGCTTGTAACAGGACCCGGGTTGGATGACCCAGGTCACCTGTTTACACTGCAGCGGTGTTATTTTCTGGGACCCTTTTCCACTGAGCCGCAACCTGGGTTATTGCAGCAGCGGAAAAGGAGTAGTCGTATCCCAGGTTTATGTTCATCGGCTACTACAAGAAATTGTCAGCCTCAGATTCTAGCAGCTTTTTTGGCTTATTTTGGCTATCTGAGTGTATTATCATCAAGTCCTTTCTTTCATGTCACCCTGGTAGGTGCCTCAAAACCCAGTCTTAGCTTAATCACTGACTGCTCACCCACTTGCACATGTTCCTGTATTGTTTTTCCCTACTCCTCCCCTGTGGTCATATTGTCATGAGCCACTGCTGTGGCTCATTCCTGTTTGCATTCTGTTTATGTATTTTATGTTATATTTCTGTTTGCATGACAGGTTTTCTCATGTACTTGTTTAGGGTACTGTTGCGGGCCGCCTTTAGTGAGTCTGTGTAACTGCAGCCTGTCTCCTCTATGTGTGGTCTATGCAGCCTCACCTGTCAGATAATTAGGCCATTATGTGGTGAGTCTGTGTAACTGCAGCCTGTCTCCTGTATGTGTGGCCTGTGCTGTCTCACCTGTCAGTTATTTAGGAAAAGGAGTAGTCGTATCCCAGGTTTATGTTCATCGGCTACTACAGGAAATTGTCAGCCTCAGATTCTAGTATCTCCCAGCTTTTTTTGCCTTATTTTGGCTATCTGAGTGTATTATCACCAAGCCCTTTCTTTCTTGTCACCCTGGTAGGTACCTCAAAACCCAGTCTCAGCTTAATCACTGACTGCTCACCCACTCGCACATGTTCCTGTATTGTTTTTCCCTACACCTCCCCTGTGGTCATATTGTCATGAGCCACTGCTGTGGCTCATTACTGTTTGCATTCTGTTTATGTATTTTATGTTGTATTTCTCAAACGTCCTAAGTGGATGCTGGGACTCCGTAAGGACCATGGGGATTAGCGGCTCCGCAGGAGACTGGGCACAACTAAAGAAAGCTTTAGGACTACCTGGTGTGCACTGGCTCCTCCCACTAAGACCCTCCTCCAGACCTCAGTTAGATTCTTGTGCCCGGCTGAGCTGGATGCACACTAGGGGCTCTCCTGAGCTCCTAGAGAGAAAGTATATTTAGGTTTTTTATTTTACAGTGAGATCTGCTGGCAACAGACTCACTGCAGCGAGGGACTAAGGGGAGAAGAAGCGAACCTACCTAACAGGTGGTAGTTTGGGCTTCTTAGGCTACTGGACACCATTAGCTCCAGAGGGATCGACCGCAGGACCTGACCTTGGTGTTCGTTCCCGGAGCCGCGCCGCCGTCCCCCTTACAGAGCCAGAAGCATGAAGAGTCCGGAAAATCGGCGGCAGAAGACTTCGGTCTTCACCAAGGTAGCGCACAGCACTGCAGCTGTGCGCCATTGCTCCTCATGTACACCTCACACTCCGGTCGCTGATGGGTGCAGGGCGCTGGGGGGGGCGCCCTGAGGGCAAAATATGACACCTTGGCTGGCAAATCTACATCATATATAGTCCTAGAGGCTATATAGATGTAAAATTACCCCTGCCAGTATTCCAGAAAAAGCGGGAGAAAGTCAGTTGAAAAAGGGGCGGGGCTTCTCCCTCAGCACACTGGCGCCATTTTCTCTTCACAGTGCAGCTGGAAGACAGCTCCCCAGGCTCTCCCCTGTAGTTTTCAGGCTCAAAGGGTTAAAAAGAGAGGGGGCACTAAATTTAGGCGCAATATATGTATACAAGCAGCTATTTGGGGAAAAATCACTCAGTTATAGTGTTAATCCCTGCATTATATAGCGCTCTGGTGTGTGCTGGCATACTCTCTCTCTGTCTCCCCAAAGGACTTTGTGGGGTCCTGTCCTCAGTCAGAGCATTCCCTGTGTGTGTGTGTGTGGTGTGTCGGTACGGCTGTGTCGACATGTTGGATGAGGAAGGTTACGTGGAGGCTGAGCAGAGGCCGATAAATGGGATGTCGCCCCCTGTGGGGCCGACACCAGAGTGGATGGATAGGTGGAAGGTATTAACCGACAGTGTCAACTCCTTACATAAAAGGCTGGATGATGTAACAGCTGTGGGAAAGCCGGCTTCTCAAAGGCCATCAGGGGCTCAAAAAACGCCCGTTACCTCAGATGGCAGACACAGATGTCGACACGGAGTCTGACTCCAGTGGCGACGAGGTTGAGACATATACACAATCCACTAGGAACATCCGTTACATGATCTCGGCAATGAAAAATGTGTTACGCATTTTCTGACATGAACCCAAGTACCACATAAAAGGGGTTTTATATTTGGGGAGAAAAAGCAGCCAGTGTTTTGTTCCCCCATCAGATGAATGAAGTGTGTAAAGAAGCGTGGTTTCCCCCGATAAGAAACTGGTAATTTCTAAAAAGTTACTGATGGCGTACCCTTTCCCGCCAGAGGATAGGTCACGTTGGGAGATATCCCTTAGGGTGGATAAGGCGCTCACACGTTTGTCAAAAGGTGGCACTGCCGTCTTAGGATACGGCCACCTTGAAGGAACCTGCTGATAAAAAGCAGGAGGCGATCCTGAAGTCTGTATTTACACACTCAGGTTATATACTGAGACCTGCAATTGCTTCAGCATAAATAGGGCTGCTGCAGCGTGGTCTGATACCCTGTCAGATAATATTAATACGCTAAGACAGGGATAATATTTTGCTAACATTGAGCATATTTAAGACGTTGTCTTATATATAAAGGATGCACAGAGGGATATTTGCCGGCTGGCATCCAGAATTAATGCAATGTCCATTCTGCCAGGAGGGTATTAGAAACCCGGCAGTGGACAGGTGATGCTGCCTGTAAAAGGCACATGGAGATTCTACCTTATAAGGGTGAGGAATTGTTTGGGGATGGTCTCTGGGACCTCGTATCCACAGCAACAGCTGGGAAGAAAATTTTTTACCTCAGGTTTCCTCACAGCCTAAGAAAGCACCGTATTTTCAGGTACAGTCCTTTCGGCTTCAGAAAAGCAAGCGGGTCAAAGGCGCTTCCTTTCTGCACAGAGACAAGGGAAGAAGGAAAAAAGCTGCACCAGCAGCCAGTTCCCAGGATCAAAAATCTTCCCCCGCTTCCTCTGAGTCCACCGCATGACGCTGGGGCTCCACAGGTGGAGACAGGTGCGGTAGGGGCGCGTCTCGGGAACTTCAGGGACCAGTGGGCTTGCCCACAGGTGGATCTCTAGGTTCTGCAAATAGTATCACAGGGATACAGGCTGGAGTTCGAGGCGACTCCCCCTCGCCGTTACCTCACATCAGCCTTGCCGGCTGCCCTCGGAGAAAGGTAGTACTGGCGGCAATTCACAAGCTGTACTTCCAGCAGGTGAAAGCAAGGTACCCCTCCTTCAACAAGGCCGCGGTTACTATTCCAAAATGTTGTGGTACCGAAACCAGACGGTTCGGTGAGACCCATTCTAAAATTGAAAGCCTTGAACACTTATATACGAAGGTTCAAGTTCAAAATGGAATCGCTCAGGGCGATTATTGCAAGCCTGGAGAATTTCATGGTATCACTGGACATCAAGGATGATTACTTGCATGTCCCTATTTACCCTCTTCACCAGGAGTACCTCAATATTGTGGTACAGGATTGTCATTACCAATTCCAGACGTTGCCGTTGGTCTGTCCCCGGCACCGAGGTATTTACCAAGGTAATGGCCGAAATAATTATCCCGTACTTGGACGATCTCCTTATAAAGGCGAGGTCCAGGGAGCAGTTGTTCGTCGGAGTAGCACTACCTCGGGAAGTGCTACAACAGCACGGCTGGATTCTGAATATTCCAAAGTCGCAGCTGGTTCCTACGACGCGTCTACTGTTCCTGGGTATGGTTCTGGACACAGAACAGGATAAAAAGGGTTTCTCCCGGAGGAGAAGTCCAAGGAGTTGTTGTCTCTAGACAGAGACCTCCTAATACGTATACAGGTGTCGGTGCATCAATGCACGCGAGCCATGGGAAAGATGGTAGCTTCTTACGAAGAAATTCCATTCGCCAGGTCCCATGCAAGGATTTTCCAGTGGGATCTGTTGGACAAGTGGTCCGGGTCGCATCTTCAGATGCATCGGCGGATAACCCTGTCTCCAAGGGTCAGGGTGTCGCTGTTGTGGTGGCTGCAGACATCTTCTAGGGGGGCCGCAGATTCGGCATACAGGACTGGGTCCTGGTGACCACGGATGCCAGCCTTCGAGGCTGGGGGGCAGTCACACAGGGAAGGAACTTCCAAGGCTATGGAAAAGTCAGGAAACTTCCCTACACATAAATATTCTGGAACTGAGGGCCATTTACAATGCCCTAAGTCAGGCTAGACCCCTGCTTCAACACCGGCCGGTGCTGATCCAGTCAGACAACATCACGGCGGTCGCTCATGTAAACCGACAGGGCGGCACAAGATGCAGGATGGCGATGGCAGAAGCCACAAGGATTCTCCGATGGGCGGAAAATCATGTGTTAGCACTGTCAGCAGTGTTCATTCCCGGAGTGGACAACTAAGAAACCTTCACCCGGGAGAGTGGGGACTTCATCCAGAAGTCTTCCAAATGATTGTACACCGTTGGGAAAGGCCACAGGTGGACATGATGGCGTCCCGCCTCAACTAAAAGTTACAAAGATATTGCGCCAGGTCATTGACCCTCAGGCGATAGCTGTGGACGCTCTGGTAACACCGTGGGTGTACCAGTCGGTGTATGTGTTCCCTTCTCTGCCTCTCTTACCCAGGGTAATGAGAATAATAAGAAGGAGAGGAGTAAGAACTATACCAAGAAGAGCTTGGTAACCAGAACTCCAAGAAATGATCTCAGAGGACCCATGGCCTCTGCCGCTCAGACAGGACCTGCTGCAGCAGGGGGCATGTCTGTTCCAAGACGTACTGCGGCTGCGTTGACGGCATGGCGGTTGAACGCCGGATCCTGAAGGAAAAGGGAATTCCGGAGGAAGTTATCCCTACGCTATTTGAAGCTAGGAAAGAAGTGAACGCAAACCATTATCACCGCATATGGCTGAAATATGTTGCGTACTGTGAGGCCAGGAAGGCCCCAAAGGAGAAATTTCAGCTAGGTCGATTTCTGCACTTCCTACAGTCAGAGGTGACTATGGGCCTAAAATTGGGTTCCATTAAGGTCCAGATTTCGGCTCTATCGATTTTCTTCCAAAATTGAACTGGCTTCACTGCCTGAAGTTCAGACTTTTGTTAAGGGAGTGCTGCATAGTCAGCCCCCGTTTGTGCCTCCAGTGGCACCGTGGGATCTCAACGTGGTGTTGGATTTCCTGAAGTCGCATTGGGTTGAGCCACTTAAATCCGTGGAGCTATAATACCTCACGTGGAAAGTGGTCATTCTGTGGGCCTTGGCGTCGGCCAGGCGTGTATCAGAATTGGCGGCTTTGTCATACAAAAGCCCTTATCTGTATTTTATATGGATAAGGCGGAATTGAGGACTCGTTCCCAATTCCTTCCTAAGGTGGTGTAATTTTTTAATGTGAACCAACCTATTGTGGTGCCTGCGGCTACTTGGGACTTGGAGGATTCCAAGTTACTGGATGTAGTCAGGGCCCTGAAAAGTATATGTTTCCAGGACAGCTGGAGTAAGGAAAACTGACTCGCTATTTCTCCTGTATGCACCCAACAAGCTGGGTGCTCCTGCTTCTAAGCAGACGATTGCTCGCTGGATCTGTAGCACGATTCAACTTGCACATTCTGCGGCTGGACTGCCGCACCCTAATTCTGTAAAAGCCCATTCCACGAGAAAAGTGGGCTCTTCTTGGGCGGCTGCCCGAGGGGTCTCGGCTTTACAGCTTTGCCGAGCTGTTACTTGGTCGGGTTAAAACATTTTTGTAAGAGTCTACAAGTTTGATACCCTGGCTGAGGAGGACCTAGAGTTTGCTCATTCGGTGCTGCAGAGTCATCCGCACTCTCCCGCCCGTTTGGGAGCTTTGGTATAATCCCCATGGTCCTTACGGAGTCCCAGCATCCACTTAGGACGTCAGAGAAAATAAGATTTTACTCACCGGTAAATCTATTTCTCGTAGTCCGTAGTGGATGCTGGGCGCCCATCCCAAGTGCGGATTTTCTGCAATACTTGTTTATAGTTATTGCCTAACTAAAGGGTTATTGTTGAGCCATCTGTTGAGAGGCTCAGTTATATTTCATACTGTTAACTGGGTATAGTATCACGAGTTATACGGTGTGATTGGTGTGGCTGGTATGAGTCTTACCCGGGATTCAAAATCCTTCCTTATTGTGTCAGCTCTTCCGGGCACAGTATCCTAACTGAGGTCTGGAGGAGGGTCTTAGTGGGAGGAGCCAGTGCACACCAGGTAGTCCTAAAGCTTTCTTTAGTTGTGCCCAGTCTCCTGCGGAGCCGCTAATCCCCATGGTCCTTACGGAGTCCCAGCATCCACTACGGACTACGAGAAATAGATTTACCGGTGAGTAAAATCTTATTTTCTGTTTGCATGCCAAGTTTTCTCATGTACTTGTTTAGGGTACTGTTGCGGGCTGCCTTTTGTGAGTCTGTGTAACTGCAGCCTGTCTCCTGTTTGTGTGGTCTATGCAGCCTCACCTGTCCGATAATTAGGCCATTATGTGGTGAGTCTGTGTAACTGCAGCCTGTCTCCTGTATGTGTGTCCTGTGCTGTCTCACCTGTCAGTTATTAAGGCCATTACCTTGTGTCGGGCTTCCAGCCATCCTGATTAGGCGTGCTTCCTTTACTACCCAGCCTGCCTTTCACCTGACGCCAAGGATAGATACATGTTCCTGTTCTTACCTGTGTCCAGGCCCTGTTCTAATGTGGAATCTTGAACCTGTCAGCTAAAGAGAGATCCTGTCTATCTGTGTTGTACCCGTGACCTGGAGACCTTGCTCGATTGATAACCTGACCAGAACCAGCCAGCCTTGTATTCAGGTTTTTCTTAAGCAGTGTGTGGAGTTTCCACACAGACACTGTCTTGCTTATATTTCTGTATTATAACATCTTAGAGCATTCAGTGAGAACCTGTCAGCTTCTATTAGATCCTGTCTGCCTGTGTTGAACCTGTGACCCAGAGACCTTGCTAGATTGATTACCTGACCAGAACCAGCTAGCCTTGTACTCAGGTTTTTGTGGAGTTTCCATGCAGACACAGCTTGCCTGTATTTCTGTATTATAACATCTTCATACATTGTTGCATTCACAATCACTCAATCATATATTCAATGTCTTAGCTTTCAACACTCCGTGCCTTGGTTCCTATGTTGGGATTTCGGCGGCCACGCCGCATATAAACTGTTCATTGTCCTGTCTGTATTCTCTCCCATTGGTAGTTACGCTAGTCTTAGTTAGCTTCCCCCTTATTCACTCGCAGTCTCAGTTGGTGACTTGTTACCTCATTAGACCTGGGGGCATCGGAGTCTTGGCGGACCTAATTCGCCCATTCAAAAGTGGCTGCTATAGTAGAAGACTAGCTCTGCAGCCACCAGCCGACCACTGGGGGGAGTAAGGAGTCAGGGGTTAGAGTAGGCGTTGCTGCAGTCATTCATAACTGGATGCAGCTTCACTCATGAGTACTGGAACTCCCCAGTTGCCACCCACTCACCAGAGTTCCAGGTACCCAGTTCGTAACACATATGAGTTGATGGTCCATAGAATCAATAAAATTGTTGGTCACAACTTTTGCTTCAAGGTACCTGGCATGGGATTATCAGAAACAAAAGATTGTTAATCAAGAACAGAATGGGTAGATCTGCTGAGTTTTGGTGTCATCTATGCCTTCTTACCTGTTCCGGCAAGAAGGCATAGAATCTTCTGTGATTTTGGATAGTGGATGAGTTCCCTGCAAGTCATATAGATGGAGAAAAACTTTGCTTGCAATTGTGCTGGGCCGAGTTCTAAGCACCGTTTCAATGAGGTTCTGTATAGGCCCCTACAATTTACCACAGGGGAGACGCATAAACTGTGCTACTGAGATTAATGAGAAAAGCTAAATGTTGATTTGGCCAACTTCTCCACTTTATCTCTCT
Organism: Pseudophryne corroboree; assembly: GCF_028390025.1. Classification (NCBI taxonomy): domain Eukaryota; kingdom Metazoa; phylum Chordata; class Amphibia; order Anura; family Myobatrachidae; genus Pseudophryne; species Pseudophryne corroboree. The sequence goes on from NC_086452.1 coordinate 435,882,316, forward strand.
TCAAGGCTTGAGATATAGCTACACCTAAAGAATAGTTGGTTCTCCCCTCAGTAGCTGTCCTTTTCAGAGGCGGAACTACTACCAGTGCAACCAGTGCATTGCACTGGGGCCCGCCACTGTCCAGGGGCCCAAAGCATGTAATGAGTCAAACTGACTCATTAGATGCCGCTGTGTGCTGCGGGCAACCGCTGCCCGCAGCACACAGCTGCCCGGAGAGAGAGGAGAGGAGCGCAGCGGTACGGGGGGAAGGAGGAGGAGGGAGGTGGAGGAGGGAGCCGCAGCAGCGCTGTGTTATTGGTTGAGGCGCTGCTGCTGCTGTTCCTCTGCTTCACTATAGGCTGTCTTCCGCCGCTGTGAAGCGCATCCCATTCACAGCGGCGGAGAACAGCCTATAGTTCCTCCACCTCCCTCCTCCTCCTTCTCTCCTGCCCGGGATCTCTGCCAGAAGCTGCACCGAGGAGCCTGAGCCAGCGGAGAGGGTAAGTATAATTCTTTCTTTCTTTCTTTCTTTCTTTCTTTCTTTCTTTCTTTCTTTCTTTCTTTCTTTCTTTCTTTCTTTCTTTCTTTCTTCATGTGCAAAGAGTGTAATCTACCGTAATGTGTAAAAAAGGGGGAATCTGCCTGCCGGGATGTGTAAAAAAGGGACGCTGTCTGCCGCAATGTGTAAAACGGGGGAATCTGCCTGCCGTAATGTGTAAAAAGGGGGACGCTGTCTGCCGTAATGTGTAACAAGGGCACGCTGTCTGCCGTAATGTGTAAAAAGGGCACGCTGTCTGCCGTAATGTGTAAAAAGGGGATGCTGTCTGCCGTAATGTGTAAAAAGGGCACACTGTCTGCCGTAATGTGTAACCAGGGCACGCTGTCTGCCGTTATGTGTAAAAAGGGGACGCTGTCTGCCGTTATATGTACAAAAGGGGACGCTGTCTGCCGCTATGTGTAACAAGGGCACGCTGTCTGCCGTAATGTGTAAAAAGGGGACGCTATCTGCCGTTATGTGTAAAAAGTGCACGCTGTCTGCCGCTATGTGTAAAAAGGGCATGCTGTCTGCTGTTATGTGTAAAAAGGGGGACGCTGTCTGCCGTAATGTGTAAAAAGGGGAATCTGTCCGCCGTAAGGTGTAAAAGGGTCTGTACCTGGTGTAGTGGTGCTACTGTGCGGCGTAATTTGAATAATCGAGACTACTGTGCACCGTTTTATGAATTGATATTATTTTGTGGCCACACCCCTTCCCCACGAAGCCACGCCCCTATATATTTTTGCGCGTGCCCACGGCACGCACTGCCCCTGTTTTGCATGCAGGGGTGGGGCTCCGATGCCGTTTCTTGCACACAGTGCTAAAATGTCTAGTAACGGCACTGTTGTTAGGTATCCATTTCTCTGGCACTGAGCAGGTCCCCCTCACCAGATCCTCTCCAGGGGTGAGGGGGTGGACTTGTATGGGATGGGGTGGGGGCCCAAAGCAATTTGTCGCACCTGGGCCCACCGCTCGCTAGTTCCGCCACTGGTCCTTTTGATTAGATAATGGCGCCAAACAATCAAAATATGTGGGCCCATTTATCAATGAGTGTTAAAACTCACTGCGTATGATAAATGGTGCTCCAGCCAATCAGCTCCTAACTGTCATTTTTCCAACACATGACACTTAGGAGATGATCAGGACAGTTGGGAGATGATTGGCCGGAGCACCATTTATCATATGCAATGAGTCTTATCATTCACAATGAGTTGGAACACTCATTGATAAATAAGCCACATGGTTTAGAGTGCTGAAGACTCAGTACAAAGCAGGATCTGCAACAGTCCTTACTCCTTACACATTGTGCTGTGATGCTGTCCGTAGTCAGTGTAAGGTCTTATTCGGCCTCCCTTGTAATTACGATGTTATTTTTTCAGATTCATATATAACACTGACATAAATGTTTTCTATTCGTGCATTATGCTTCGTTAAAAGCCTATTTGGCTTCATTTGAGTTTCCCAGCACTTGGCCCATTACTAATCCGCGAAGTGGAGCCTGAAAATAAAGAATGTTAACCACTCATTATGTTGGACAAACTAAATCTTTACCTCTTCAGACACTCAGATCTGACATTAATTTCATAAGAGACAAAATGCAGACAAACCCACAAACTGGACTGGAAATAGACGCAGGAAAAGAAAGTCAGGTTCAAACAGTTGAAGAATAATCCACCACCCAAAAATATATATTTGATTAATGCACCGAGCGGGCAACCGGTAGAACGGGCAATGCCATGACTTCCAAAAACACGACATCAGAACAGAATAAACTGTTCCAAATCTACACAAACAATACCACGGTTTGATGAAACCCAACTCCGATACTTCTAAACTCTTGCAAAGCTATACCCACTTTATGATAGATACTTTACTTTGACACCCCTTTTAGGGTCCAAACATCAGTGCACTCCAGCCAAAAACAGTTTATTACATAGGTTCTCAAACTTGGTCCTCAGGACCACAAACCGTTCATGTATTCCAGGTTTCCTTATAGAATCACAAGTAGTGATGAGCGGGTTCGGTTTCTCGGAAACCGAACCCCCCCGAACTTCACGCTTTTTACACGGGTCCGAGGCAGATTCGGATCTTCCCGCCTTGCTCGGTTAACCCGAGCGCGCCCGAACGTCATCATCCCGCTGTCGGATTCTCGCGAGGCTCGGATTCTATCGCGAGACTCGGATTCTATATAAGGAGCCGCGCGTCGTCGCCATTTTCACACGTGCATTGAGATTGATAGGGAGAGGACGTGGCTGGCGTCCTCTCCGTTTAGAGTAGACTAGAGAGTAGTAGAGAGTGACACTTGATTTACTAATTTTGGGGAGCATATTAGGAGTACTACTTGCTGATAGTGTGACCAGTGACCACCAGTTTAATTAATCCGTTCTCTGCCTGAAAAAAAACGATACACAGTGTGACACAGTCACATACCATATCTGTGCTCAGCCTCAGTGTGCCCTCAGTGTGCTGCATCATCTATGTAATACTGTATATCTGAATGTGCTGAGTGCTCACTGCTCACACAGCTTAATTGTGGGGGAGACTGGGGAGCAGTTATAGCCGGAGTACATATTTTTAACAGTGCACACTTTTGCTGCCAGAGTGCCACTGCCAGTGCCAGTGTGACTGACCAGTGACCACTGACCACCAGTATATTGTGATTGTCTGCCTGAAAAAGTTAAACACTCGTCGTGTGGTGTTTTTTTTTATTCTATAAACGCATTCTGCTGACAGTGTCCAGCAGGTCCGTCATTATATAATATATACCTGTCCGGCTGCAGTAGTGATATATATATATTTTTTATATCATTATCATCCAGTCTATATTAGCACTGCAGCAGACGCAGTACGGTAGTCCACGGCTGTAGCTACCTCTGTGTCGGCAGTCGCTCGTCCATCCATAATTGTATACCACCTACCCGTGGTGTTTGTTTTTTTTCTATCTTCTTGATACTAGTAGCTTACTTTAGGAGTCTGCAGTGCTGAGCTGACAGTGTCCAGCAGGTCCGTCATTATATAATATATACCTGTCCGGCTGCAGTAGTGATATATATATATATATTTTTTATATCATTATCATCCAGTCTATATTAGCAGCAGACGCAGTACGGTAGTCCACGGCTGTAGCTACCTCTGTGTCGGCAGTCGCTCGTCCATCCATAATTGTATACCACCTACCCGTGGTGTTTTTTTTTTTTTTTTCTATCTTCTTGATACTAGTAGCTTACTTTAGGAGTCTGCAGTGCTGAGCTGACAGTGTCCAGCAGGTCCGTCATTATATAATATATACCTGTCCGGCTGCAGTAGTGATATATATATATTTTATATCTCATTATCATCCAGTCTATATTAGCAGCAGACGCAGTACGGTAGTCCACGGCTGTAGCTACCTCTGTGTCGGCAGTCGCTCGTCCATCCATAATTGTATACCACCTACCTGTGGTGTTTTTTTTTCTATCTTCTTGATACTACTAGTAGCTTACTTTAGGAGTCTGCAGTGCTGAGCTGACAGTGTCCAGCAGGTCCGTCGTTATATAATATATACCTGTCCGGCTGCAGTAGTGATATATATATATATTTTTTATATCATTATCATCCAGTCTATATTAGCAGCAGACGCAGTACGGTAGTCCACGGCTGTAGCTACCTCTGTGTCGGCAGTCGCTCGTCCATCCATAATTGTATACCACCTACCCGTGGTGGTTTTTTTTTTTCTATCTTCTTGATACTAGTAGCTTACTTTAGGAGTCTGCAGTGCTGAGCTGACAGTGTCCAGCAGGTCCGTCATTATATAATATATACCTGTCCGGCTGCAGTAGTGATATATATAATATATATTTTATATCTCATTATCATCCAGTCTATATTAGCAGCAGACGCAGTACGGTAGTCCACGGCTGTAGCTACCTCTGTGTCGGCAGTCGCTCGTCCATCCATAATTGTATACCACCTACCTGTGGTGTTTTTTTTTTTCTATCTTCTTGATACTACTAGTAGCTTACTTTAGGAGTCTGCAGTGCTGAGCTGACAGTGTCCAGCAGGTCCGTCATTATATAATATATACCTGTCCGGCTGCAGTAGTGATATATATATATATATTTTATATCATTATCATCCAGTCTATATTAGCAGCAGACGCAGTACGGTAGTCCACGGCTGTAGCTACCTCTGTGTCGGCAGTCGCTCGTCAATCCATAAGTATACTAGTATCCATCCATCTCCATTGTTTACCTGAGGTGCCTTTTAGTTGTGCCTATTAAAATATGGAGAACAAAAATGTTGAGGTTCCAAAAATAGGGAAAGATCAAGATCGACTTCCACCTCGTGCTGAAGCTGCTGCCACTAGTCATGGCCGAGACGATGAAATGCCAGCAACGTCGTCTGCCAAGGCCGATGCCCAATGTCATAGTACAGAGCATGTAAAATCCAAAACACCAAATATCAGTAAAAAAAGGACTAAAAAATCTAAAATAAAATCGTCGGAGGAGAAGCGTAAACTTGCCAATATGCCATTTACCACACGGAGTGGCAAGGAACGGCTGAGGCCCTGGCCTATGTTCATGGCTAGTGGTTCAGCTTCACATGAGGATGGAAGCACTCAGCCTCTCGCTAGAAAAATGAAAAGACTCAAGCTGGCAAAAGCACAGCAAAGAACTGTGCGTTCTTCGAAATCACAAATCAACAAGGAGAGTCCAATTGTGTCGTTTGCGATGCCTGACCTTCCCAACACTGGACGTGAAGAGCATGCGCCTTCCACCATTTGCACGCCCCCTGCAAGTGCTGGAAGGAGCACCCGCAGTCCAGTTCCTGATAGTCAGATTGAAGATGTCAGTGTTGAAGTACACCAGGATGAGGAGGATATGGGTGTTGCTGGCGCTGGGGAGGAAATTGACCAGGAGGATTCTGATGGTGAGGTGGTTTGATTAAGTCAGGCACCCGGGGAGACATCTGTTGTCCGTGGGAGGAATAGGGCCATTGACATGCCTGGTGAAAATACCAAAAAAATCAGCTCTTCGGTATGGAAGTATTTCAACAGAAATGCGGACAACATTTGTCAAGCCGTGTGTTGCCTTTGTCAAGCTGTAATAAGTAGGGGTAAGGACGTTAACCACCTCGGAACATCCTCCCTTATACGTCACCTGCAGCGCATTCATCATAAGTCAATGACAAGTTCAAAAACTTTGGGCGACAGCGGAAGCAGTCCACTGACCAGTAAATCCCTTCCTCTTGTAACCAAGCTCACGCAAACCACCCCACCAACTCCCTCAGTGTCAATTTCCTCCTTCCCCAGGAATGCCAATAGTCCTGCAGGCCATGTCACTGGCAATTCTGACGAGTCCTCTCCTGCCTGGGATTCCTCTGATGCATCCTTGCGTGTAACGCCTACTGCTGCTGGCGCTGCTGTTGTTGCTGCTGGGAGTCGATGGTCATCCCAGAGGGGAAGTCGTACTCGTAAGACCACTTTTACTACTTCCACCAAGCAATTGACTGTCCAACAGTCCTTTGCGAGGAAGATGAAATATCACAGCAGTCATCCTGCTGCAAAGCGGATAACTGAGGCCTTGGCATCCTGGGCGGTGAGAAACGTGGTTCCGGTATCCATCATTACTGCAGAGGCAACTAGAGACTTGTTGGAGGTACTGTGTCCCCGGTACCAAATACCATCTAGGTTCCATTTCTTTAGGCAGGCGATACCGAAAATGTACACAGACCTCAGAAAAAGACTCACCAGTGTCCTAAAAAATGCAGTTGTACCCAATGTCCACTTAACCACGGACATGTGGACAAGTGGAGCAGGGCAGGCTCAGGACTATATGACTGTGACAGCCCACTGGGTAGATGTATGGACTCCCGCCGCAAGAACAGCAGCGGCGGCACCAGTAGCAGCATCTCGCAAACGCCAACTCTTTCCTAGGCAGGCTACGCTTTGTATCACCGCTTTCCAGAATACGCACACAGCTAAAAACCTCTTACGGCAACTGAGGAAGATCATCGCAGAATGGCTTACCCCAATTGGACTCTCCTGTGGATTTGTGGCATCGGACAACGCCAGCAATATTGTGTGTGCATTAAATATGGGCAAATTCCAGCACGTCCCATGTTTTGCACATACCTTGAATTTGGTGGTGCAGAATTATTTAAAAAACGAGAGGGGCGTGCAAGAGATGCTGTCGGTGGCCAGAAGAATTGCGGGACACTTTCGGCGTACAGGCACCACGTACAGAAGACTGGAGCACCACCAAAAACGCCTGAACCTGCCCTGCCATCATCTGAAGCAAGAAGTGGTAACGAGGTGGAATTCAACCCTCTATATGCTTCAGAGGTTGGAGGAGCAGCAAAAGGCCATTCAAGCCTATACAACTGACCACGATATAGGAGGTGGAATGCACCTGTCTCAAGCGCAGTGGAGAATGATTTCAACGTTGTGCAAGGTTCTGCAACCTTTTGAACTTGCCACACGTGAAGTCAGTTCAGACACTGCCAGCCTGAGTCAGGTCATTCCCCTCATCAGGCTTTTGCAGAAGAAGCTGGAGACATTGAAGGAGGAGCTAACACAGAGCGATTCCGCTAGGCATGTGGGACTTGTGGATGGAGCCCTTAATTCGCTTAACAAGGATTCACGGGTGGTCAATCTGTTGAAATCAGAGCACTACATTTTGGCCACCGTGCTCGATCCTAGATTTAAAACCTACCTTGGATCTCTCTTTCCGGCAGACACAAGTCTGCTGGGGTTCAAAGAACTGCTGGTGACAAAATTGTCAAGTCAAGCGGAACGCGACCTGTCAACATCTCCTCCTTCACATTCTCCCGCAACTGGGGGTGCGAGGAAAAGGCTCAGAATTCCGAGCCCACCCGCTGGCGGTGATGCAGGGCAGTCTGGAGCGACTGCTGATGCTGACATCTGGTCCGGACTGAAGGACCTGACAACGATTACGGACATGTCGTCTACTGTCACTGCATATGATTCTCTCCCCATTGAAAGAATGGTGGAGGATTATATGAGTGACCGCATCCAAGTAGGCACGTCAGACAGTCCGTACTTATACTGGCAGGAAAAAGAGGCAATTTGGAGGCCCTTGCACAAACTGGCTTTATTCTACCTAAGTTGCCCTCCCACAAGTGTGTACTCCGAAAGAGTGTTTAGTGCCGCCGCTCACCTTGTCAGCAATCGGCGTACGAGGTTACATCCAGAAAATGTGGAGAAGATGATGTTCATTAAAATGAATTATAATCAATTCCTCCGTGGAGACATTGACCAGCAGCAATTGCCTCCACAAAGTACACAGGGAGCTGAGATGATGGATTCCAGTGGGGACGAATTGATAATCTGTGAGGAGGGGGATGTACACGGTGATATATCGGAGGATGATGATGAGGTGGACATCTTGCCTCTGTAGAGCCAGTTTGTGCAAGGAGAGATTAATTGCTTCTTTTTTGGTGGGGGTCCAAACCAACCCGTCATTTCAGTCACAGTCGTGTGGCAGACCCTGTCACTGAAATGATGGGTTGGTTAAAGTGTGCATGTCCTGTTTATACAACATAAGGGTGGGTGGGAGGGCCCAAGGACAATTCCATCTTGCACCTCTTTTTTCTTTCATTTTTCTTTGCGTCATGTGCTGTTTGGGGAGTGTTTTTTGGAAGGGCCATCCTGCGTGACACTGCAGTGCCACTCCTAGATGGGCCAGGTGTTTGTGTCGGCCACTAGGGTCGCTTAGCTTACTCACACAGCTACCTCATTGCGCCTCTTTTTTTCTTTGCGTCATGTGCTGTTTGGGGAGTGTTTTTTGGAAGGGCCATCCTGCGTGACACTGCAGTGCCACTCCTAGATGGGCCAGGTGTTTGTGTCGGCCACTTGGGTCGCTTAGCTTAGCCATCCAGCGACCTCGGTGCAAATTTTAGGACTAAAAATAATATTGTGAGGTGTGAGGTGTTCAGAATAGACTGAAAATGAGTGTAAATTATGGTTATTGAGGTTAATAATACTTTGGGATCAAAATGACCCCCAAATTCTATGATTTAAGCTGTTTTTTAGGGTTTTTTTAAAAAAACACCCGAATCCAAAACACACCCGAATCCGACAAAAAAAATTCGGTGAGGTTTTGCCAAAACGCGTTCGAACCCAAAACACGGCCGCGGAACCGAACCCAAAACCAAAACACAAAACCCGAAAAATTTCCGGTGCTCGTCACTAATCACAAGTGAGATAATTAACTGCACCTGTGGATCTTTAAAATTGTGTCAGTGAGTAATGAGTACACCTATACACAGTGGCGTAAGTTCGTCCGAGTAGCCCGGAGGCGAGATAAATATTGGTGCCCCCCCCCCTATATTTAGATAAGTGTGTGTAGTGATCTGGAAAAAAAATATATATATACATTTCATTGTCTTCTATTTTAAATCACACATTTCTTAGCAGTCATACCCAGGATTAGAACCCATGACCTGTTACACTGACAGCAGGCACTTTACTAATGGAGCTATTTCCTCCTGTATAGAAAGCAGGAGAATTCTTACTATACGAAGTTACGTGTAATTGTCAGAGAAGTAACTTCATGTTGTTAGAATTCTCATATTTCCTATACAGGAGCAAATAGCTTCATCAGTAAGGTGTCTGCTTCCAGTGTAATAGGTTGTGGGTTCTAATCCCGGGTATGACATTTGTAAAATGTGTATCTAAAGCAGAGGTTCTCAAACTCAGTCCTCGGGGGCCCACACAGTGCATGTTTTGCAGGTAACCCAGCAGGTGCACAGGTGTATTAATTACTCACTGACACATTTTAAAAGGTCCACAGGTGGAGCTAATTATTTCACTTGCGATTCTGTGAGGAGACCTGCAAAACATGCACCGTGTGGGCCCCCGAGGACCGAGTTTGAGAACCTCTGATCTAAAGTATAATAAAAAGGGTGAGATTTGTAAGGTACAGGGACCAGTGAGGCAATTGGCTACTGATAAGAGAGTAGCAGCTATCAACTTAATTTAATGGTGTCACAGAATGGGAGGAGAGGTGCCCCCTTCAGAGCAGGAGCCCGGCGGCAGATGACTCCGTTGCCTCCCAGAGATCTGGCTCTGCCTATACATACAGTAGGCTTACCATACTATCCCTTTAAACCGGGACACATGCATTACACAGGTTCTGTGGCTGGCTGACTTCAAGCCTACATCTCACCTGGTTTTATTCAGCTAGAGAGAACCTGTGTAATCCGTGAGTGCTCCGGCTGGAAGATATCACTCAGTCCTCAAGGCTTTAAGGATTGCCATACTTGAGCACAGGTGATTTAAGGGGGGTACTGATTGGGGAGATGTGTGCTGAGCGATCTTAACACAGACCGCTCAGGACACATCTCTCCCCCCACTCAGCACAGCGCGATGTGCTGAGCGAGGGGACGGACGGACGGGGGGCCGCTCACTTCACACAGCGGTGAAGTGAGCGACCCGCTAGATTGAGCCTGCATGCAGGCTCAATCTAGCACCGGTGATAGCCCCACGCATCGCTATCGCTGGGGGGCATACACACGGCGGGTGGTCTTCAGTATGCCGGCTGTTGCAGATCTGTGCTTAAAATCTAAGCAATCTAGTCAGATTGCTTAGATTTTAAACACGGATCTCTCTGTGTGTACCCCCCTTTAGGTGTCTATTTACAAAGCCTTGGATGGAGATAAAGTGGACAGAGATAAAGTCCCAAACAACCAGCTCCTGTCATTTCTCTAACATCCTAGAGGATGCTGGGACTCCGTAAGGACCATGGGGAATAGACCGGCTCCGCAGGAGACATGGGCACTTTAAGAAAGACTTTAGACTCTGGGTGTGCACTGGCTCCTCCCTCTATGCCCCTCCTCCAGACCTCAGTTTTAGACTGTGCCCAGAGGAAGATGGGTGCACTGCAGGGAGCTCTCCTGAGTTTCCTGCTAAGAAAGCATTTTGTTAGGTTTTTTTCTTATTTTCAGGGAGCTCTGCAGGCAACAGACTCCCTGCATCAAGGGACTGAGGAGAGAGGAGCAGACCTACTTAAATGATAGGCTCTGCTTCTCGGCTACTGGACACCATTAGCTCCAGAGGGAGTGGAACACAGGTTCGTCCTGGGCGTTCATTCCAGAGCCGCGCCGCCGTTCTCCTCACAGAGCCGGAAGAAACGAAGAAAGAAGACTACTGAGGCGGCAGAAGCCCTCGGGTGCTTCACTGAGGTAACGCACAGCACTGCAGCTGTGCGTCATTGCTCCCATACACCTCACACACTCCGGTCACTGTAAGGGTGCAGGGCGCAGGGGGGCAGCAATAGAATACCTCTACTATGGCAAATGACTATATACATGTACAGGTGGGCACTGTACATGTATATAAAAGAGCCCCCGCCATATTTTATTAAGTTTGAGCGGGACAGAAGCCCGCCGCCGAGGGGGTGGGGCTTCTCCCTCAGCACTCACCAGCGCCATTTTCTCTCCACAGCACCGCTGAGAGGAAGCTCCCCGGACTCTCCCCTGCTTGACACACGGTGAAAGAGGGTTTTGAAGTAGAGGGGGGTCACATAATTGGCGATTATACATTACAGCAGCGCTACTGGGTAAACATTCTGTGTTTTTCTCCGGGGTCATATAGCACTGGGGGGTGTGCTGGCATACTCTCTCTCTGTCTCTCCAAAGGGCCTAAAGGGGAACCAGTCTTCAGAAAAGAGTGTCCCTGTGTGTGTGGAGTGTGTCGGTACACGTGTGTCGACATGTTTGATGATGAAGGCTCGCCTAAGGAGGAGGGGGAGTGCATGATTGTCAGGTCGCCGTCGGCAACGCCGACACCAGACTGGATGGATATGTGGAATGTCTTGAATGCTAATGTAAATTTATTGCATAAGAGATTAGACAAGACTGAGGCTAGGGATCAGTCGGGTAGTCAGACCATGCCTGTCCCAGTGGCACCGGGACCTTCTGGGTCTCAGAAACGCACATTATCCCAGATCACTGACACAGATACCGACACGGATTCAGATTCCAGTGTCGACTATGAGGATGCAAAATTACAGCCAAAAGTGGCTAAAGGTATTCGTTACATGATCATTGCTATTAAAGAGGTTTTGCATATTACTGAGGAACCCCCTGTCCCTGACACAAGGGTACACATGTATAAAGAGAAAAAGCCTGAGATCACCTTTCCGTTAGAGATGAGCGCCTGAAATTTTTCGGGTTTTGTGTTTTGGTTTTGGGTTCGGTTCCGCGGCCGTGTTTTGGGTTCGAACGCGTTTTGGCAAAACCTCACCGAATTTTTTTTGTCGGATTCGGGTGTGTTTTGGATTCGGGTGTTTTTTTCAAAAAACACTAAAAAACAGCTTAAATCATAGAATTTGGGGGTCATTTTGATCCCAAAGTATTATTAACCTCAAAAACCATAATTTACACTCATTTTCAGTCTATTCTGAATACCTCACACCTCACAATATTATTTTTAGTCCTAAAATTTGCACCGAGGTCGCTGTGTGAGTAAGATAAGCGACCCTAGTGGCCGACACAAACACCGGGCCCATCTAGGAGTGGCACTGCAGTGTCACGCAGGATGTCCCTTCCAAAAAACCCTCCGCAAACAGCACATGACGCAAAGAAAAAAAGAGGCGCAATGAGGTAGCTGTGTGAGTAAGATTAGCGACCCTAGTGGCCGACACAAACACCAGGCCCATCTAGGAGTGGCACTGCAGTGTCACGCAGGATGGCCCTTCCAAAAAACCCTCCCCAAACAGCACATGACGCAAAGAAAAAAAGAGGCGCAATGAGGTAGCTGTGTGAGTAAGATTAGCGACCCTAGTGGCCGACACAAACACCGGGCCCATCTAGGAGTGGCACTGCAGTGTCACGCAGGATGTCCCTTCCAAAAAACCCTCCCCAAACAGCACATGACGCAAAGAAAAAAAGAGGCGCAATGAGGTAGCTGTGTGAGTAAGATTAGCGACCCTAGTGGCCGACACAAACACCGGGCCCATCTAGGAGTGGCACTGCAGTGTCACGCAGGATGTCCCTTCCAAAAAACCCTCCCCAATCAGCACATGATGCAAAGAAAAAGAAAAGAAAAAAGAGGTGCAAGATGGAATTGTCCTTGGGCCCTCCCACCCACCCTTATGTTGTATAAACAAAACAGGACATGCACACTTTAACCAACCCATCATTTCAGTGACAGGGTCTGCCACACGACTGTGACTGATATGACGGGTTGGTTTGGACCCCCCCAAAAAAGAAGCAATTAATCTCTCCTTGCACAAACTGGCTCTACAGAGGCAAGATGTCCACCTCATCATCACCCTCCGATATATCACCGTGTACATCCCCCTCCTCACAGATTATCAATTCGTCCCCACTGGAATCCACCATCTCAGCTCCCTGTGTACTTTGTGGAGGCAATTGCTGCTGGTCAATGTCTCCGCGGAGGAATTGATTATAATTCATTTTAATGAACATCATCTTCTCCACATTTTCTGGATGTAACCTCGTACGCCGATTGCTGACAAGGTGAGCGGCGGCACTAAACACTCTTTCGGAGTACACACTTGTGGGAGGGCAACTTAGGTAGAATAAAGCCAGTTTGTGCAAGGGCCTCCAATTGCCTCTTTTTCCTGCCAGTATAAGTACGGACTGTGTGACGTGCCTACTTGGATGCGGTCACTCATATAATCCTCCACCATTCTATCAATGTTGAGAGAATCATATGCAGTGACAGTAGACGACATGTCCGTAATCGTTGTCAGGTCCTTCAGTCAGGACCAGATGTCAGCATCAGCAGTCGCTCCAGACTGCCCTGCATCACCGCCAGCGGGTGGGCTCGGAATTCTGAGCCTTTTCCTCGCACCCCCAGTTGCGGGAGAATGTGAAGGAGGAGATGTTGACAGGTCGCGTTCCGCTTGACTTGACAATTTTGTCACCAGCAGGTCTTTCAACCCCAGCAGACTTGTGTCTGCCGGAAAGAGAGATCCAAGGTAGGCTTTAAATCTAGGATCGAGCACGGTGGCCAAAATGTAGTGCTCTGATTTCAACAGATTGACCACCCGTGAATCCTTGTTAAGCGAATTAAGGGCTCCATCCACAAGTCCCACATGCCTAGCGGAATCGCTCCGTTAGCTCCTCCTTCAATGTCTCCAGCTTCTTCTGCAAAAGCCTGATGAGGGGAATGACCTGACTCAGGCTGGCAGTGTCTGAACTGACTTCACGTGTGGCAAGTTCAAAGGGCATCAGAACCTTGCACAACGTTGAAATCATTCTCCACTGCGCTTGAGACAGGTGCATTCCACCTACTATATCGTGCTCAATTGTATAGGCTTGAATGGCCTTTTGCTGCTCCTCCAACCTCTGAAGCATATAGAGGGTTGAATTCCACCTCGTTACCACTTCTTGCTTCAGATGATGGCAGGGCAGGTTCAGTAGTTTTTGGTGGTGCTCCAGTCTTCTGTACGTGGTGCCTGTACGCCGAAAGTGTCCCGCAATTCTTCTGGCCACCGACAGCATCTCTTGCACGCCCCTGTCGTTTTTTAAAAAATTCTGCACCACCAAATTCAAGGTATGTGCAAAACATGGGACGTGCTGGAATTTGCCCATATTTAATGCACACACAATATTGCTGGTGTTGTCCGATGCCACAAATCCACAGGAGAGTCCAATTGGGGTAAGCCATTCCGCGATGATCTTCCTCAGTTGCCGTAAGAGGTTTTCAGCTGTGTGCGTATTCTGGAAAGCGGTGATACAAAGCGTAGCCTGCCTAGGAAAGAGTTGGCGTTTGCGAGATGCTGCTACTGGTGCCGCCGCTGCTGTTCTTGCGGCGGGAGTCCATACATCTACCCAGTGGGCTGTCACAGTCATATAGTCCTGACCCTGCCCTGCTCCACTTGTCCACATGTCCGTGGTTAAGTGGACATTGGGTACAACTGCATTTTTTAGGACACTGGTGAGTCTTTTTCTGACGTCCGTGTACATTCTCGGTATCGCCTGCCTAGAGAAGTGGAACCTAGATGGTATTTGGTAACGGGGGCACACTGCCTCAATAAATTGTCTAGTTCCCTGTGAACTAACGGCGGATACCGGACGCACGTCTAACACCAACATAGTTGTCAAGGCCTCAGTTATCCGCTTTGCAGTAGGATGACTGCTGTGATATTTCATCTTCCTCGCAAAGGACTGTTGAACAGTCAATTGCTTACTGGAAGTAGTACAAGTGGGCTTACGACTTCCCCTCTGGGATGACCATCGACTCCCAGCGGCAACAACAGCAGCGCCAGCAGCAGTAGGCGTTACACGCAAGGATGCATCGGAGGAATCCCAGGCAGGAGAGGACTCGTCAGAATTGCCAGTGACATGGCCTGCAGGACTATTGGCATTCCTGGGGAAGGAGGAAATTGACACTGAGGGAGTTGGTGGGGTGGTTTGCGTGAGCTTGGTTACAAGAGGAAGGGATTTACTGGTCAGTGGACTGCTTCCGCTGTCACCCAAAGTTTTTGAACTTGTCACTGACTTATTATGAATGCGCTGCAGGTGACGTATAAGGGAGGATGTTCCGAGGTGGTTAACGTCCTTACCCCTACTTATTACAGCTTGACAAAGGGAACACACGGCTTGACACCTGTTGTCCGCATTTCTGGTGAAATACCTCCACACCGAAGAGCTGATTTTTTTGGTATTTTCACCTGGCATGTCAACGGCCATATTCCTCCCACGGACAACAGGTGTCTCCCCGGGTGCCTGACTTAAACAAACCACCTCACCATCAGAATCCTCCTGGTCAATTTCCTCCCCAGCGCCAGCAACACCCATATCCTCCTCATCCTGGTGTACTTCAACACTGACATCTTCAATCTGACTATCAGGAACTGGACTGCGGGTGCTCCTTCCAGCACTTGCAGGGGGCGTGCAAATGGTGGAAGGCGCATGCTCTTCACGTCCAGTGTTGGGAAGGTCAGGCATCGCAACCGACACAATTGGACTCTCCTTGTGGATTTGGGATTTCGAAGAATGCACAGTTCTTTGCTGTGCTGCTTTTGCCAGCTTGAGTCTTTTCATTTTTCTAGCGAGAGGCTGAGTGCTTCCATCCTCATGTGAAGCTGAACCACTAGCCATGAACATAGGCCAGGGCCTCACCCGTTCCTTGCCACTCCGTGTCGTAAATGGCATATTGGCAAGTTTACGCTTCTCCTCCGACAATTTTATTTTAGGTTTTGGAGTCCTTTTTTTTCTGATATTTGGTGTTTTGGATTTGACATGCTCTGTACTATGACATTGGGCATCGGCCTTGGCAGACGACGTTGCTGGAATTTCATCGTCTCGGCCATGACTAGTGGCAGCAGCTTCAGCACGAGGTGGAAGTGGATCTTGATCTTTCCCTAATTTTGGAACCTCAACATTTTTGTTCTCCATATTTTAATAGGCACAACTAAAAGGCACCTCAGGTAAACAATGGAGATGGATACTAGTATACAATTATGGACTGCCTGCCGAGTGCAGACACAGAGGTAGCCACAGCCGTGAACTACCGTACTGTACTGTGTCTGCTGCTAATATAGACTGGTTGATAAAGAGATAGTATACTCGTAACTAGTATGTATGTATAAAGAAAGAAAGAAAAACCACGGTTAGGTGGTATATACAATTATGGACGGGCTGCCGAGTGCCGACACAGAGGTAGCCACAGCCGTGAACTACCGCACTGTACTGTGTCTGCTGCTAATATATAGACTGGTTGATAAAGAGATAGTATACTCGTAACTAGTATGTATGTATAAAGAAAGAAAAAAAAACCACGGTTAGGTGGTATATACAATTATGGACGGGCTGCCGAGTGCCGACACAGAGGTAGCCACAGCCGTGAACTACCGCACTGTACTGTGTCTGCTGCTAATATAGACTGGTTGATAAAGAGATAGTATACTCGTAACTAGTATGTATGTATAAAGAAAGAAAAAAAAACCACGGTTAGGTGGTATATACAATTATGGACGGGCTGCCGAGTGCCGACACAGAGGTAGCCACAGCCGTGAACTACCGCACTGTACTGTGTCTGCTGCTAATATAGACTGGTTGATAAAGAGATAGTATACTCGTAACTAGTATGACTATAAAGAAAGAAAAAAAAACCACGGTTAGGTGGTATATACAATTATGGACGGGCTGCCGAGTGCCGACACAGAGGTAGCCACAGCCGTGAACTACCGCACTGTACTGTGTCTGCTGCTAATATATAGACTGGTTGATAAAGAGATAGTATACTCGTAACTAGTATGTATGTATAAAGAAAGAAAAAAAAACCACGGTTAGGTGGTATATACAATTATGGACGGGCTGCCGAGTGCCGACACAGAGGTAGCCACAGCCGTGAACTACCGCACTGTACTGTGTCTGCTGCTAATATAGACTGGTTGATAAAGAGATAGTATACTCGTAACTAGTATGTATGTATAAAGAAAGAAAAAAAAACCACGGTTAGGTGGTATATACAATTATGGACGGGCTGCCGAGTGCCGACACAGAGGTAGCCACAGCCGTGAACTACCGCACTGTACTGTGTCTGCTGCTAATATATAGACTGGTTGATAAAGAGATAGTATACTCGTAACTAGTATGTATGTATAAAGAAAGAAAAAAAAACCACGGTTAGGTGGTATATACAATTATGGACGGGCTGCCGAGTGCCGACACAGAGGTAGCCACAGCCGTGAACTACCGCACTGTACTGTGTCTGCTGCTAATATATAGACTGGTTGATAAAGAGATAGTATACTCGTAACTAGTATGTATGTATAAAGAAAGAAAGAAAAACCACGGTTAGGTGGTATATACAATTATGGACGGGCTGCCGAGTGCCGACACAGAGGTAGCCACAGCCGTGAACTACCGCACTGTACTGTGTCTGCTGCTAATATAGACTGGTTGATAAAGAGATAGTATACTCGTAACTAGTATGTATGTATAAAGAAAGAAAAAAAAACCACGGTTAGGTGGTATATACAATTATGGACGGGCTGCCGAGTGCCGACACAGAGGTAGCCACAGCCGTGAACTACCGCACTGTACTGTGTCTGCTGCTAATATAGACTGGTTGATAAAGAGATAGTATACTCGTAACTAGTATGTATGTATAAAGAAAGAAAAAAAAACCACGGTTAGGTGGTATATACAATTATGGACGGGCTGCCGAGTGCCGACACAGAGGTAGCCACAGCCGTGAACTACCGCACTGTACTGTGTCTGCTGCTAATATAGACTGGTTGATAAAGAGATAGTATACTCGTAACTAGTATGACTATAAAGAAAGAAAAAAAAACCACGGTTAGGTGGTATATACAATTATGGACGGGCTGCCGAGTGCCGACACAGAGGTAGCCACAGCCGTGAACTACCGCACTGTACTGTGTCTGCTGCTAATATAGACTGGTTGATAAAGAGATAGTATACTACTAATATTATATATACTGGTGGTCAGGTCACTGGTCACTAGTCACACTGGCAGTGGCACTCCTGCAGCAAAAGTGTGCACTGTTTAATTTTAATATAATATTATGTACTCCTGGCTCCTGCTATAACCTATAACTGGCACTGCAGTGCTCCCCAGTCTCCCCCACAATTATAAGCTGTGTGAGCTGAGCACAGTCAGATATATATATACATTGATGCAGCACACTGGGCTGAGCAGTGCACACAGATATGGTATGTGACTGAGTCACTGTGTGTATCGTTTTTTTCAGGCAGAGAACGGATATATTAAATAAAACAAACAACTGCACTGTCTGGTGGTCACTGTGGTCGTCAGTCACTAAACTCTGCACTCTCTTCTACAGTATCACAGCCTCAGGTCAATCTCTCTCTCTCTCTCTCAACCCTAATCTAAATGGAGAGGACGCCAGCCACGTCCTCTCCCTATCAATCTCAATGCACGTGTGAAAATGGCGGCGACGCGCGGCTCCTTATATAGAATCCGAGTCTCGCGAGAATCCGACAGCGTCATGATGACGTTCGGGCGCGCTCGGGTTAAACGAGCAAGGCGGGAGGATCCGAGTCTGCTCGGACCCGTGAAAAAAACATGAAGTTCGTGCGGGTTCGGATTCAGAGAAACCGAACCCGCTCATCTCTACTTTCCGTCCTCATTTGAGCTAAGCGAATTGTGCAAAAAGGCTTGGGAATCTCCAGACAGGAGACTACAAGTTCCCAAAAGGATTCTTATGGCGTATCCCTTCCCACAAAAGGACAGGATACGATGGGAATCTTCGCCTAAAGTAGACAAGGCGTTGACACGCTTATCCAAGAAGGTGGCACTGCCTTCCCAGGATACTGCTACCCTCAAGGATCCTGCGGATCGTAAGCAGGAAGTTACCATGAAGTACATTTACACACATTCTGGTACTATTGTTAGGCCGGCTATGGCATCGGCCTGGGTTTGTAGTGCTGTCGCAGCATGGACAGATTCCTTGTCTACGGACACCCTAGATAAGGATACCATTCTAATGACCCTAGAGCATATCAATGATGCTTCGTTATATATGAGGGATGCTTAAAGAGACATTTGTTTACTAAGCTCCAGAATAAATGCTATGTCTATTTCTGCTAGGCGACTCTTGTGGACCCGACAGTGGACGGGGGATGCCGACTCAAAGCGGCATATGGAGTCGTTGCCTTACAAGGGGGAGGAGTTGTTTGGAGAAGGCCTCTCGGACCTTGTCTCTAATGCTACGGCTGGTAAATCGAATTTTTTACCTTATGTTCCCTCACAACATACTAAGAAGGCACCTCATTACCAAATGCAGTCCTTTCGTTCAAATAAAAGCAAAAAGGTACGGGGATCGTCCTTTCTTGCCAGAGGTAAAGGCAAGGGAAAAAAGCTGCACACAGCTAGTTCTCAGGAGCAGAAGTCCCCCCCTACGTCTGCAAAATCCACCGCATGATGCTGGGGCTTCCCTGAGGGGGCCAGATCAAGTGGGGGCACGTCTTCGATTTTTCAGCCACGTCTGGGTTCACTCACAGGTGGATCCCTGGGCAATAGAGATTGTTTCTCAGGGATACAGGCTGGAATTCGAAGAGATGCCTCCTCGCCGGTTTTTCAAATCGGCTCTGCCAGCTTCTCCGTCAGAAAGGGAGTTAGTGTTAACTGCAATTCAAAAATTGTACCTGCAACAGGTGATAGGCAAGGTTCCTCTTCTCCAGCAAGGAAAGGGGTATTACTCAACCCTGTTTGTGGTTCCGAAACCGGACGGTTCGGTCAGACCCATTTTGAATCTGAAATCCCTGAACCTGTACTTGAAAAAGTTCAAGGTCAAGATGGAATCGCTCAGAGCGGTCATCGCCAGCCTGGAGGGGGGGGGGGGGATTGGATGGTTTCCCTGGACATAAAGGATGCTTACCTTCATGTTCCGATTTTTCTTCCTCACCAGGCGTTCCTGAGATTTGCGGTACAGGACTGTCATTACCAATTTCAGACGTTGCCGTTTGGGCTTTCCACGGCCCCGAGAATTTTCACCAAGGTAATGGCGGAAATGATGGTGCTCCAGCGCAAGCAGGGTGTCACAATTATCCCATACTTGGACGATCTCGAGAGAAGTTACTGGACAGCGTGTCACTGTTAGTGAGGACATTGCAACAGCACGGCTGGATTCTCAATATTCCAAAGTCCCAGCTGGTTCCTACAACGCGTCTGACCTTTTTGGGCCTGATTCTGGACACAGAACAGAAAAAGGTTTTTCTTCCAATGGAAAAGGCTCAGGAGCTCATAGCTCTGGTCAGGAACCTATTAAAGCCAAAAAAGGTTTCGGTGCTTCACTGCACCTGTGTCCTGGGGAAGATGGTGGCATCGTACGAGGCCATCCCCTTCGGCAGGTTCCATGCGAGGACTTTTCAATGGGACCTACTGGACAAATGGTCCGGGTCTCATTTACAAATGCATCAAAGGATCACCCTGTCTCCCAGAGCCAGGATATCTCTCCTGTGGTGGCTGCACAGTGCTCACCTCCTGGAAGGCCGCAGGTTCGGCATTCAGGACTGGATCCTGGTGACCACGGACGCGAGCCTCCGAGGTTGGGGAGCAGTCACACAGGGAAGAAATTTCCAAGGACTTTGGTCAAGTCAAGAGACTTGTCTTCACATCAACATCCTGGAACTAAGGGCCATATACAACGCCCTACGTCAATCGGAGATCTTACTTCGCAATCGACCAGTTCTGATCCAGTCAGACAACATCACCGCAGTAGCTCATGTAAACCGCCAAGGCGGCACAAGGAGCAGAGTGACAATGGTGGAAGCCACCAGAATTCTTCGCTGGGCGGAGAATCATGTAAGCGCTCTGTCAACAGTGTTCATTCCGGGAGTGGACAACTGGGAAGCAGACTTCCTCAGCAGACAAGATCTGCATCCGGGAGAGTGGGGACTTCATCAGGAAGTCTTCGCGCACATTGCAAGTCGGTGGGGACTACCCCAAATAGACATGATGGCATTCCGTCTCAACAAAAAGCTACAAAGGTATTGCGCCAGGTCAAGAGACCCTCAGGCGGTAGCTGTGGATGCCCTAGTGACACCGTGGGTGTTCCAGTCGGTATATGTGTTTCCTCCTCTTCCTCTCATACCCAAGGTGTTGAGGATAATAAGAAGAAAAGGAGTGAGAACAATTCTCATTGTTCCAGATTGACCACGAAGGACCTGGTATCCGGATCTGCAAGAAATGCTCACAGAAGATCCGTGGCCTCTTCCTCTAAGGCAGGACCTGTTACAACAAGGTCCCTGACTGTTCCAAGACTTACCGCGGCTGCGTTTGACGGCATGGCGGTTGAACGCCGGATCCTAGCGGAAAAAGGTATTCCGGATGAGGTCATTCCTACGCTAATAAAGGCTAGGAAGGACGAGACGTCTAAACATTATCACCGAATATGGCGAAAATATGTTTCTTGGTGTGAGGCCAGGAATGCTCCTACGGAAGAATTCCATCTAGGCCGTTTTCTTCACTTCCTACAAACTGGAGTGAATTTGGGCCTAAAATTAGGCTCCATTAAAGTTCAGATTTCGGCCTTATCCATTTTCTTTCAAAAGGAATTGGCCTCTTTACCTGAAGTACAGACTTTTGTGAAGGGAGTACTGCATATTCAGCCTCCTTTTGTACCTCCGGTGGCGCCTTGGGACCTTAACGTGGTGTTAAGTTTCCTTAAGTCACATTGGTTTGAACCACTTAAAACAGTGGAGTTGAAATATCTCACTTGGAAGGTGGTCATGTTGTTAGCCTTGGCTTCGGCTAGGCGAGTTTCGGAATTGGCGGCTTTATCACATAAAAGCCCCTATCTGGTTTTCCATATGGATAGAGCGGAGTTGCGGACCCATCCTCATTTCCTACCTAAGGTGGTCTCATCCTTTCATATGAACCAACCTATTGTCGTGCCTGTGGCTACACGTGACTTGGAGGATTCCGAGTCCCTTGATGTGGTCAGGGCTTTGAAAATTTACGTGGGCAGAACGGCTAGGATCAGAAAAACAGAAGCACTGTTTGTCCTGTATGCAGCCAACAAGGTTGGCGGCCCTGCTTCAAAGCAGACTATTGCTCGCTGGATCTGTGACATGATTCAGCAGGCGCATTCTTCGGCAGGATTGCCATTACTGAAATTGGTTAAGACCCATTCCACTAGGAAGGTGGGCTCGTCTTGGGCGGCTGCCCGAGGGGTCTCGGCACTACAGCTGTGCCGAGCTGCTACTTGGTCGGGGTCAAACACTTCTGCAAAGGTCTATAAGTTTGATACGCTGGGTGAGGAGGACCTCCTGTTTGCGCAATCGGTGCTGCAGAGTCATCCGCACTCTCCCGCCCGTTTTGGAGCTTTGGTATAATCCCCATGGTCCTTACGGAGTCCCAGCATCCTCTAGGACGTTAGAGAAAATAAGATTTTACACTTACCAGTAAATCTATTTCTCGTAGTCCGTAGAGGATGCTGGGCGCCCGTCCCAAGTGCGGACTTCTTCTGCAAGACTTGTATATAGTTATTGCTTACATAAGGGTTATATTATAGTTCATCGGTTTGGACCGAGACTAAGTTGTTTGTTCATACTGTTAACTGGGTAGTTTATCACAAGTTATACGGTGTGATTGGTGTGGCTGGTATGAATCTTGCCCTTGGATTAACAAAAATCCTTTCCTCGTACTGTCCATCTCCTCTGGGCACAGTTTCTCTAACTGAGGACTGGAGGAGGGGCATAGAGGGAGGAGCCAGTGTACACCCAGAGTCTAAAGTATTTCTTAAAGTGCCCATGTCTCCTGCGGAGCCCGTCTATTCCCCATGGTCCTTACGGAGTCCCAGAATCCTCTACGGACTACAAGAAATAGATTTACCGGTAAGTGTAAAATCTTATTTTTTCAAACCCAGAATGTAACATGGCAGTTAGGAGCTGATTGTCTGGTACTTTATCTCCGTCCACATTGTCTCCATCCAAGGCTTAGTAAATAGAATGCCCGGTAATATGCTCTGTGAAAAACACAGCAATAGTAACACCTAGTAAAAAGCAGAGTAGTATTGTGCCCAGCCAGGAATAATAACTATTATCAGCACCCTACAGTCAGAGAATGTTCGCTCTCTTTAGTCTCTGCTCCAGTGAAGCATACAGTGTAGCATACAATACTCCCTTATGCCAAGATCACAAATACGCACTAGGGACAACTTACTCAGAAGCCAATTAACCTACAAGCCCTTGTTTGGTCTGTGGGAGGAAAGCAGAACAATCAGAGGGAAACTATATGAACACAGGGAGAATCAACAAGCTCCTAGCAAGAGAGCCAGCTACTGTATGGCCTTGAGGGTACTCAAACCAATGCAACACCCCAGTCCCAGAAGCATATCAATGATGGGTGCAGGGTGTGTAGTGCTCTCAGGTTCCTGGGTCAATGGGTTTCCATGCTGCACACCCCCACACCCCATCCCAGGAGCATATCAATGATGGGTGCAGGGTGTGTAGTGCTCTCAGGTTCCTGGGTCAAGGGTTTCCATGCTGCACACCCCCACACCCCATCCCAGGAGTATATCAGTGATAGGTGCAGGGTGTGTAGTGCACTCAGGTTCCTGGGTCAAGGGTTCCCATGCTGCACACCCCCACACCCCAGTCCCAGGAGCATATCAATGATGGGTGCAGGGTGTGTAGTAGTGCACTCGGGCCCCTGGGTCAAGGGTTCCCATGCTGCACACCACCTGCACCCAAAAACAAAACAATCATGCTGAGGCCAGCGATATGTTCAAAAATATAGCACCAGCACCATATTTCAAAAGAAATCACCATAAATACCTATGGCCAGGGCCAGACTGCCCATCTGGCACTTCTGGCAAATGCCTGATGGGCTTGTGGGCCAGTCCTGCCAGGCAGAGAGCCGTGAAGGCCGCGCACAGCGCAGCCTCCGGCTCTCTGCCCTGGCTACTTCCCCGCCTCTCCCTCCCAGCACCAGCACCATATTTCAAAAGAAATCACCATAAATACCTATGGCCAGGGCCAGACTGCCCATCTGGCACTTCTGGCAAATGCCTGATGGGCTTGTGGGCCAGTCCTGCCAGGCAGAGAGCCGTGAATGGCCGCGCACAGTGCAGCCTCCAGCTCTCTGCCCTGGCCGCTTCCCCGCCTCTCCCTCCCGTCTCCCTAGAAATGGAGGCGTGCCGTGGGTTCACGCCCCTCTGACTCGCGGCACGCCCCCGACTTTAGTGCACGCACGCCCCCATACATGGCACACAAGCCCCTGGCATGTACACAAAGGCACGCTTGCACGCACATGCCAGGGCCGTACCTGTCTATGGCGTATGTGAGGAAAATAACAAGGATCCTGGCACCATGCCAGTTTTCCGGTGGGAGGGGGTCCACATAAAAACTTGCACCCAGAACACCTCATTTGCAAAAAACTCCCTTGTCCAACCCTCAGGCTTCATCTTTGCTACTCAATAAATCATAATGTTCCTTGGTTTTTATTTGTCATGAACTGCCCAGCTATACTCATTGAATGGTTACTATACTCAGGAAGCTAGGTACAATGGGGTTAGCATTATTTCTGTTATCATATTTGTGGACTATGTAAATATAAATGCATTGGATTATTTGCACCATACCGCTAGATAGGCACATCTGTGCGCCTAGGATATATGTTGGAGATGATGTGTGTGCAGATGTTGATATGGCAGAATTATATAGGCACACACCAGCGGATGTGTCTTCCACTATGATATTCTAATACAGTCTCAAGATGGCTTCCACACATGTTCAGTAGAGGTCACAGTGACCATCTTGGAACAGGGCATGAAGCCTCCCTGGTGAATTGGAAAACTGTAGTCAGCGCACTCCTCTTTCAAAATGTCACCTTACTAAAAATAATGGTCCAGTTCACCTGTGGGCCAGTGTTAAAAACGGTATCCAGATGACAGGTCAACAGTTAAAAGGTTGCAGTCAGTAAGTCGATACCAAGCGGTCAACATGCATGTGGTCGACATGGTCAAACAGTCGGTATGTTTAAAAGGTCGCCATAACAATGGTCAACACATCGAATGGTTGACGTGAGGTTTTTTTTTCTTCTTTATTTCATATCTCATCATCCAGGTGGACTACAATTGGGAACGGTAACCTTGCCATGTGAGGGGACAGAGTACACTAATTGGGGTTCTACATGCTAGAAGGGAAAATTTGACACCAAAAATACATAAAAAAACACGTCAACCTTTCATGTGTCAACCATTTCTGTGTCAGACCCTGTTGACCTCTTGACCATGTCGACCTAGACACTGTTGACCTTTTAACCTATTATACCATAAGCATTAAAAACATTAGGCCTAATTCACAGTTGTATGCTAATGAAATTGTAAATGCGATTTTCCAGGCTACATAACTGCAAGTCCACTGGGGCCATCGCAAACTCATTGGCAATTGTGTACACATTCGCAGCCCATATGCAGTAAAGAGGAACATTGACTGCTCGAGTTGGTGAATGGCTATGCAGACTGGCTGTGGCAGTATCTACACCGGTTTCTCTGCGTACATAGGGCCTAATTCAGACCTGATCGCAACAGTAACATTTCTCTCTAATGGGCAAAACCATGTGCACTGCAGGTGGGGCTAATATAACATGTGCAGAGAGAGTTAGATTTGGGTGAAGTGTGTTCAAACTGAAATCTAAATTGCAGTGTAAAAATAAAGCAGTCAGAATTTACTAGAGATGAGCGACTTCGGTTCTCAGAGAACCAAACCCTACCGGACTTTGCCTTCTGAGTTCATTTCCGAGCCCGAACGCGGCAAAACGTCATCATCCTGCTGTCGGATTCTCCTGGGATTTGGATTCCATATAAGGAGCCGCACGTCGCGGCCATTTTCACTCCAGTCTCGGAGAGTGTATTGAGAGGACGTGTCCTCAGTGTTCAGTGTCTGTGTGGGAGCAGGAAAGTGGGGTGGTGGGTCTTGTGCTGTGTTGTGCTGCTCAGTCCAGTCCAGTGTAGTCACAGAGTTGGTGAGCTCTGCTGCCATATATCCTGTGTAGCTGTATAAAGTGGTTCTGTGTTGTGCTGTCCAGTCCAGTGTAGTCAGTGTATTGTGCTGCATCAGTCCAGCCAGTCAGAGTGTTGGTGTCCTCTGCTGCCATATATCCAGTGTAGCTGTATAAAGTGGTGTTGTGTTGTGTTGTGTTGTGTTGTGTTGTGCTGCATCAGACCAGTGGTAGTGTCCTGTCTCATCAGTTATTCCAGTGACGAGGCAGTCACAGTGGTATACGCTGCTGCTATATGTCCACTGCTGCCGTATAATAATATAAACCTCATATAGTCTGAGGATTGTCCGTAAAGTTAAACCATAACATCTTAACACTTTACTATAATAAATAAAGACACGGAGACTTGAATTTGACAGAAAATGTTAGCTATTGATTTAAATGAACCATTAACTGATGAATAATTAAACTAAAGTATGGTGACCAGAAAGAACGGCTAAAACAACCCTATCCCATGAACAAAAAACCTATCTTATAAAAAACTGACGTAAACCTTCCAACAAACAATAGGTATCCGCTCAACCTCCATCTTGACTACCCACCCGTGAAGGTGATGAGGCTGCCCCCATGAAGGTGGTCCAGCAGATGTAATACCAGTCAACGAAGGAGAGCGCACCTAAAAACCAACCACCAAACAACCTCCAATCAACTCCTTTAATACAACAAAAGTTAACTTGCCATTCTTTCCCACCAACAGCGAAGTTCTGCCCAACAGCAACTACGCTCCGCCACCATACCCCTAACCCAAAGAACCAACCACCGAAAACAGATCCTCAAGGAAAATACCTAGTCCCTGCCTAGTCAAATGAACCCCATCCGGTCTAAACAAGTAGAAGAACCGAAACTTGATCCGCTGGTGCCACACCACAGCACCGCCAAGAGCCACCACAAACTTAGCAACTGCAGAATTGACCTTCCGCCGAGAGGCATCGATCGCCCTACAGTCCGCAACTCCACGCCAACTCAACCGCGGCACTATACAGGACCAGAAAAGTCTACAGCCCGGCCAAGCACCCGCAATCACCTGTAAGCCATGAACAATGGCCAATCTAAGATTCACTGTCTTCCTCTTACCCAGGTCGTTGCCACCTAAGTGTATCACCAAAAATCTGGGCAGCCCAAAACGCTTAACCTGCTCCAAAAGGGTAACCTTCAGATCCTGCCACAACATCCCCCTAACTCCTATCCACCTCACGTTATCCGACCCAACAAAGTCAGGAGCCCCCTCCGAAGCCACCAACTTGGCTGCCCAAAAAACATAGGAGTGACCAATCACCCAAACACTAAACTCATCCTCTCGCCAACCTATAAGGGAAAAAACAGACAAACAATCGTGAATATACAAAGGAAAGCAAAAACCCCAGACCAGAACAGGAACCAACCACTAGAACGAGGATCTGCCAAAAAGATAAATTGAATAGAGGACTATGAATTTCCTCTCGGACAAGCTTCAGGCCAATCGAAGCAACAAAAAGAAACGGAATTAAAACTTAAAATAAGAAAAAGGGGAATTGGGGGGGGGGGGGTTGTTAAGGGAGTGGAGGGGGGGGGGGTATGGGGTCACACAGAATAACTCGGCTGGAGGTGAAACGTAAAAACCTGCTGAGGAACTTGTAATTAGATGTCAATTAGCCGAATTGAATGAATTAAGCCAAATCAGTTTGTCAGTTCAGGCAAAAAATCGCAAAGCACTCCAGACCCCCACTGCCAGCAGTGGCGAGTAGCTAGCCATCCGAGTAAGGAGGACAGGGGAGACAAACAATACAAACGAACAAACTGAACCGAAACGTAGAAACAGTAAACGAACAAATTGTTAGTAGAACAAACAACTCGCTCATGCAACAACGGGCCGAATGTAACGCTTATAAGCCGCCGACTTCCAGCGGCCCAGAGCCTTAATTTCGTCCACTGCGCGCCCTGTAGATGCTGCGGAAGTGGCGGCCCCAATTCTAAATGAATGCGAACCAAAATCCCGAGGGGAGAGGCCCAAACTGGACAGGCAGCGCCGCATCATCCAAGTAAATTGATATTTCGTCAATGGCAACCCATCATAGGGGGTAATTCCAAGTTGATCGCAGCAGGAAATTTTTTAGCAGTTGGGCAAAACCATGTGCACTGCAGGGGAGGCAGATATAACATGTGCAGAGAGAGATAGATTTGGGTGTGGTGAGTTCAATCTGCAATCTAAATTGCAGTGTAAAAATAAAGCAGCCAGTAATTACCCTGCACAGAAACAAAATAACCCACCCAAATCTAACTCTCTCTGCAAATGTTATATCTGCCCCCCCCCCCTGCAGTGCACATGGTTTTGCCCAACTGCTAAAAAATTTCCTGCTGCGATCAACTTGGAATTACCCCCATAGTGCAGAAGCCAAGACCCTTCTAACAAGAGCGTGACCTCCGCATACCGATTAGCCAATGCCACCGGACAACAGGCCCCATTACCTGAAGGTGCCAAAGTGATCCAATGACATCTACCCATCTGATCAGTTTTGGAGCGGCGCAGCCTGCACAGCACAGACCCCACACCCACGACAACATCCGCGCGCCGCATAATGGCATCCGACTTTTTAGAAGCTGCAACCAACTCAGAGACCCTAAACGCTCCATGGAAAGCCATGGAAAAAGCCAACTGAATTAAAAGCGTTTCAAAATGGGAGTCCGCCACCGACGCCACCGCCCCCATGAGGGAAGAAAGCAGGGACGCATCGATAGGGCGCCGACTATCAGGAGGCACCGGCGCAGAGCACGCCCAACCTTTAAGCGCCTTTGTCAGCAGGAAACTCTTCGTAAAATCCGGAACACCCTTCAACTTTTAATAAAAGGATATTCCAGCGAGGTATCGAGACACCATGGCTCTCGCTCTACCCGTCATGAAGAGTTGCCAAACGAAGTCCAGAAACAAGCCCTGACCCCTCTTACCTCTAGGCCCTTGGTCACGGGAAAAGTCTTCCCATTCCTTCCAGGCCTGACGGTATCCCGTGAGAGTGGATGGAGCGAAAGATAGCTCGGCTAGCCCTTCCAATCCGCCATGATGACCTGCCAAACATAAGAAGGGCAGGGCAAACCCGCTGAATCAGCCTCCGGTGCCAATAAACGGAACCTATCCCACTGCTCCCTGGACAATTCATCGGCGATCCCATTATCAACCCCGGGGACGCGCTGACCCCGAAACAGAATATTACATCGCATCCAAGTCAGCACGAGTCGCGACAACACCCGGAGGACCCGCAGGGCCTTAGCCCTTTGGTTGTTAACCGCGTGCACGACCCCTAAATTATCGCAGCGAAAAAGAATACTGCGATTGCGAAGGCGCTCCCCCTAAACCTCCAAGGCCACCATGATGGGAAAGAGCTCCAGCAACAACAGGTCGCTGGTCAGCCCCTCCCGCGACCAAGACTCGGGCCACGAAGCCGCGCACCAAGCCCCGTCGAGAGAACAACCGAACCCCGACGAGCCCGCCGCGTCCATTAACAACTGCAGGTCGAAATTGTCAACGAGCAGGGCCATCCAGATCAGTACACCATTGAAGTCCGCCAGAAACGAAACCCACACAGCGAGGTCTCTCCTAATCTCAGCCGAGAAACGGACAAAATGGTGCGGACTGGACACCCCAGCCGTCGACCGCTCCAACTTTCGACAAAAAACCCTGCCCATGGGAATCACCCGACAGGCAAAGTTCAACAGCCTGAGGAGGGATTGAGCCTCCCGCAACGTCACCTTACGCCGCTCCAAGCACTGCGCTATGGACTCCTGAAGCCTCGCAACCTTGTCCCGAGGCAGCCGGCAAGCCCCTGCGACAGTATCGATCTCGATACCCAAAAAGGACAAACAGGAGAGAGGCCCCTCTGTCTTGTCCTTGGCCACAGGAACGCCAAAATGCCCCAACAAGGCACGCAGCAAAAACAACAGGAAACCACAGCGAGGAGAATGCGCGGGCCCCATACACAAAAAGTCGTCAAGGTAATGCGCGATCCCGCTACCTCCGCAAGAAAACTCCACACACCAATGTAAAAAGGTGCTGAACTTTTTGAAAAAGGCACACGAAACGGAACACCCCATAGGCAGACACTTGTCTACAAAGTATTCCTCCCCGACGCGGAAACCCATGAATCGAAACGACTCCGGGTGCAAAGGGAGCAAGCGAAAGGCCGATTCAACATCAAGCTTAGGCATGAGGGCCCCAGGGCCGCAGCCCCATACCATGCCCGGGGCATCCTCGAAAGACTGATAAACCACCGAACAACACTCCGGTGGAATTGCATTGTTAAACGAGGACCCCAATGGATAAGACAAATGCTGAATGAGCCGGAACTTACCCGGGGCCTTCTTGGGCACGACCCCCACCGGGGAAATAATTAAATCCTCGACAGGCGGCAGCGCAAAGGGGCCCGCCATTCTCCCCAGGCGAACCTCCTGCTCGACCTTTTCCCGAAGCACGTCGGGGAAATCCCGAGCAGACTGCAGGTTCCTGGCGGCCCGAACTAAACTTTCCCCCTCCACCGGCAAACGAAAACCCGACGCAAAACCATCATGCAGAAATTTAGCGTCGTCTCTGTTTGGGTACCACCCCAACCATTTGAGCATGGCCCCTAAACTAACCGGGAATGGCGCCCTAACTAGCGGCAACCCCCCCAGTTGGTTTTCCGGTCGCGCCCCCGGCTGCCTTAGCTCCCGGCCGCCCCGCGCGAAAGCAATTGGAAGCCAGGTGTGATCCATTACATCGCAAGCAAAGGTGTCGGAAACGACACCGTTGACCGAGGGGGCACGCGGAATTGTTGAACGCGAAGCACTTCCCCTTTGCCGGCGCCTGCTGCGCAGAACGGGCCGCGGTCCAAGGGCGGCGCGGCGCTGCCTCAAAGGCGGGCCGGGTCTGATTTGCCACCGCGGTCTGAGCCACGGACCCCCCTTTTGCCACCATTTTCATATCCTGCGCCCATGTGACCCGAAGCCATACCTCCACATCTTTGCACCCGAAGTCAATGATGTGCAGGCAATCGTGCTTCTGACGGAACTTCTTATCATAATGCAGCCACGTATCGTCCTTAGACTGACGCTGCATGTCATGCACGAGGTGAATGTACCTGATGACGTTGATGTGCTCATCAGGGCGATCCTCCAAGTAGCATGCCGCGAACACGCAGAAACCCGCCAACCAATTGTCATACGAGCGAAAGGTCTCCACCCCAATACCGCCCTTCGCAAGCGCTTCCTTACCTTCCCTTTTGGTGTCCCCCGTCAACGTGAAAAGGTCGACGTATTCCCCCCGCCTAATCTTCTTCCTGCAACTCTCACGCAACCCCCGCAACACCGCCGTGTAATCGCAGCGAACTACATCCGGGAAATGACGCAGCCTCCTTTCCCTATGGGAACTACTACCGCTCTTCCTAGAACGCTTATCCCGGTGCCGCGCCTCACGCCGTGCATACTTGCAAGCCCTCTTTTTAGCCTTCGTGGAGCTACTAGCTGCAGACTGCCACGAGGAAGAAGAGGAAGAAGACCTACTGGACCTACTGCCGGAAGAGGAAGACCCACGAGACACAGTAACTGTATCAGTGTCCCACTCACCGGTTGGCCCGCTCCCTGAAGGTGAAACGTCCGCCACGACGGCTCCTCTTCCCGATCATCACCCGCATCCGAATCTGAAAAAGAAGGGAAAGCCGCCACGGGTGCCGAAGCCCCCCCGGCGGGGATGAAAGCAGACGCCCCAGTGGGCGACAGGGCAGCGCCACCCAGCAACGCAGCGGCGGAGCCCATAGCGCGACACGCCTGGAGAAACTGCGCCATGGCGGGGCCAGAAGCACCAGGGAGAACGGCCGCGCCGACCGAAGCGGGAGCCACGGAAACGCCACCCGGGGACAAAGCCGACAAAAACGGCGCAAATGCCACCGTCATCGCCGACATTGCTGCCGCAACGGCAGAGGGATCCGGAGTCGCAGCCCCAACGGTCCCCCGCTCCCCGGGTCCGCAGCAGGGACGGCCCTCTCGATGCTGCCGCGCCGTCCCGGTCGGCCCCGACTGGGACCGGCACCAGACGGCCTCCGCAGACCCGCAATCTCCTGCGATGTGCCAGCCGCCCCCTCACTGCCCCGGTCCCCACTGGCCCCGCCCACCTGGGGAACAGGATGGCCACCGTTCCCAGATCGCACCTCCCCTTTCTAGCCCCGCACTGTGATGACAGAAGAATCCGAGGAGCCCCGCCCGAGAACTCCCAGGAAGCACGAGCACCAGCCGCGGACGGGGCACGCGCGGGAGCGCGCACGGGGAACAGGAGCTGCCTGGAAAGGGCGGCCAGTGGATGAGCCACTGGCCGCAACCCTAAACAAAACCCCCTCATCATCTGGGGACCCTTGAGCGACTCTCAGCGGTGGAGGGCGCGGGGACCACGCGCGCACGCGTCCCCTAGCCGCCGCAGCCGGAGAGGGATTCCCGCCAGCGGGCACCCCCGCTGGCTCCCCCCTCCCACCACCCGATCTCGTCCTCCGCCATCCAGCGCCCGTCCCTCACCGGCCGCCGCTGCGCCCGGAGAATCCCCCGGCGCCCGCGACACAGCCAGCGTGGGAGCGGACGCACGCGCTGCCGCCGCGCGTGCCCGTGGTCGGGCACCCGCAGCGGCGCCAGGAGACTGAGCCCCGGCCGTGAGCGCAGCGTTCAGGCCCGGGGCCCGAGACGGAGAGGGGGCAGCAGCAGCATAACGTGCAGGGGCACCAGCAGAGCGGCGGGGACGGGACATGACGGCCAGCACAAAATAACCAGGAGGTAATGGGCAACAGAAAGGGGGACTCTAAGGTGGGCACAATATAAAATGCACCCTGGTCAGGCAAGTGAGTAAAAGCAATAAGGGGCAAGCAGCACGAACACAAGAGAAAGGGGTGAAGAGCACTCACCCCTACCACGATTACAGCAGAAGAGGCTGACCCAGCCCCTTTACCAGGCTTAAAAACCCTTTCCACCTACCCCCAACGTTCACTCCTATTGGCTAACAATAAACTCCCATAATGCCTTACCGTCCTGCCCCCCAAACTAGCTGAGGTTTAACCCACTCCTCTCCTATTCTGTCAATTCGTTCTCCATAACAACAACCACAAGCCCCTTGCAGTGTTGTTGTGTTGTGCTGCATCAGACCAGTGGTAGTGTCCTGTCTCATCAGTCATTCCAGTGACGATATACGCTGCTGCTATATGTCGACTGCTGCAGTATAATAATTCTAACAACAACCACAAGTCCCTTACAGTGTTGTTGTGTTGTGCTGCATCAGACCAGTTGTATTGTCCTGTCTCATCCGTCATTCCAGTGATGAGGCAGTCACAGTGGTATACGCTGCTGCTATATGTCCACTGCTGCCGTATAATAATAATAATAAAAACAACCACAAGTCCGTTACAGTTTTGTTGTGTTGTGCTGCATCAGACCAGTGGTAGTGTCCTGTCGATCAGTCATTCCAGTCATTCCTGTGCCGCATATTGTCTCATATAACTCCCAAAAAATAATGGAGAACAAAAATTTTAAGGATAAAATAGGGAAAGATCAAGAAGAACCACTTCCTCCTAGTGCTGAAGCTGCTGCCACTAGCCATGACATAGACGATGAAATGCCATCAACATCGTCTGCCAAGGCCGATGCCCAATGTGATAGTAGAGGGCATATAATATACAAAAAGCCAAAGTTCAGTAAAAAGAACCAAAAAAAAGAAATGTAAATCGTCTGAGGAGAACGTAAACTTGTCAATATGCCATTTACGACACGGAGTGGCAAGGAACGGCTGAGGCCCTGGCCTATGTTCATGGCTAGTGGTTCAGCTTCACATGACGATGGAAGCCTTCATCCTCCAGCTAGAAAAATTAAAAGAGTTAAGCTGGAAAGAGCACAGAAAATAACTGTGCATTCAGAGATGGTATCACAAATCCCCAAGGAGAGTCCAAGTGTGTCGGCAGTTGCGATGCCTGAACTCCCCAACACTGGACGGGAAG
Organism: Pseudophryne corroboree; assembly: GCF_028390025.1. Taxonomy (NCBI): domain Eukaryota; kingdom Metazoa; phylum Chordata; class Amphibia; order Anura; family Myobatrachidae; genus Pseudophryne; species Pseudophryne corroboree. The sequence continues at coordinate 435,916,274 of NC_086452.1, forward strand.
AGGTGGCTCGTTCCACCATTTGCACGCCCCCTTCAAGTGCTGGAAGGAGCACCCACAGTCCAGTTCCTGATATTCAAATTGAAGATGTCACTGTTGAAGTACACCAGGATGAGGATATGGGTGTTGCTGGCGCTGAGGAGGAAGTTGACAATGAGGATTCTGATGGTGATGTGGTTTGTTTAAGTCATGCACTGGGGGAGACACTTGTTGTCCTTGGGTCGAAGAAGCCCATTGTGATGCCTGGGCAAACTACCAAAATAGCCACCTCTTCGGTGTGGAATTATTTCTCCACAAATCCGGACAACAGGTGTCAAGCCATCTGTTGCCTCTCTCAATCTGTAATAAGTAGGGGTAAGGATGTTAACCACCTAGGAACATCCTCCCTTATACGTCACCTGCTGCGCATTCATCAGAAGTCAGTGTCACGTTGTGAAACTTTGGGTAAGAGCATAAGCAGTCCACTGACACCTAAATCCCTTCTTCCTCCTGTACCCAAGCTTCTGCAAGCCACACCACCAACTCCTTCAACATCCACTTCCTCCTCAGTCAGTCAGTAGTCCTGCAGGCCATGTCACTGTCAAGACTGAGGAGTCCTCTCCTAACCGGGATTCCTCCGTAGGAACCTTGAGTGGTACGCCTGCTGTTGCTATCGCTGCTGCTGTTGCTGCTGGGTGTGGATCGTCATCCCAGAGCGGAAGTCGGAAGACCACTTGTACTACTTCCAGTAAGCAATTGAATGTCCAACAGTCCTTTGTGAGGAAGATGAAATATGACAGCAGTCATCCTTTTGCAAAGCGGATAACTGAGGCCTTGACAGCTATGTTGGTGTTAGAGGTGCATCCGATATCCGCCATTAGTTCAGTGGGAATTAGAGAATTGTTTGAGGTACTGTGTCCCCGGTATCAAATCCCATCTAGGTTCCACTTCTCTAGGCAGGCGATACCGAGAATGTACAGAGACGTCAAAAAAAGAGTCACCAGTGTCCTACAAAATGCGGTTGTATCCAGTGTCCACTTAACCACGGACATGTGGACAAGTGGAACAGGGCAGACTAAGGACTATATGACTGTAACAGCACACTGGGTAGATGTATGGCCTCCCGCAGCAACAACAGCAGCGGCACCAGTAGCAGCATCTCGCAAATGCCAACTCGTTCCTAGGCAGGCTACGCTAGGTATCACCGCTTTCCTTAAGAGGCACACAGCTGACAACCTCTTACGGAAACTGAGGAACATCATCGCAGAATGGCTTACCCCAATTGGACTCTCCTGGGGATTTGTGATATCGGACAATGCCACCAATATTGTGCGTGCATTACATCTAGGCAAATTCCAGCATGTCCCATGTTTTGCAATACATTGAATTTGGTGGTGCAGAATTATTTAAAAAATGACAGGGGTGTACAGGAGTTGCTGTCGGTGGCCCGAAAAATTGTGGGCCACTTTCGGCATTCTGCCACTGCATGCCGAAGACTGGAGTGCCAGCAAACACTCCTGAACCTGCCCCGCCATCAACTGAAGCAAGAGGTGGTAATGAGGTGGAATTATGCTTCAGAGGATGGAGGAGCAGCAAAAGGCCATTCAAGCCTATACATCCACCTATGATATAGGCAAAGGAGGGGCAATGCACCTGACTCAAGCGCAGTGGAGAATGATTTCCGTCTTGTACAAGGTTCTCCAACCCTTCGAACTTGCCACACGTGAAGTCAGTTCAGACACTGCCAGCTTGAGTCAGGTCATTCCCCTCATCAGGCTTTTGCAGAAGCAGCTGGAGAAATTGAAGGAGGAGCTAAGATGGAGCGATTCCGCAAAGTATGTGGGACTTGTGGATGGAGCCATTCATTCACTTTGCCAGGATTCAAGGGTGGTCAATCTGTTGAAATCAGAGCACTACATTTTGGCCACCGTGCTCGATCCTAGGTTTAAAGCCTACGTTGTATCTCTCTTTCCGGCAGACACAAATGTGCAGAGGTGCAAAGACCTGCTGGTTAGTAAATTGTCAACTCAAGCGGAACGTGACCCATCAACAGCTTGTCCTTCAATTTCTCCCGCCACTGGGGCTGCAAGGAAAAGGATAGGATTTCCTAGCCCACCCGCTGGCGGTGATGCAGGGCAGTCAGGAGTGAAAGTTGACATTTGGTCCGGACTGAAGGACCTGCCAACGATTACTGGCAATTTGGAGGCCCTTGCACAAACTGGCTTTATTTTACCTAAGTTGCCCCCCCTCCAGTGTGTACTCCAAAAGAGTGTTTAGTGCAGCCGGTCACCTTGTCAGCGATCGGCGTAGGAGGTTACTTCCACTAAATGTGGAGAAGATGATGTTCATCAAAATTAATTATAAATTCCTTCGGGAAGACCTTTACCAGCAATTGCTTCCAGAAAGTACACAGGAACCTGTGATGGTGGATCCAGTGGGAACTAATTAATACTCTGTGAGGAGGAGGATGTACACAGTGAAAGGGTGAGGAATCGGAGGATGAGGATGAGGTCAACATCTTGCCTCTGTAGAGCCAGTTTGTGCAAGGAAAGATTGATTGCTTCTTTTTTGGTGGGGGCCCAAACAAACCAGTAATTTCAGCCACAGTCGTGTGGCAGACCCTGTTGCTGAAATGATTGGTTTGTTAAAGTGTGCATGTCCTGTTTATACAACATAAAGGTGGGTGGGAGGGCCTAAGGACAATTCCATCTTGCACCTCTTTTTCTTCTTTGCATCATGTGCTATTTGGGGACTAGTTTTTTTAAGTGCCATCCTGTCTGTAACTGCAGTGCCACTCCTAGATGGGCCAGGTGTTTGTGCCGCACACTAGTGTCGCTTAGCTTGGCCATCCAGCTACCTCATTGCACCTCTTTTTCTTCTTTGCATCATGTGCTGTTTGGGGACTAGTTTTTGAATAGCGCCATCCTTTCTGACACTGCAGTGCCACTCCTAGATGGGCCAGGTGTTTGTGCCGCACACTTGTGTCGCTTATCTTAGTCATACAGCCACCTCAGTGCAACTTTTAGGCCTAAAAACAATATTGTGAGGTGTTCAGAATAGACTGGAAATTAGTGGAAATTAATGTTATTGAGGTTAATAATACTGTAGGAGCAAAATTAACCCCAAATTCTGTGATTTTAGTAGTTTTTTTTTTTTTTTAAATCATCCAGATCCAAAACACGAAAGGGTGGTTTTGGCAAAACCAAGCCAAAACCAAAACACGAAAGAGGAATTAGAACCAAAACACAAAACACAAAAAGTGCCCGCCGCACATCTCTAGTATTTACCCTGCACAGAAACAAAATAACCCACCCAAATCTAACTCTCTCTGCACACGTTATATCTGCCTCCCCCCCCACCACCCTTCGCAGTGCATATGGTTTTGCCCATTAGAGAAAGATTTTGCTTCTGCGATCAGGTCTGAATTACTGAAAAGTCCTGCTGGACAGTAATACCAATCTCTGGCAGCTGTATGTTTGGGAATTAGGCCCACGGTTGCAGCTGATGTCAAGATACACGCTCTGAAAACTGCCATGACATGCCAGCATTTTCACCAAAAATCCTCCTTAAACTCCCCGTTGACACCTTCAAACGGCCACTTCCTTCCAATCACTCCGCAACAAGGCTCTCAGTGCGAGCGGGATCGCAGCGGCACCCTCACGCATGCGCATTGTAACCGCAGCAAATGCGCAGTTTGCCACTAATCGTTCAAGTGCGAAAACACCGGCCATTGCGTACAACTCTGAATTAGGCCCATTGACTCTTGAGTCTTGTATGATGTAAATGCTTCCTGCCAGGGTCCGACGTAGAGACCTCCTGCACTTTTACCCAGGCTCCTCTAGCTCATTTACAAACATAATGCACCCAAACAAAATCACTTTTTTGCAATCGGCCTTACAGTATTCCACTATTGCAACATTTTCTTCGATCTGCTGTGGCCACAATAACTTTCCTTTTGGCTTGCAAATTCTATAAATTGAAAAGAGGCCACAACTCTTTTTTGAACCCCTTCTCATTTCATCCTATTAAAACAGAATTCATGGGGCCTATTTATCAAATGATTACTATCCTTAAAACGTGCAGAAATGGATGTTTAAGGCTAAACTATGCATCACCCCAATTTAATAACTATGAAAAGCAGAAGGTCTCGGGAGTGTGGGATACCGGCGGTCAGAAGACCGATACCGGCATCCCAACAGGGGCTGGGTAGCCTACCCCCTTAACCCTCCTTTCCCGCAGCCTAACTCTAACTCTCCCCCTTATCCCCACTTCCCCGCAGTCTAACCTTAACCATCCCTGGGGGGGGTGCCTAAACCTAATTCCTCCCGCTCCCCACAGCCTAACCCTAACCCCCCCTTTCCCTGCAGCCTAACTCTAACCCTCCCCAGGGGGTGCCTAACCCTCCCTGCAGCCTAACCCTCCCAACCCCGCAACCCTCCATCCCCCCAGCCTAACCCTCTCATCCCCACAACCGTGATGTCGGAGTTCCGGCACCGGCATTTGGGCCTCATGTCGGGATTCCGATGCCGGGATTTCGATTACTGGCACCCCGACCGCCGCCATCATTACTTCATCGCGGTCTCGGGTCCGAACCCAGCACTATACTGTTATCCCTGTATAGAGACAGCATCTATTCGCATGCCATGTTTCAGTTGGAACTTCAGTGTAAACTGCCCCAAATCTTCATTTCTTAGCAAGCACAAATAGTGGGGCTAAATTATTATGGGATAATCTCCTTTCTTGCTGTTTGCACTGAAAAAAGAGTTATTACCGCTTCTCTAAAATGTTTTAAACAGCAGAGATTTGTCCAGAAGCGCCTTCATTTTCTGTTAATAGTGCCACCGCCTACGCCTGCTGAACTTTCTGTCACTTGTCACACATAGGGGGAGGTGTTCTAAACCTTGGAGAGTGATGAAGTGGAAAATAAATAAATTTCCAGCTAATCAGCTCCTAACTGCCATGTTACAGGCTGTGTTTGAAAAATGATTGGTTGGTACTTTATCGTTCTCCTTTGTATCTGTCTCCAATGCTTAGTACATTTGCCCCATAGTGCCATCAGAGGATGGAGTTATACAGTATGTTACTTACCAGTCCCCCAGGTGTCACCCGGTGTTGGTGGTAGATCTCGCACATGCTCACTGTGCCCATACAAACACTGTGCCCACACACAGCTAAACAGGGCAGAGATCACAGAAGGGGGTGACTTCTCCGCTGACTCTAGGGTTTATTCATTAATCAGTGAAAAGAGTAGAGAAGTGTACCAGTGGAGAAGTTGCCCGTGGCAACCAATCAGCTGTTCCGTATAATTTTATAGTATGCAAATTATAAATGTTACTTCAATGCTGATTGGTTGCTATTGGCAACTTCTCCACTGGATCACTACTTCTCCACACGTTTCCCTGCTTCATGAATAGACCCCTCTATGCTTCAGCACATTTCAGTGCTAAGACATCCTGTATTACTGGGATAAGCGCCAATGCAAGATGCCTTTTAGCGCTGAGAACACGGCAACACAGTAACCGCTATATTATATGCGTCATAATTTCAGTTTTTAATAAATAGAATTAACGTAGAGCTTTTCATTCCTTACATGCCAGTGTCTTTGTAACTCTTCCTTCCTTGCAAATACTCTCGGAGAGGCTGCTGAAATGACATACAGTCTGGCTGCGCGTGATAATTTGGATTGATTGTTAATTAGCTCTGCAAGTAAATAGCTCTGCAATCTCCATAATCATCAAAGATTTTCTATCTGTCAAGCCTTCTTGCCCATCTATTTAATGTATTGTCCCAAGAAGATGAGACGACGCCCAGCAAGCCACTCATCACAAGACGACTTTGCTTCTGTCAGTGCTGCAGCAGCTGAAAATGTGTCCAGTGTAACCAATATTTCACTGAAAACTTTAACTTAAAATGAAAAAGTAAAATGGAATATAAGTGAACAGTGCATTAAATATATTTGTAGTTCTATTTGGCTAAAGTGTCCCTGGGAGGAGTATTAGTGACAGTGAGAAGCTCCAGGCTGTTACAGAAAGCAGAATTTCCTCAATAACACATAGAAGGAGCATCATCAAAAATGTTAAAAATGCTACAATATCCATGCATGGGTACGTAATACTACCCATCCCTTCCACCGGTACTCCCCCAAATGTCTCTATGTAACTGAGGGGGAAATGTACTAAGCAGTCATAAAAGTGGAGAAATGAGCCAGTGGAGATGTGCCCATGGCAACCAATCACCTGCTCTGTATACTTTTATAATATGCAAATTATAAATGTTACGTCAATGCTGATTGGTTGCCATGGACAACTTCTCCACTGGCTCACTTCTCCACTTTTATCACTGCTTAGTACATGTCCCCCTGAGGGGCAGATGTATTAAGCCTGGAGAAGTGATAAAGCAGTGATAAGTGCAAAGTAATAACGCACCAGCCAATCAGCTCCAGTATGTAAATTTACAGTGGCTGATGCGTTATCACCTTGCACTTATCACTGCTTTATCACTTCTCCAGGCTTAATACATCTGCCTGGGGCCGGATTAAGGGCCACATGGGCCTGGGGCTGAAAACATTAAAGGGCCTATTGTGTGAGACGGGGGAGGTGTGATCAGTGCTGTGTGGGTGTGGCCAGAACCATGTGGGCGTTTACATCCCCTACAGTATCAGTTCCAATGTCTCTAAATATGTAAAAATATTTAAAAAAAATCATACATTTGTAAGAAAAAAAGAAATGCAATCTTATTAGATATGAGATATAACCAACCATGTGGCCAGCTGGTGGCTAGTGATCATCATGCTGCCATGATGATGGGCCTATGTATATGTGAAGGCCTGGAGCTGGAGCTCCATCCGCCCCATTGTTAATCTGGCCCTGGATGATACAACTGCCTGGATTATACAACTCCATTATCACCAGGGTCTGTAGCGCTGTTTTATTACTGTGGAGTAAAATAAACAAAAAGGAGATAATTCTAATGGTGCCCATACACTTGTGCGATACGCCGCGACGCGACATCGCGGAGCATCGCACCGGCAGTTCAGGTGCGATGAAATCGCCACCTAAACTGCCAAAGTGATTACCATGCGATAGATCGCATGGTAATCATGTGATGGGCACGTCACCGCCAAGTGGGAGCGGCCTCTGGCCACTCACGGCAGGTGCGCATCGCACATCGCAGTGCGATATATACCATGTGTCTTTGAAAAAACACATGCGATCGCACTGCGATTCGATAAATATTAAGTGCAGCACATACTATATTGAGACGTGAGATTCGACTGGCGTGCCCGCGCATCGCGTCGAAATGTACCTAAAATGTGCATAAAATCCTTCGATTTCTCTCACAGATGCGGTCAAAATCGAAGGTTAGCACTAGAGATGAGCGGGTTTGGTTCGTCGAGATCCGAACCCCCCCGAACTTCACGAATTTTACACGGGTCCGAGGCAGCCTCGGATCTTCCCGCCTTGCTCGGTTAACCCGAACTAGGCCGAATGTCATCATCCCGCTGTCGGATTCTTGCGAGATTCATATTCCATATAAAGAGCCGCGCGTAGCCGCCATTTTCACTTGTGCATTGGAGATTGAACGGAGAGGACGTGGCTACGTTCTCTGCCTGAAAAGCTCCATATCTGTGCTCAGTGTGCTGCAAATATCTGTGCTCAGTGTGCTGCATTGTGGGGACCACCAGTATATTATATTAGTAAAGTACAGTAGGCCATTGCTGTATCTTGCAGCTCCGTGTCAGACTCAGTTCTAGACAGTATCCTGATGATCAGTGCTCAATCTGCTGCATTGTTGTGTGACCAGTATATACTATATATATATAGTAGTACAGTGCAGCATTTTGGTGACCAACAGTATATAGTTGTACAGTACAGTAGGCCATTGCTGTATCTTGCAGCTCCGTGTCACTTCAAGTATCCATATCTGTGCTGCATTGTTGTGAGCAGTATATATATATATATATAAATATATATATATATATAGCTTGTGGTGGGTCCGGCACTCCAATAACTAAGAGCAATGTGTCCCTGGTGCCTTCACTGTCCACACGGGTAGATACAATAAAGCGCTGTGCGGCACTCAGGTTTTGAAGGAATAGTCACCACACTCTGCCTTTCTTCAACGTTTCAATTTTTACTCAAAAAATTGTCATCAGGAAGCAAACAAGTACAAGAAAGCACTCACCTTATATCCCCCACCATTGTGCTCGTGTGTCACGCCTGCCCGGCGAGGTCCGTCCGGCGCCTGCGGCGCTGTGTGATGACGTGATCGCGTATTACGTGATGCACGTCCAAGTGAACCCATCACCATGACAACCCGGTGACACTCTCCTGTATGCGTATAAACAATACCGTATGCTAATACCAGCATGTTGAATACAGTAAAAGACATAACAACAAGAACATGATTATGAGCTACAAGAGAAAGAAGTGTGAGAGGAAGGAGATATGTTAGTCATCATAATCCCCGGCATGAACAGGTAATAACATTCATCACCCATGTCACTGATAGAGATAGTGGGGCTAACAATGCTCAATTGCAGATGACTGGAGGTCTAATCCTGGATAATGGGTACACTGTACAAAGAGCTATCCAATCACAAGTATGGGCCCTAATTGGCTCAATATTAATGTGTTAATGACTACCCCTTAGTGATCCTTAATGAAAAAGAATCAAAAGAAATAGGTAATATTGTTAATATGTGATGAAATGTAAAATATGTACACTATAAATATAGCTGAATATAGAGAGAGACACACACACTTAAGTGGCTCCGTGAGCAGAGTATGCATAATGTACCAATAATCACTAAATTAGAGAAAGAGCAAAAAAAGCATGCTAGTGGTAAAGCTTCATTCAGTCCTCTTGGTATGATCACATCCAGTTTCTTGATCCATCTGGTCTCGCATCTGAGTAAAGCCTTGTGTCTATCCCCTCCTCTGGTCCTCATTGGTATGTGGTCAATCATTCGATACCGTAGGCTGGCTAAAGAATGCTTCATAGTGGCAAAGTGGCGTGCCACTGGTTGATCACTGGTTCCTTTAGTTAGGGCCGCTCTGATCGCTGATCTGTGTGCCGTCATTCTTTCCTTAAATTTCCTCATTGTTTTATCAATATAACTTAAGCCACATGGGCAGATTATTTGGTAAATCACATATGTCGATTCACATGTTAAATGATGTTGAATACGGATTTTGTAGCCCAAGTGTGGATGACAAAAGGTATCACCAGTGATAAGATGTTGACACGTCGTACATGTACAGCGAAAGCAGCCCATCTTGCGTGTTGGTAAAAAGCTGATACTGGACGGTTTAGTTTTATCGGAGATGTCCGTTTTGACCAAGATATCTCTGAGGTTTCTAGAGCGCTGATAGCAGGGCATGATGTCAGTGTCCTGCAAATTGAGTTTCTTGTCTGTTTGTATAAGGTTCCAATGTTTTTTGGTCACTATATTCGCCTCTTCTGAGGCAATATTAAAGACACTCTTCCATGGGAATTTAGATCTTGATATGTCTGGGGTCTTCTTCTGTAAAAGTTGGCTTCTCTCCATTGATAACACCTTGGACTTGGTGATGCTGAGAGATTTAGGATCGTAACCTCAAAATAAAACGCTGGATCAGCTCATCCATTTGGGCTGCTGCTATAGAGGCATCTGTGTTAATTCTATGAATCCTGATCATTTGTGAGTAAGGAAGACCTCGTTTTAACCCTTTAGGGTGGCAGCTCATGTTATGGAGAAATGTATTACGGTCTGTTGATTTTGTGAAGACCGTAGTATTGACAAATGAGTCAATGATGGATATCTTGACGTCCAAGTGATGGGTTTACTTGGACGTGCATCACGTAATACGTGATGACGTCATCACACAGCGCCGCAGGCGCCGGACAGACCTCGCCGGGCGGGCGTGACACACGAGCACAATGGTGGGGGATATAAGGTGAGTGCTTTCTTGTACTTGTTTGCTTCCTGATGACAATTTTTTGAGTAAAAATTGAAACGTTGAAGAAAGGCAGAGTGTGGTGACTATTCCTTCAAAACCTGAGTGCCGCACAGCGCTTTATTGTGTATATATATATATATATATATATATATATATAGTAGTACAGTGCAGCATTTTGGTGACCACCAGTATATAGTTGTACATTACAGTAGGCCATTGCTGTATCTTGTAGCTCCGTGTCACTTCAAGTATCCATATCTGTGCTGCATTGTTGTGAGCAGTATATATATATATATATATATATATATAGTAGTACAGTGCAGCATTTTGGTGACCACCAGTATATAGTTGTACAGTACAGTAGGCCACTGCTGTATCTTGCAGCTCCGTGTCACTTCAAGTATCCATATCTGTGCTGCATTGTTGTGAGCAATATATATAGTAGTACAGTGCAGCATTTTGGTGACCACCAGTATATAGTTGTACAGTACAGTAGGCCATTGCTGTATCTTGCAGCTCTGTGTCACTTGTAGTATCCATATCTGTGCTGCATTGTTGTGAGCAGTATATAGTAGTACAGTGCAGCATTTTGGTGACCACCAGTATATAGTAGTACAGTACAGTAGGCCATTGCTGTATCTTGCAGCTTCGTGTCACTTCAAGTATCCATATCTGTGCTGCATTGTTGTGTCCGTATATAGTAGTACAATGCAGCATTGTGGTGACCAGTATACTACAGTACAATAGTCCAGTGCTGTTCTCGCTGCTCAGTGTCAGTTCTCCGTAGTGTCATCAGTGCTCAGTAAAATCAGTGCTCAGTATAATCAGTGATTGATCAGTATAATCAGTTCTCAGTAGAATCAGTGTGCTGTTAGACGTGCGCCCGTTTTCCGCCATTAGTGCATTGGGATTTAGACGATGAAGTTATTGTGTCCCCGGTACAAAATCCCATCTAGATTCCACTTCACTAGGCAGGTTATAGCGAGATTTTACCAATTAATATCAGTGATTTATAATTAATTATTAATAACAGTGATCTTGCCAAATAATTCCAGTGATTTTGTCATTTTCTTCCAGTGATTTGGACCAATAATACCATTGATTAGAATGAATAATTCCTGTGATTTTGTCATTTTCTTCCAGTGATTTGGACCAATAATACCATTGATTAGAACAAATAATTCCTGTGATATTGAGGTGTTTGTGTCGCTTAGCTTAGCCATCCAGCGACCACAGTGCACCTCTTTTTCTCTTTTCTTTGCATCATGTGCTGTTTGGGGACTATTTTTTTAAGTACCATCCTGTCTGACACTGCAGTGCCACTCCTAGATGAGCCAGGTGTTTGTGCCGCCCTCTTGGGTCGCTTTGCTTAGTCATCCAGCGACCTCGGTGCAAATTTTAGGACTAAAAATAATATTGTGAGGTGTGAGGTGTTCAGAATAGACTGGAAATTAGTGAAAATTATGGTTATTGAGGTTAATAATACTATGGGATCAAAATTACCCCCAAATTCTATGATTTAAGCTGTTTTTGAGGTTTTTTTTTAAAAAAAAACACCCAAATCCAAAACACACCCGAATCCGACAAAAAATTTTAAGGAAGGTTTTGCCAAAACGCGTCCGAATCCAAAACACGGCCGTGGAACCGAATCCAAAACCAAAACACAAAACCCGAAAAATTTCCGGTGCACATCTCTAGTTAGCACCGATTATCTCACAAGTGTATGGGCACCATTAGAATTGCTTCTCTCATAAGAACAAGCCATTAAACACAATGGTCACAAAATAATGGTAAATCCACCATCACCGCAAGTAGTGTGGCCACTGCACTTCGCATTCTCTGGCCATGATCGCATGAAACCCCGTCACTGCGAGGGATCATAAATAAGCCCCCAAATATCATCTTATCTCAGCCCCCCTACCCTGGGAGCATTCTGAGGTAGCTCCTGATCGTGCTGTAATTCCCGGCACTGGCTGCCCCGCCCCCTGATGTCATTTCATCAGTTGCTAAGGGGGCGTGGCCAGCACAGGGCGCAGTGAAGCCCAGTTACACCGCTGTCCACACACACACAGCGCACATCTAGCACCAGGGATACACAAAACTACCATTTACCCTGTATCAAGATCCTGGGGGGAGCACTTGACTATGTATCCCGGAAGGCAGCTAGATCTACATATTCATCACCTGCAGGAGAAGCACCAATACACATCTATACTCTAATTCACAATGATTTTATGAAAATTGTGCCGTCAAATGTTGTTTGCCTTATTACATTTGCCTACAACATATAATTATTAGTCAGTGGCAAACGCAGGATTTCTAGAGGGGGGTTTCCAAATACAATCCATAATCTCCTGTTCTGCGGAACATTGGAGCAAGTGTGGGAGTCTAGAAGAACCTAGTAACAACCGTGGATATTAATGTAAACATTGGTCTTTTTCTACACTGGATATTGTATGGAATACAGTATTAATATCTAACACAATAGTATAGGCTGTAGCAAACATATTTAAATAATACATAAATACACAAACAAAATAAAACCAGTACTGCACTTTCTAAACACACATTCTCCCACCTCATGGTAAGGCTCCTGTCTGTTCTTCCTAGTAGATGCTCTCTGGTCCAGTGCACTGATTGAGGACTCTGATCCACACACGGCAAACTAGGTAGAATAAGCTGCTACCACTGGGCACGTGTAGCAGCTCTGCTCTGTCCCTTAAACTGTATGTTCTGGCAGCAGTTCTAGTAATCGTATTATATACTACTGCTATTGTCATAATTTGAGCCACTGGCCAAGAGGAGGAGGGTTTCCAGGCAACCGGAAACCCCCCTGCATTTGCTAATATACTCTGGAGCCCATCTTTTTAAACCCCTTGTTGCTTGTGTAGACATCTGCTCACTTGACGGTAGAGGAAATGGTGCAGTTAGAGTCACTGCATTACCCATAATTCTTTGATGCTTCCTCTGTCACATCTGTGTGTAACCGGTTTACCATCAAACACACTTTGCTCAACATCAGTTTACACTGCGCTCCCTGTAAAGAAAGCAGAACACATATTAGATGTAAGCGCCAATGGCCGTGTTTCTCCAGCCAGTATTTTTCTGAATTACATCCACTGACTTTTACTAAATGTTACCAAGTTCATCATAAATGTATATATTTTATATGCACATCTAATTATCCATGGAATAAAATTCTGCTAAAACAGAATAGTATCTTATGAATTATGCACATTTTTAATGTCTTCATCTTGTGTATATTAAGAAATGCATTTTTTTTCATTACAGGAATAACAGCATACCATTGATTTTTAAGTATTTGAGTCAATTTAAATTCTTAGGAAAGCTATAATTTGCACATATCGATGTAAGATGGAAGCTTATTTTGCATAGCGTTTTATCAGAGGTCGCTCGGATGTATCACTTTGCAGAGGAAAAAAACATTTATGTCCCATGTCTTACTTGACCTTTAGACTTATATGTCAGAAAACTGAAATAAGCAATTTGCAAAATGCAGACGGACACTATCTGTGTGTGGTGTTTTAATCTTTGATATTTATTTCATTGTTTTCTATAATTGGGGGTTGCTCATCCTACATAAGATAGCAATAATCTTAAGTGCCCTTGGACACATGGCATTATGGCGGTTGGATATAATTTATTATCAGTCATACTCTCATAATTTCAGCGACAATTGTGTAATTGTCCAATATGAAAAACTGGTGGAAATTATTCATGAGGGAAAGGGGTTATTGTTTGCAAACACTGGACCATGAAGGAACGTGGACCAGAGGAGTAAATTAATTATTGGGCAGATTTACAGATAACTGTAAATCCAGGTAAGCTGAAAGCAAAACAGGAATGGGTCATAGATTGAGATAAACAGACGCTTCAACAAAATGCGGAAATAACATTCACTGACATGACTTATTTAATACACAAATGAGGCAGAATTTGTGCAGGAGAAAATGGAAAATTTCTAATTAGTAAAGATGATTTTTCAAATGTGATAGTGGGGGTGATGTATCAAGCCTTGGAGAGTTATAGGGGCAGATGTATTAAGCCTGGAGAAGTGATAAAGCAGTGATAAGTGGAAGGTGATAGCGCACCAACCCATTTTTACGGTTTGAAAAATTATATAGGAGTTGATTGGCTGGGACGTTATCACATTCAACTTATTGCTTCTTTATCACTGGTTTATCACTTCTCCAGGCTTAATACATCTGCCCCATAGAGTGGAGAGAGATAAAGTAAAAGCCAATCAGCTCTTAACTGCCATGCTACAGGCTGTGTTTGAAAAACGACAGGAGGTGATTGGTTGGTACTTTATCTCTCTCTAAGGTTTGATAGATCTGAGACTGCAGTCCTACAAAATCAGTTATTCAGGGGTTTCAAAATCCACCGCTGGATAAATCAATAGGTTTCTATACTTGCAATGAGGAAAAATTGGAGTAGCATTAATTGCTGTAAAGTGTGATTTAGAAGTGTTTTTGTACCGGTTGTGCATTTACGGCAATTAGTAAATTATCAGGATGCAGAATCCCCGAGAAAATGCAGAAATCCTAGTGAGCTAGCAGACCCTCCGTCTACACCCTAACGATTGATGCCTAATGAAAATGTAGAAGAAATTTAGCGATGACAATTATCAAAAATCATTCAGATGAACCCGTATAAATGAACACTGAAATAAATACTTATAGTTATAAATAATAGAAAATTAAACGTTACAGTATAGTGTATATTAGTGCATACAGTATAGTGTATATTATCAATCACTTTAATCACAGTTACAGTATAAAGGTCTTCTAGTTTACTTTAGGACTGAGACTATCTGATGCACACAAATGAATAAAATATAAACAGGGCTTCTTGATACTAATATCGCTCCTGATGACACCCATGCACCTCCTAGGCATCTAGCAGTTTGAGAAAACTTGAAATAAATTTTGCTCTTGAGCAATTGTTTAGCTTGTCAACAATAGCCTTTCAAAGTACCCACCTACTGAATGCAACCCCATTCATTTCCTTAATAGGTATGGATGAAGTACTGCAGGTAAAAGCAATCAGCAAGTTAGAGATGACATTTTTGTACAAGTGAACATGAATGTGAAATTGTTTCAATTATTTAATCAACGTGAAATTCGCTGCATTGTCCTTTACAATATTAAGCAGTAGAAATGGTTCTAGCAGTTCTTGGCCAATCTTTGATCTCAAGTAAATTGTGTGTTATTTTAACCTACGATAAAGGATCACAATACCTGAGTACAATTTAATGTAAGAAGAGTTTCTCAATCCAACAAACAGTTTTTTTTTAGCAAGGTTGGGTGTAGGGGGGGGGGGGGGTTGTTGTCACAGAGCATTATATATATTGACCCCATTTTATCATCTGTATGTGTGTGTGGGTCCTTACAAGCAGTCTCATTCTCAGCTCTTCCAGTAACTACTGGAGAACATCATCTACAACTTCAATGTGAGGCCCTCAGGTCCAATATCTGCTGAGACCTCTAGAGACTATGGAGGGGGGAGATGGAGCAATAAAAATAAGCATATGGGGGTCAGCACATACAGATGGGCATGTGGAGTAGTCTGAGGGTACAAAAGGGTATGTGGGAGTCTGATGGCACAAATTGGGCATGTGGAGGCTCTGATGGTACAAAAGGAACATGAGGGAGGCCTAATGACAAAAAAGGGGCATGTGGAGGGGGCTGATGACACAAACAGACATGCGGCGGTATCTGACGCCACAAAAGGGTCAGGTGGAGAAATCTGTTGGCAAATAAGGTGCACATGGGAAAAACCAGGGCCAGGTGAGCCCTTTTTTCATGGTCATTCCACTTATGTCAAAAGCTGGATACACCACTGCCAGCAAAGTCCAAATCATGATGATAAAGGCGTTAGTAGCTACTGTAATCTTGGCTCTTGTTTGAGGAGAAAATGGATTGATAAGCACTGAATAATTCCCCACAAAATTTGGAGGCTCGATTTCAAATTCAACAAAGTCAATCTGAGCCCACTTAGCGATGGGTTTAGAAGATCTTCTCTTGGTATCTCCTCCTGACCCTGCTGCATTTGGTTAAACATCCTGCAGTCAAAGTCGGTTAAACTTGAATACTGCTTTTATTTGTTGCAAACTTTCTATCAATCGTCTCTACTGCCCCATGTACAGTAGTCAAATATTCTGCGCCTGTATTTCAAAACTTTCTGAATGGAAATTCAAAAAGATTATTTGGATTTACTTTAACAGACTTCCTTTTTTGCATTTGCATTTTTCCTTTTTATGATTACGGGATTTGTAGCGTGTTCTTCCCAAGAACTATCCACTCTAGTTCAACAAATTAAGTTACTAATCCAATGAATTTTGGAACTGAAGGTGTATACTTCTGAACCATGCCCTTGCAGTGCCAACCATACATAAATCCAGCAGTCTGCAGATGACCTGAAAGCCGACTCACAGTTCAAATGACTATTACATAAGAGCAGAATAGAGACATGTACGCTTGTCCAACCGTGGAGTACTTTCCCTCATTAATGAATTTACTATAAAATTGTAGAGACTAAAGCCCCGATAAGCCGGCTCGTGCCGCGGCTTATCAGGGATTTTGTTTCACCTGCCTCTGGCAGGCGAAGCAAAATTCCCAATAACAGCCCCGTTTTCATCCGAAAACGGGGCCATTTCACCTGAAAACACACAGGTTTCACTGAACCTGTGTGTTAAAGCACGTTTTACCGGCCGAGCTAATCAAATAGCCCGACCGCAGCACCCGAAGAAACACAGCATGACCTGTATTCAGAATATGCTTTGCACCTCTTGAGATGATGACCCAAAAATTGTACTTAATGGACGAGTGTTGTAGCTTGTGTGTGATGGAGCAGGTAGTTGCTGATTTGACTTCTCACAGTTATTTGTTGCAGAACAAAACCTCACTAGTGGGAGCAGAGAAGACAAATGCAAAGAGAAGTTGTCTCAGCAGCACAAACCACCACAGAGTCCAGATACAGGAGATGAGTCCTTCCAGGACAGCAACCACGAGAAGAATATGCGGCTTGTCACCTATTCTTCAAATGAAGAGTGCAGCAAAATCCTTTCCTACAAGGAAGCAAAGCAGAACGCAGCTCACCAAACAGAGAATGAAGGTATATTTAGGGAACCTGCATCTGTGGGGGATGCAACGGTTTGCACTTCTAGGGTTTCCGATAATTACCTAGAGGTTAGAGGTGTTATACTATTATAATGCTTTCATACTGTGCATAGTGCACTTGCATGGTTTATACCTCTTTATTCATGGACACATTACAGAGCAACTAACAGCCTAAGATGGCTAAGACACTGTGATCTTACAGTACCAATCAACTCATGATAGCATAGGATATTACAGGCAGGGCCGGATTGAGCCTTGGGGGTGCCCGGAGAACTTAAGACAGGCTGGCCTTGGTGGAATGTAGGGGGGTATATTAGACTGTGTATACCTCCCAACATGACATTTCAGGGGGTGGACAAAATTATCTCTAATTGGACTTCCCTCCTTTCGACATAAATACATTACATACTCGTAGAGGTCGCTGCAGTGTGCCCCGCCCCCAGCTCTGACTGCTGCTTGTCCCCTCCCATCACCCCCACTCCTACTCCACTCTTGTTCCCTCCTGACCCCCCCCCCCCCCCCCGCACACACAAATCCTACTGACCCCACCCTGTTCTCTTCCTCTCAGTCTGTCCCTTCTGCCTTTCACAGCGTGTGCATTGTGTAGATGGTACACATCTTAGGAAATTCGCAGGGCACAATTGCCCATCTGGCACTTCTGGCAAATGCCGGAAGGGTAGATGGGCTGGTGGGCCGGTCAGGTCAACAGAGAGCCGGGAACACTGCACGCTTCTCCCGGCTGTCTGTTTTGTCCCCCGATGCGCACGCGCACACTGATGCCAGGGCCGGTAAGAGGCCCCAGTCCGTCCCTGGAAATTCATATATAGATTTCTCTATTTTACACCAAAAGTAAAAGTTTATGGGCCAGATGTACTAAGCCTTGAAAATTGATAAATTGGACAGAGATAATGTACCAACCAATCAGCTCCTAACTGTCATTTTTGAAACCCAGCCTGTAACATGGCAGTTGGGAGCTAATTGGGCGGTACTTTATCACCGTGAAATTTATCACTTTTCAAAGCTTAGGGGCTAATTTTGTGTTTGCCCCGGGGGCGCATGCACAGTGGTAGTTGGCGGACAGCATGCTGGGCGGCCTTGCCCTGCGATGGGCGGCCCCCAGCATGCGAGTGAAAGGATTGCGAATTCTGCTTATTATGGAATAAGGTCATTAGTACATCAATAACACTACATTCCAAATCATCCATTATTGGTTATGTATTGTACAGAATTGTGTCCAGTTCTACTAAACTTCCACAATATATGCTAGGTCTTCTTGTATAGTAGTAAGTTATCCTCAGGAGTAAGCAAGTATTGGGAGCTTCAGTGGACTCGTAACAACATTCTTAGTTGTAAACTTATTTTTGTACCAGATAGGGAAATGCATAGATGTTAATTATCATGATCAATTATTGATGTGTGCTACCACTCTAAAAACAAGATAAAAAGGCTCACATATGCAGATTTCAGGCAATGTGCCGCATCCATTAGGAGAGTTCATGGTGTATTGGTCTGATGAGACTCTAAAAGCATTTTTATGAAACCCATCACGACTCGGCATGCTGCAACTTTATTATTTAAAACATTGCGCTTTGTTGGTAATCGCAGTCCAAAATATGAATGTAATATGTTGAGGTTGTCTATTCTATTATGTATTCCCTAGGGAGGCCCAAGTACATCTGTATTAAATGGAAAACCTTGTGTTTTATAAAGCAATTCACATATGTAACACCTCGAAGAAAGTGTCAACGCTCCTCCATCTACTCTCAGATATGTGTGAATGTAACATTCCGCATCCAGACTAAGCAGTGTTAATTGCACCACGGGCTACCGGTTAAAATGATTACCTTTCCTGCATTGTGGCTTATATATTGTATCCCATGAGATGTGCTACTGTAGAACCAACAAAGCCTTTTTAGAATTTATTTGCAGCTCATTTGCTAAAACAAAAAGTCCCAGTAAAAAATTTAAGGAATGGATTCACAGATCCAATCGTATACAGCTGGGGTAGGGCAGAGTTGCATGCAAGTCCGGTATGAAGGTGGAGCTTGTGCGTTAGCACTACGGATGCTCCGTAGCAGAGTATGCAAGTATGAGGAGTCGTCTGCAACGCAGTTGGAGGCTGAAGGGGGGTAACTGAGGGTAAAAGACTGTTCACAAGTAGGCTTGCTTTAGAAGGGCGTGTGGATGGAAATACAGGCTATGCATAGTTGAGTGTACGCAGATGAATACTTTGCACCAGAGATAGGGGTGGGTTCATTATGATGATGGCTATAAAAGAAAGCTTAAGGGAGGTCACATACAACGCTGCACACAGGCGAATATACACATTTTTCTCCATGCATACAATGCATATACGATTTGCATCCAAGTCCTTATCAGCCTCAATAAATGAAAATATATTTTGTTGTTTCTTTTTTGGAGTCGAGTTGCCTATTTGTGTGTACACTGTAGTTATTGTGTTGCTTGTATTGCTAGAGGCCCAAATGTAAACTTAGGGAGTGAACCTTTCCTACCATCAACAGCCAACGCACACAGAAAGGAGGTCAGAAGCCAGTCCGCTTGTTCCTGGTCAGCAGGAGTGCCGAGAGGGGTGGCATGTACTGATTACCCGAGCCCGGGCCTGTTTTAGGGGCCAGACAGAGGGCCTGGTCAAGATGCTGAGGAGGACAAATGTATTAGTAGTTTTCATGTATTATTTTGGAGGAGGCCATTGTCACCCCCCCCCCCCCCCTTCCCTCCCAATACCTTGGCTCCATTGATTTATCAGTGGTCCTGCTGGTCAATACACTAGGCTTTCGGATCAGACATAAACAGCTTGTGCAGCCTGGGGAACATCACTAGGCATCTTCCTGGAAGATGTGAGATTGGGGTGTTTGTAGCATTTCAGGTTATAGTGTAACAGTTATTTTATTAGGAAAAGAGACATTGGGGTAAATTTACTAAGATGGGAGTTTTATTTAAGATGTGATGTTGCCCATAGCAACCAAGTAGATTCCAGGTATTATGTTCTAGAAGGTGCTAGATAAATGAGAACTAGATTCTGATTGGTTGCTATGGGCAACATCCCATCTGAAATAGAACTCCCATCTTAGTAAATTTACCCCCATTGGGTCTAATTCAGACCTGATTGCAGCAGCAACATTTTTCTCTAATGGGCAAACCCATGTGCAGTGCAGGTGGGGCAGATATAACGTGCACAGAGAGATAGATTTGGGTGGGGTGTGTTCAAACGGAAATCTAAATTGCAGTGTAAAAATAAAGCAGATAGTATTTACTCTGAACCATAGGCAGAACTCTGGGAGGCAACGGAGTCAGCTGCCGCCGGGCTCCTGCTTTGAAGGGGGGCACCTCTCCTCCTGTTCTGTGTGTTCAGCAACATTAATCAATTAAGTTAATTGACAACAGCCAGTACCTCTTCCGTAGCCGACTTCCCCACTAGCCACTACACCTTACAAATCACACCCTTTTTATTATAGATATACTGGAAGCAGACACCTTACTGATGTAGCTATTTGCTCCTATAAAGGAAGCATGAGAATTCTAACTATATGAAGTTATTTCTCTGACAATTACAAGTAAGTTCATATAGTTAGAATTCTCATACTTCCTATGCAACAGCAGATATCTCCATCAGTAAGGTGCATGCTTCAGTGTAATAGGTTGTGGGTTCTAATCGTGGATATGACACTTGCAAGTTAATTGTCAGAGAAATAATGAGCATTGAGAGGGACTGAGCTAGTTGCAATGGTTTTGTAGTAGCTTCATATAGTTACAATCTGCAGGCTTACTATGCAGGAGCAAATTATATACATAGGGGGGGACACCAATATTTTTCTTGCCTCCGGGCAACTGGGACAAACTTATGCCAGTGCTCTGCACAGAAACAAAATAACCCACCCAAATCTAACTCTCTCTGCACATGTTAAATTTGTCCCACCTGCAGTGCACATGGTTTTGCCCATTAGAGAATGATTTTGCTGCTGTGATCAGGTCTGAATTAGGCCCATTGTTTTCATTAAGCAAATCACGGTAGAGAGGACATCTGAAAGCTTCAAGCAAGCAGCATGACCACCCTAACTGTATTGTGTTTACCTGTACCCTCTCTCACAGGTGAATGCGCCTCACTCATCCTGGCGTGTTTGTTCTGCCACTTCTGCGACTTCCTGCTCATGTTACCTAATGCGTGCGAGAGTATGGTGATCGCCATGTGCTGCCCGTCTCACCGGTATTACCACACCTCTGATGAGGAGCACTCAAATAATGACTGCAATTGCAACTGTGACTGCGGTTTATTCGACGTGTGCCAAGAGACAGGCGATTGCCTAGAACTCGCCATGGAGATTTCGGAAGTTTGCTTTCACTGAAATGAAGTGACTCACTCTCATCAATTTGCTACAAATGCCCTTGTTTCAAAAAAGAAGAGATTTTGCTTTTGCCACAAAAATTTCCAATTCTGGTTTGCAGGGTGCAATGTATTACAGTTCGGGTTCCAACCGAACAAGATTATGAGTACCGGTCATTCTGCAAAGCACCCATCTGTACTTATAACCCCTAATATAATTCTATTCCGTTATTTAGGATTCCTCTGCCTCTTTCTTTGTTAGACACTTTTTTGGTCCTGATTCTGAGCCGCAGGCAAAGCCGATGTTCACTTAGTTGAGTAATTATTTACGGTTGCGCATGTACGGAGTTCTGAAAGCTCCTATGGCGCACACGTTGCACATAATAGGGCTGATTCAGGTCGCATCGCAATCGTGATGCAACCGCAATTTGTGAGATTGGTGCACTTTGCGCACATGCAGGTCCGATCCTGCGCACGCACGTGCAGTTAATGCAGTTGGTCCGAATTTATTACAAACGCCTCTGCTTGATTGACAGACAGAGGCATTCGTGGGGTGGATGGGGGGCGGTGACCGAGCATTTTTGGGGCGGCACCGGGGAAACGGGCATGTCGGCAGCGTTTTCAGGGTGGCTGCATGTCATCACACGCAGCTGCTCCGGTCGAAAAAATGGTGGCGGGACTCATAGAAACATAGAATGTGACGGCAGTTAAGAACCACTTGGCCCATCTAGTCTGCCCCTTTTTTACCATATTTTTACCTCAAACCTTATTTGATCCTTATTTCTTTGTAAGGATATTCTTATGTCTACCCCAAGCATGTTTAAATTGCTCTACTGTCTTAGCCTCTACCACCTCTAATGGGAGGCTATTCCACTTATCCACTACCCTTTTGTGAAGTAATTTTTCCTCAAATTTTCCCTGAACCTACCTCCCTCCAGTCTCAGTGAATCTCCTTGTGTCCTATTGCTTCTCTTCATTTGAAGAATGTTTCCCTTGATACATTTAAGTTTCCATCATCTCCCCCCTTTCCCTTCTCTGCTTCAACTTGTACATATTGAGATTTTTTTTAGTCTTTCTGGGTATGTTTTGTGATGTAGGCCGTGCACCATTTTAGTTGCCCTTCTTTGTGTACAGTCTCTAATGCCGGCAGAAGGCATTCACTTTTTCTGCGACCACACTCAATTAGAGCGTGATCGCAGTGGGTGGGCGGTGGGTAGCATTCTGGGAGGCATTAGGTCGACCCCATATGGTTGACATGCATTACAGTAGGTCGACAGGGTCAAAAGGTGGACAGGTAAAAAGTAGACAGTGGGTAAGGTCGACAGGTACACAAGGGTCAGAAGGTGTACATGACAATGGTTGACACACAAATGGTCGACACAATTTATTTATTTATGTTTAGTTTATTGGGTGTCGCTTTGCATGATTCATCATATGTGAGCACAATCCGCTAAGCTCGGCACAGATTACTATTCCCATTCATAGTCCACGTGGATAATAAATAAAGTAAAAGTTGGAAAAACATTTAAAAAAAAAAACAGAAAAACTTGTTTCGACTATGTGTGTGCCAGCCTTTGTCATGTCGACCTTTTGAACCTGTGGACCTTGATGCATGTCGACCAGGGGCGTACCTAGAACTTTATGGGCCCTATAGCTAAATTTTGAAAGGGCCCACACCCAATGGTCACAGAAACTGTAAGAAGATTATTAACATCTCGTATCCCATTAAAGTATCGTGTTAACGGGTGTTAATGCACAGAATCCATGAAAAGTTCACGGATTTGGGCGTTAATGTGGTGACAGCACCCGTCAGCCCCCGAGTTATCAGGGTTTTTTTTCTACCCGCTGAGGGAAGTAAAAAAAATCCCAAATAACTGATGGCTTTGGGGCTAATTGGTTAACCCCGGGGAATCAATTAGCGTGCGGTAATCTACCGTGGCTAATTGAATTCCCCCCTATGCCCTAAATATCAGAATATACATGAAAAACTGCACAATGAAAAGAAAATCACATAGGACACAGTCACTGATAGATAGGTAGTTGGAAAAAACTTAGGTGACATCACACTATAATGACTCAGGCAGTACCAGCCACTAACTAATTACCAACATATAAAAAGTGGAAAAAAATCTTGCATGGTAACTCACAGAGCAATAACAGCATAACCCTAACCACCAATAAACACTGCTGCATTTATTTTGCATGCGACTCAGAATCAGACCCTCATGTATTTATACTCATCTATTCTACTTCAGTTTTACTGATCTCTGGAAACCGGTCAGAACTTTCCAAAACCGGTCGACACATGTGAAAACTGGTAAGGTGGCAAAGGAAGATAATATGTAAGTTAATAATAGGGGGAGGCCCCAGGAATTCAGTGGGATGGGCTCAGGAATAAGTGGGAGGGATAAAAGAGAGAGAGGGGGTGGGGCTAACATCAAATGAAGTGTACTAGACCTGTGCAATCATAGTGGTATCACACTGCCCAGTATTGGGTCAAGTTACTAAATGACTATGGGGTATATTTACTAAGCCTTGGATGAAGATAAAGTACCAGTTAATCGGCTCCTAACTGCTATTTTTCGAACCCATCCTGTGACATGGCAGTTAGGGGCTGATTGGCTGGTACTTTATCTCCGTCAACTTTATCTTCATCCAAGCCTTAGTAAATAGACCCCTATTTCCTTTACGTGTAGATGACAGGTACACTTTAATTGTGCCCTCAGCAACACATCCTAGCTTCAAAGTTAGCAAGAAAACCAGAGTGCATGTTCATCAAGGTAATCCTTTCATAAATTCTACTTATGATGATCCAGAGGAAGCTGACACAACCCTCAGCGTGATAGTTGCCAATTTAGCCTCACAGGGGGGAAGGATAAAACATTTACATACACGTTCTGTTAACGCTCCCTCCAAAAACCAGCTCTGGCACAGTAAATAAATGAAATGCATTAGAAATCATGTTATGGGATATTTCAGCAGCTGTTCCTTAAAACATCTCTTGTGAATTTGGAGTCGTAGGCTGTTTAATGGATGGCATTTGTAATTATTCTTGCTTAGATAATTAGATGGCTTCATCATAAGCCCAGAGAAGCTTTGGATGCAGAATAAATATACTCAGAGAAGAACTAAGAATTCTAAACACTAGAAAAGAGAACAGAGAGACGCTGCCTGGAATGTGATATGTATTTATAATGTAAGCACTGTATAAAGTGGCAATGCCAAAAATAGCACAGCAGTGTTCTATAGCAAGGTAGTGTGGCACAGGGCATTCTGGGCAAGCATATGGTATAGTAGCACAGTGCAGAGTGATAGAAGTAATATGCGCTAGTTCTGATTATTAGAGCACTGTGCACAGATCCGGATTATGTTAGGGAATGGGGTGAGTTGCCTGGGCCCCCTCTCTCGGGGGGACCCCCATTCTCCTGGCCTTATAGCACACTTCTGCACTGTGCAGTCTTATAGTGGAGGTGGGGCAGATGATGAGTGGGGTAGGACAGACGATAGGAGGGGCGGGCCGGATGATGTGCAGGGAAAGTGCTGAAAAAAGGGGTAGGGCCAGGGGAGTGGAGGCAGGCCCCCCCTATCTTAAGTGCCCGACCCTTCCGAAGACTTTATACAGCCCTGACGGTATGCATTTTAGTCCCATCAAGCCAACGAGCCATTTAGCGGTCACTTTCTCAACATTTAACAATGTTATAGGATAATCTTATCTGCAAATAACACTTACTTTTGTGCTTAGCACTTGTGCAGGGACTGCTGTGTAACTGCACATGTGTGAAATCCTTATGTGCACCAACAAATTTAAAATGTGTGAATTCTGTGATCTGGATAACAGCCAGCATACCAAGGAAACAAAGTACACATCTCACCCACATATAAAGAATAACATACCATAATGGAAATGAGTATATCTACAGAGCAAATGCCTTTTTCAGATGTCCTCAATATTGTATCCAATTTTATTGAAATCCATACTGATATGGAGGTGTAAATGTTGTTGGGCAGGTGGGAAAACCAGGACAACTTACAATACACCCGACAAACAGATGCACTTGCATAAAAAGAGAATTGGTGCAGGTCTGTTTTTTTGCAATTCGGAAATTAGCCTCAAGGCCCATACACACTAAACGAGCTCCCACTGATTCCGATATTGGCAGTGGCGGGGACCTAGCAGGGTGCTAGCATCGGCAAGTGCATACACACTTGCCGATGCCAGCGGGGAAGGGAGCAACGGCGGTGGAGGAACGACGCCCATGCTGCTGTCGTTAACGAGGACCTCCCTCGTCTGTACATGTTCAGATGAGGGAGGGGGGCGTTAACGATGCGCGAGACGAGATTGTAAAAAATCTCGCCCAGAATGGCCCTCTGAGTGATACAGTATATTTTATTTTCTCGTCTAGTGTGTATGGGGCTTTAATGCAAGAAGCTATTGTTGGCTGACCACCTATTTATAAGAATTAATCATTTTATTAGCACGATGTCTCTCGTGAATACTGGCTATGAACTGTCGCAGTGATATCAGTGGTTCTTAGTTAATCTATAGTACGTATAGGCACCAATCTTCTTTATATTAGTTTATCCCATAAATGTCTGCTCCTCTGAGTGTAGGCGACAGAGACATTTGAATTATTCTCTTAGCATTTACGCCCTGGGAATAATATTGTCCTATTTACCAAGTGGGTATTCTCTGCTCTAAAAAACCTAATAAAGTTGTATTGAAGACACAGCTCCTTTTTAAACGGTGATGCATTTTGCTGCCTATTCTGGTCCGGGGATTATTTATATATTAGGTTTAATATTTGTATCTAGTTTAGATATGCATGGGGGTATGATGTATGCATATAAACTTGTTTAAGTTGAAAGTGACTGGGATTTACACTGCACAGCAAATACACAAAAAAAGCTGAAATACCAAGAACCTAGAACATTCTTAAGATCTCACAATATTCTATAGCAGTGGATCTCAAACTCGGTCCTTAGCAGGGGTGGAACTCTCAGAGGCAATGGAGACCCCTGCCACTGGGGGGGGCACCTGCATGTACAGCAGCATCTGTGTAGTTCACACCGGGATCCTAGTCGACAGCTGCTTTTCCAACAGAGGAAGAAAAGCGGGAGGGATAGGAGAGATAAACATATGCCGCTGGTCCGCAGAACCCCACACACTTCACATTTGCCATGTCACCTGGCAGATGCACTATGTATCTCCAACTGCCACATTTAAAAAATCCCCAGGTGACCTGGAAAAGATGATCTGTTTGGGGTCCTGAGTACCGCGTTTGAGAACCTGCGCTCTGTAAGATCCCACAGCATTCTATAAGAATCTGCAAGATTTTACACCACTGCAATAACTGAATATTTTTAGTCCAAGCTATACACTGTACAGAGGAAGATGCATCAAAGCGTGGCGAGAGATAAAGTACCAATCAGCTCCTGTCTATTTTTAAACAAATGCCTGTACAATGGAATTTAGATGCTGATTGGCTGGTATTTTGGCCCTCATTCCAAGTTGTTCGCTCGCAAGCTGCTTTTAGCAGCTTTGCACACGCTAAGCCGCCGCCTACTGGGAGTGAATCTTAGCTTATCAAAGCTGCGAACGAATGATTCGCAATATTGCGAAAAGACTTCTCTGTGCAGTTTCTGAGTAGCTCGAGACTTACTCTTCCAGTGCGATCAGTTCAGTGCTTGTCGTTCCTGGTTTGACGTCACAAACACACCCAGCGTTCGCTCAGACACTCCTCCGTTTCTCCAGCCACTCCCGCGTTTTTCCCAGAAACGGCAGCGTTTTTTCACACACTCCCATAAAACGGCCAGTTTCCGCCCAGAAACACCCACTTCCTGTCAATCACATTACGATCACCAGAACGAAGGAAAAACCTCGTAATGCCGTGAGTAAAATACCTAACTGCATAGCAAATTTACTTGGCGCAGTCGCAGTGCGAACATTGCGCATGCGCATTTAGCGGAAAATCGCTGCGATGCGAAGAAAATTACAGAGCGAACAACTCGGAATGACCACCTTTATCCTTCTGTAAGGTTTAATACATCACCCTCACAGTATGACAAATTTGCATTTGTTACCAAATCAATGTACAAATTCACCTGTTAAATGACATTTGCTATTTTGTTTCAGAATTGCTTACCTTTCTTTGCCACAAACCACTGTGATCAACTTTTATAAGACTTTTTGACATGAAATAATAAAAAAAAAATTATGACTGATTGTTTTTTTTTTTAGTGAATGGTAATAATATAATAAAAATTATTGAAAATAAATCCTCTAATTCTTTTTATACTGGTACATATGTACCTGCGTTTGTTTCCCCCCACCCGTCCACCCCCACAATTCATCTCGCGACAGACATGCTAGACTTAACACTAAATAAAATTCACGTAGATGTTCCTTATTTTGGAAAATGGAAAAATAATTGTGGAAATGGAAAAGTGAATGATTTCATCCTATACAAAACGCCCCACCTAATAAATTCATATGGTGTACCTGTACTGTGCGGATATACAAATGAGGTTTTAACTCTCCATTGTCTATTACAGAAACAGAGTCAACTCAATCATTGACCGACCCCACTGGCACTAAGGTCTCTCTTTATAAGCCTCGCAGTTAGATGTCAGTAGCTAGCCAGGAACTTTGGCACGGCTGCAAAAATGTCAAAATACCTAGGAAAGTGTAGAAATGTACTTCTCCGCTTGCTGCCAAACATTTTACAGTCACTCTGTGAGTACGTTGATGCAAGCTTATTTATAAGACTTAACTCTTGGCAAGTAACATATGCACAAACTATATAATTACCAGGTGTGTTCCGTTGGCCTCAAATTATGCTTGGTAGAAGACGTGTTGCTTCAAATAAGCATGAGTGTTATTTAATACTTGATATAACTGGTACTTTTATGGTCTATTAATAACTTTTAAATACAAGTTAAGCATTAGCAACTATTTGCAGACAAAGTTACAAGTGTCTGAGTCTGACTATGTCTGGGAAGATATCCAAATCTACCTTATGTAATTATTCAGCCCCTACCTAAACAGAGCAGCAGACAATGTATGGATAAGCCATCCTATTTAATATCTGCTATCTGAGGATGATGAGAGTTATTATTGTGCCATTATTAGTCAGGTTATAAAGTATGAGTACAGTGTATATGTGATTTATACAAGCAGCACAGTTTCTTCTATACATTTGTTGCTACAGGCACATTGCATTTTTCCTAGAATACATCAGTGCTTTTCAGTCATGTCATTATATAATCAGCAACAGTTGGTAATTGTTCCAAGATAAATGCCCTAGATATGTAAGAATGAACAAAGGGGGTCATTCAGAACTGATCGCTGGGCTGCTAATTCTGCTGTCCTGCGTTTGGCTAGTCGCCGCCTCCAGCGGGACTGTAAATTCGCTATGCAAGTGTGTGATCCTATGTGTACGCCGAGGTGCTAAAATTCACTTTGTGCATTCTCTGTGCAGCCCAGGACTGATGGGCCCTACACACTTGTCGACCCGCCACCAAGCTGCCCGACGGCCGATACGGCCGGCGGGGGGGAGGTGACAGGGGGAGTGAAGTTTCTTCACTGCCCCCATCACCCAGCTCCATAGCAGTGCATGCTAACATGGACAAGATTGTCCATATTGGCCTATATGCATAAGCGACGGGGCACCAGCGATGAACGAGCGCGGAGCCACGCATCACTTATCGTTGGTGCCTACACACTGAACGATATGAACAAGTTCTCGTTCATTAATGAACAAGAATGTTCATATCGTTCAGTGTTATCTTCTAGTGTGTAGGGCCCATTACTCTTCCAGTGCGATCACATCAGGCTGATTGGGGCCGGAGCTGATGTACCACACCCTCCCTAAAAACGCTAGGGAACGCCTGTGTTTTACCGGACACTCCCAGTGAATGGTCATTTACCACCCACAAATGTCTTCCTCCTGTCAATCACCTTGCGAACGCCCGTGCGATCGGATTTTTTCGCACCATCTCGTCGCTGACCGGCGATGCCCGTTATTGCTGTCCGATGCGCATTGCAGTGCATACGCATGCGTAGTTAGTACCTGATCACCTGCTGAGCGAAAAACACAGCAGCAATCATATCTGAATGAGCAAAGAAAAAGTAAAACTCTTCACCATGAATGGTGAAGAGAAAACAGGCGCTGTAACTGAGCTGGTTTCCTAAGCTGCTGTTGGAAACGGGATGATAGCTGTTCACCCCAAAAAAACATACATATGAATAAACAAGAAATGCCAACTGCGCTCAAAAATATATTTTTATATATAATTAAAATTGATATCACAGATACACATATACATATAAACACCTAAGTACTAAAATCAGGCACTACTAGTGTTGAAACATACAATATGAGAATTTGAGCCTTAATGAGCCACTCTCTGTAAGTGATTTTTCACTAGGGGCAATCTTTGTGTGAAAAAAAAAATTATTATTAGCTAATTGTTGGAGGATGTTGTAAAGTCCTGCAACGCATGCGTTGATGTGCAAAAAAAACAGGTATCCAGATGAAGGAGGATATTTACCAAGTCCTTGGTGGTAATTCAGCCGGGTATCCCACCTGGCGGGGTTCTGGAGCAAACTCTCTATCCCTCGCAGCAAAGATGGTGGTTCTCCCTTTATTGATATCCACACCAAAAAGGACTGGAATCTCCAGATGGTAAACAGCGTCCTGTATATCACTTGCAGGAGTCCTCAAAGATGCCCAGGTCAGAGATGTGGCCCCCCTAACGCGTTTCACTGTCACTTGGCAGCTTTTTCAATATGTGATATCAATTTTAATTATATATAAAAATATATCATATCTGAATGACCCCCAAAGTCTTAAAGATATTTTAACACTGGGCCTTATAAGTAAATGCTTTTAAGCAGCTTTGAATTTCCATCGAATTTGAAGGAGGGGCATGCAGGAGATGTCCCAGTAGTAGAGATGCCTCTCAGCAAACTGGGATCCAACATCACAACCATCGGTAGCGATGTTCACACAGCTGACCAACAGAATGGGGGTCTGTGAGGCCAGAAAGACTGCATGGTGACACACAGACCCTTGGCTCTCCCATCCCAGAAAACGGGGACAAAACACCCGTTTCCAAGACAACAGCCCTCCTTCCGGCCCCTCCACACCACCTCAATGCTGCTGCCTGCAGAGGGGAACTACAGGTGACATCACAAGGCCTGTTCTGCAAATGCGCAGAATAGGACTTGCACATCCGCAGATTCCCGATAATCCGGAATCTCTGAGTGTCCCCTCACCTGTGTCCATCCCTTAATCAGGCCCACAGAGCAGTAGAATCCATTATGCAACCTAGGGGGAGATGTATCAAACCTTTTTAAGAGAACAAGTGGAGAAGTTGCCTGTAGCAACCAATCAGATTCTAGCTATCATTTTATAGAATATACTAGGTAAATGATAGCAAAATTCTGCTTGGTTCTGTGGTTCCCAAACTTTTTTTAATCACGGCGCCCTAGACTATCTGAAATTTCTTCACGGCACCCCTAGGTCAAATGTTTCTTATTGAGAAATGTAGGAAAGATAGGAAGAAATATTAAATAAGTAAATTGTGTTTATATGCCATCCATGGGTTCAATTGTGTGGTGAGGGAAAAGATTTGCTTCTGATTGTCCACATATGTTATGAATGACAGCCACCAGCACTGGTTTTGCCTATTACATTGACCATAAATAATTTAAATTGGTCCTGGACCACCAATTCAAGTGCAAGTGTCCAGAGCCACCGCAGGGAGCCTAGGCACACAGTTTGAGAATCACTGGCTGAGTTGCTATAGGCAACTTCACTACTACTCCTCTTTAGAAGGTTTGATGCATCTACCCCATGATCTTCAGTAGGCATTGAGTGGCCCCAGGGCAGGATTTGCAATGGGTGTGGTGCACACGGGATCCAGGTGGGACAACACCTGGACATGCGCAGTAGAATTTGGCACATGCCAGAGTCTACTCACTGATGTGCTGTCCAGCTGCCGGCAAGAGAGAAGGGGGACCAGGCAAAAGACTGCACCTGGGCCCCCTCTTCTCTTCATATGCCACTGGATCAACTGTCCAGCTGGCCCCACGGTCGACCTAGAATAAAAAGTGTTCAAATTATATTTCTATTTTCCTTTCAAAATGATGCACTTTTTCTGTTTTTATGCATTCAGTTTGACATTAGGCATCATGGTGTAGGGGGTCTACACGCCCACATGGCACTGGTCACACCCACACAGCACTGGTCACACACCCACAGTTCTGATCACACCCACACAGCACTGGTCACACCCACACAGCACTGGTCACACACCCACAGTTCTGATCACACCCACACAGCACTGGTCACACCCACACAGGACTGGTCCCACCCCCACAGCACTGGCCACACCCCCACAGCACTGGTCAGACCCACACAGCACTGGTCACACACCCACAGTTCTGATCACATCCACACAGCACTGGTCACACCCACACAGCACTGGTCCCACCCCCACAGCACTGGTCACACCCCCACACAGCACTGGCCACACCCCCACAGCACTGGTCAGACCCACACAGCACTGCCCCCCCCCCCCCCCACAGCACTGGTCACATCCACACAGCACTGGTCACACCACCCATACAGCACTGGTCACACCACCCACACAGCACTGGTCACACCACCCACACAGCACTGGTCACACCCACACAGCACTGGTCACACCCACACAGCACTGGCCACACCCCCACAGCACTGGTCAGACCCACACAGCACTGACCCCCCCCCCCCCCACACACACAGCACTGGTCACATCCACACAGCACTGGTCACACCACCCATTCAGCACTGGTCACACCACCCACACAGCACTGGTCACACCAACACAGCACTGGTCACACCCACACAGCACTGGTCACACCCACACAGCACTGGCCATACCCCCACACAGCACTGGCCACACCCCCACAGCACTGGTCAGACCCACACAGCACTGACCCCCCCCCCCCACAGCACTGGTCACATCCACACAGCACTGGTCACACCCACACAGCACTGGTCACACCCACACAGCACTGGCCACGCCCCCACAGCACTGGTCAGACCCACACAGCACTGACCCCCCCCCCCCCCCCACAGCACTGGTCACATCCACACAGCACTGGTCACATCCACACAGCACTGGTCACACCACCCATACAGCTCTGGTCACACCACCCACACAGCACTGGTCACACCAACACAGCACTGGTCACACCCACACAGCACTGGTCACACCCACACAGCACTGGCCACACCCCCACACAGCACTGGCCACACCCCCGCAGCACTGGTCAGACCCACACAGCACTGCCCCCCCCCCCCACAGCACTGGTCACATCCACACAGCACTGGTCACACCCACACAGCACTGGTCACACCCCCACACAGCACTGGCCACACCCCCACAGCACTGGTCACCCCCCACACAGCACTGGTCAGACCCACACAGCACTGGCCCCACCCCCACAGCACTGGTCAGACCCACACAGCACTGAACCCCCCCCACAGCACTGGTCACATCCACACAGCACTGGTCACACCACCCACACAGCACTGGTCACACCACCCATACAGCACTGGTCACACCACCCACACAGCACTGGTCACACCACCCACACAGCACTGGTCACACCCACACAGCACTGGTCACACCACCCACACAGCACTGGTAACACCCACACAGCACTGGCCACACCCCCACAGCACTGGTCAGACCCACACAGCACTGGTCACACCAACACAGTACTGGTCACACCCACACAGCACTGGTCACACCCACACAGCACTGGCCACACCCCCACAGCACTGGTCAGACCCACACAGCTCTGACCCCCCACACACAGCACTGGTCACATCCACACAGCACTGGTCACACCACCCATACAGCACTGGTCACACCACCCACACAGCACTGGTCACACCAACACAGCACTGGTCACACCCACACAGCACTGGTCACACCCACACAGCACTGGCCACACCCACACAGCACTGGTCAGACCCACACAGCACTGACCACCCCCACAGCACTGGTCACACCCACACAGCACTGGTCACACCCCCACACAGCACTGGCCACACCCCCACAGCACTGGTCCCCCCCCCACACACACAGCACTGGTCAGACCCACACAGCACTGGTCAGACCCACACAGCACTGGTCACACCCACACAGCACTGGCCACACCCCCACAGCACTGGTCACACCCACACAGCACTGACACCCCCCCCCCCCCCCCCACAGCACTGGTCACATCCACACAGCACTGGTCACACCACCCATACAGCACTGGTCACACCACCCACACAGCACTGGTCACACCACCTATACAGCACTGGTCACACCACCCGCACAGCACTGGTCACACCACCCACACAGCACTGATCACACCACCCATACAGCACTGGTCACACCACCCACACAGCACTGGTCACACCGACACAGCACTGGTCACACCCACACAGCACTGGTCACACCCACACAGCACTGGTCACACCCACACACAGCACTGGCCACACCCACACAGCACTGGTCACACCACCCACACAGCACTGGTCACACCACCCATACAGCACTGGTCACACCACCCACACAGCACTGGTCACACCACCCATACAGCACTGGTCACACCACCCGCACAGCACTGGTCACACCACCCACACAGCACTGGTCACACCACCCATACAGCACTGGTCACACCACCCACACAGCACTGGTCACACCGACACAGCACTGGTCACACCCACACAGCACTGGTCACACCCACACAGCACTGGTCACACCCCCACACAGCACTGGCCACACCCACACAGCACTGGTCACACAGCACTGGTCACACCACCCATACAGCACTGGTCACACCACCCACACAGCACTGGTCACACCAACACAGCACTGGTCACACCCACACAGCACTGGTCACACCCACACAGCACTGGTCACACCCCCACACAGCACTGGCCACCCCCCCCCCCACAGCACTGGTCACCCCCCACACAGCACTGGTCAGACCCACACAGCACTGGCCCCACCCCCACAGCACTGGTCACACCCCCACACAGCACTGGTCACACCCCCACAGCACTGGTCACACCCACACACACAGCACTGGTCAGACCCACACAGCACTGGCCCCACCCCCACAGCACTGGTCACACCCACACAGCACTGGTCACACCAACCACACAGCACTGGTCACACCCACACAGCACTGGTCACACCCCCACACAGCACTGGCCACACCCACACAGCACTGGTCACCCCCACACAGCACTGGTCACACCCACACAGCACTGGTCACCCCCCCCCCCCCCCCACACAGCACTGGTCACACCACCCATACAGCACTGGTCACACCACCCATACAGCACTGGTCACACCACCCACACAGCACTGGCCACACCCCCACAGCACTGGTCACCCCCCCCCCCCCCACACAGCACTGGTCACACCCACACAGCACTGGTCACACCCCCACACAGCACTGGCCACACCACCCACACAGCACTGGTCACACGACCCATACAGCACTGGTCACACCACCCACACAGCACTGGCCACACCAACACAGCACTGGTCACACCCACACAGCACTGGTCACACCCCCACACAGCACTGGCCACACCCCCACAGCACTGGTCACCCCCCACACACACACACACACAGCACTGGTCAGACCCACACAGCACTGGCCCCACCCCCACAGCACTGGTCACACCCCCACACAGCACTGGCCACACCCCCACAGCACCGGTCACCCCCCCCACACACAGCACTGGTCAGACCCACACAGCACTGGCCCCACCCCCACAGCACTGGTCACACCCCCACACAGCACTGGTCAGACCCACACAGCACTGGCCCCACCCCCACAGCACTGGTCACATCCACACAGCACTGGCCTCACCCCCACAGCACTGGTCACACCCCCACACAGCACTGGCCACACCCCCACAGCACTGGTCACCCCCCCACACACACACAGCACTGGTCAGACCCACACAGCACTGGCCCCACCCCCACAGCACTGGTCACACCCCCACACAGCACTGGTCAGACCCACACAGCACTGGCCCCACCCCCACAGCACTGGTCACATCCATACAGCACTGGTCACACCACCCATACAGCACTGGTCACACCCCCACACAGCACTGGTCACACCAACACAGCACTGGTCACACCACCCATACAGCACTGGTCACACCCCCACACAGCACTGGTCACATCCACACAGCACTGGTCACACCACCCACACAGCACTGGTCACACCACCCACACAGCACTGGTCACACCAACACAGCACTGGTCACACCACCCATACAGCACTGGTCACATCCATACAGCACTGGTCACACCACCCACACAGCACTGGTCAACCCACCCACACAGCACTGGTTGCAGCTCATCTTCTCACACTAGGCCCTTAATCATTTTCAACCCCAGGTCCATCTGACCCTTAATTCGGCCCTATTTGGCCCATATTGCCCTAATGGGTTTTATTCTGAGTCAGACACATCGGTGATGTTGGATGCGGTGGAGCGATGCTTTTCATCTGTAGCATATGACCCACATTTGTGTGCACAGAGTCGCAGAACAAGTTTGGACTCATGGTAGCAGAGATGTAAGTGGAGTCACTGGACGGTAACTGGGAGGTATCAGGAGGGTGGCCAAAAGGTTGCATGGAGATGTTGCACCTTGTGGGTGTGTTGCATGCCTGTTGCCAATAGAGATTGCATGCATAGACGCACAGCCGCTCATAGGTAGTTTGACGATATTAACAAACCCCAGTGATTTTCTAAGTGATTGGAAAGATTGTCCCTGGGACCTGAATCTCTCCCAAACTGTATGTGCATAGCTGAACTGGACCCACTTGAGTAGTGTTAGCAAAGGTTGTACACCTGGTGCAATATTGCTGATAATTGTCTGAATATTTAATAAAATAGGATATCACTATGGGGGGTCATTCCGAGTTGTTCGCTCGCAAGCTGCTTTTAGCAGCTTTGCACACGCTAAGCCACCTCCTACTGGGAGTGAATCTTAGCTTATCAAAATTGCGAACGAAAGATTCGCAATATTGCGAAAAGACTTCTCTGTGCAGTTTCTGAGTAGCTCGAGACTTACTCTTCCAGTGCGATCAGTTCAGTGCTTGTCGTTCCTGGTTTGACGTCACAAACACACCCAGCGTTCGCCCAGACACTCCTCCGTTTCTCCAGCCACTCCCGCGTTTTTCCCAGAAACGGCAGCGTTTTTTCACACACACCCATAAAACGGCCTGTTTCCGCCCAGAAACACCCACTTCCTGTCAATCACATTACGATCACCAGAACGAAGAAAAAACCTCGTAATGCCGTGAGTAAAAAACCTAACTGCATAGCAAATTTACTTGGCGCAGTCGCACTGCGGACATTGCGCATGCGCATTAGCGACTAATCGCTCCGTTGCGAGAAAAAAATAACGAGCGAACAACTCGGAATGACCCCCTATATACACAGTGTAGAACAGAACCAGAAAAGCTATATGTACTTACCTGAATAGTTTTAGGTCCAGCTCTGAACGTTCTGTATAATTTCCACACTTTCTACATGTGCTGTTCCATGACATACTCATCTATTATTCCTGAATTAGGTGTTATACTTTATATACAAGCAATCCTGTCTGTGGGCAAGCGTCTCTGTGCCAATAATATCACTACAGCACGATAAACACCATTGACAGGAGAAAAAAACATGGTCGTTCATTATAAATCATTCATTTGTTGCACT
Organism: Pseudophryne corroboree; assembly: GCF_028390025.1. Taxonomy (NCBI): domain Eukaryota; kingdom Metazoa; phylum Chordata; class Amphibia; order Anura; family Myobatrachidae; genus Pseudophryne; species Pseudophryne corroboree. Next base: position 435,953,469 of record NC_086452.1, read on the forward strand.
CCATTATACTGGTTGATTTATTTACATCTCTATAGACATTAGTTCATTTATTTACCCTCCCCTGTCAAATGTCAGTTCCTTAGCACTATACCTCCCCCTCATAGTCAGATCTTTACATGCAGTTTTACTATACTGTCTTAGATTTCTCTTAACACCAATAAGCTGCACTCTATTTCCCTTACCCAGTTCATAAACAACTAATATAAAATGCCTCAGTCACCTCAATGGTACTCAATAAATGCTAGCGTCAAGCTGATTTGTTGCTATGGGAAACTTCACTTGTTCACTTCTCGACTCTTTAGAAGGTTTGATAAATTTCCCTCTAAAACGCACGTACTGTACACTCCCCAAGCAGCAGATACCGCTGATAACAACGCGCACACACACATGCACAGTGGTCCAAACACACACGTAGCGCGCTATTTGTTACAAGTCAGGCGTGCGCCCCTGGTGCCTGTTAGATCAGAGGTGCACCCACCCGGCAGGTGTGGTATGCGTGACTGGTGGTCAGCATACCTCCACCGGTATCCCCGCAGCGGCATGCTAGCGGAATGCCAGCGGGGGGAGGTGAGAGCAAAAAGCCCCTTGCGGGCTCGCTGCATTCTTGGTGGTGACCGTGATTCTATTTCCACTCTATGGGTGTCGTGGACACCCACGAGTGGGAATAGTCCCTGTTGGTCGTCATGCCGACCGCCGGAATTGTGAGGGGGTGGGATGTAGGGGGAGTTATTGTGAGTCACATAACTACATCCCGGACAAACAGGCATGGCCAGGGGCTGGGATTGAGGTTTGGATCCCATCTGTGTGGGCTACTGCTGTGATGGTGACGTGATTGTGCCCTTAGTCAATACGGATGCCTAGGTATCCCCTCTGGTACTTTGTTCCTGATCACCGACCCCTCTTAGCACCCCTATGTATTAAAGTAGCACTATACCCCCATAATTCTGGAAAATTATCATAATAACCAGTTATTAATAGAAATAAGAAGATAATAAACCCCCTTAAGTTTGCTCAGATAGGTGGCATTTACCTAGTTTAATAGAGGAAATAGAGGCGTGAACTCCACATAACAACCCCGCTGCAGTAGCTCCCAGATATAGGGTCTAATTCAGATCTGAACGTAGATGTTCTCAGGGTCGGACTGGCCCACAGGGGTACCAGGGAAACCACCGGTAGGCCCCACTGCTTGAGTGCCCACGCCTTGCTCTAGGGATCAGGTTCCAGACTGTGCACTTGTATTATACACTAGGTGCTTCATCGCGCCCTACGGGCGCTCTTCACACCGTCGCAAGGGGCTACGCCCCCTTAACCCTTGCATGCCTTTCTGGGGTTTAATATTTGTATTATATGGAGTATTACCTGCATTCCTTTGTTAGTGGTTAAATATTGCACAATGAAAGGGCGTGCGATGGTGAAGGAGGCGCAGCCCCTTGCGACGGCGTGAACAGCACCTGCAGGGCACGATGTACAGAATGTAGCGGGTGCGGGGGGGACTGCGGATGGTGTCTGTAGATGCTGCGGGTGGAGGGGAGGCAGAAGTGGGGGTGGGGCCCGGATGGGGAAGGTTCGGGAGGTGCTGCGCGTGGGGGAGGGGCAGAGGAGTGGGGGATGCAGATGGGGAGGGGTCCGGAGGCACCGCAGGTGGGGGAGGGGCAGGGGTGCCACGGGTGGGAGAGGGGCAGGTGTGGGGATGTTGTGGATGGGTGAAGGGTTCCGGAGGTGCTGTGGGATGGGAAGGGACGGGTGTGCCGGGGTTTGGGTAGGGGACCGCAGGCACCATGGGTAGGGTAGGGGCAGGTACGGGTGTTGCGGCGGATGGGAAAGGAGGTCCGGAGGTGCTGCAGGTGGTGGAGGGGCAGGTGCGGTGGTGCCATTGGTGGGGGAGGGGTGGGTGAGGGGGGGACTGCTGATGGAGGAGGGTGTCTGCAGATGCTGCGGGTGGAGGGGGGCAGGTGTGGGGGGAGACGTATAAGGGGGGTGAATGGTGGAAGGGGCCTGGAGGTGCTGTGGGTGGTGAAGGGGTGGAGGAGTGGGAGCCACGGGTGGTGTAGGGGGTCTGGAGGCACAGCATGTGGGGGAGGGGTGGAGTGCCGCATGTGGTGGAGGGGAAGGTGCAGAGGTGTGGTGCATTGGGGAGAGGTCTGGAGGCGCTGCGGGTACTGTACATGCCATAAAAGGTAGTTGGAGGGTATGCAGTAACAGGGCCAGGACAGGGGTGACAGGGTCAGTACAGGGTTGACGGGGCCAGGACAGGGGTGACGGTGCCAGGATAGGGGTGACGGGGCCAGGACAGGGGTGACAGGGCCAGACCAGGGGTGACGGGGCCAGGACAGGGGTGACAGGGCCAGGACAGAAATGATAGGGACAGGATAGGGGTGACAGGGCCAGGGTAGGGGCGGCAGGACCAGGACAGGGGTGACGGGGCCAGTATAGGGTTCACAGGGCAAGCACAGGGGTGACAGGGCCAGGATAGGGGTAACAGGGCCAGCATAAGGGTGACAGGGCCAGGATAAGGGTGAAAGGGCCAGAATAAGGGTGGCAGGGCAAGGCCAGGGACATGACAGAACACAGGGCACGGGAGAGATTGGTATTAGGGACAAAACAGTGGTGACAGACAGATGTGTCTTACCGGAGTCACTGCTGCTGGCTGCTGCTGTTCCATTCCAACCTGTTGGGATCTGCTGCTGCTGGAGACTTGGCATGGCTGACTCTCTCAGGCTGGAGTCCTGCTTTCTCTGCCAGTCCACATCCCTCCCCCCCCTCCTCAGTCACACACCGCAGACCTCGCGCAGCTGCCGGGCACTGTGGTAAGGTGAGACTGGAAATGACTGGTTAGCCCCCAGGAGATGCTGCGGCTGGAGGGAGGAGGGGGTCATAGCATGCACGTGGCGCGGACCTCACGGCTTCCGGGCACTGTGGTAAGGGGAGACTGGGAGTGACTGGTTAGCTCCCAGGAGACGCTGCGGCTGGAGGGAGGAGTGGGTCAGAGCCTGCAAGCAGCTCGGATTTCTGCAGCGCTACCCGCCAGCTAAAGTGTGTGAATGAGCTGGGCGCACTCCACTGCGGGTGGCAGCGCTGCAGCTAGCGGTGGGGTTGCCGGGGCTGGAGATAACAGAGGCAGTATGGAACCTGCACAGCGGCAGGTGCCTCACTAAACTGCAGCTAAGAAGCGTGGAGTGTGTCAGAAAGTGACGCTCCTCCGCACCAGAGAGACCCTGCTGAGTATGCCGATGTGGGGGGTCAAGCACACAGTGAGCCGGTGCCCGTCTGTCTGTATGACATACCCCTCACACACCCCCATACCTCCCAAATGTCCCGATTTTCGCGGGACAGTCCCATTTTTTGGGGTCTGTCCCGCTGTCCCACCCGCGGGTCGCAGTGTCCTGCGGTGGGGGGGGGGGGCAGTTGGAAAGCTCCTGTACTCGCTGTTCTGCTTAGCAGAGCAGCGGTGAATAGTGGAGACAGAGGGAGAGGGGGCATCAGGGGGTACGGATTAATGGGGGGGTTCCAGCAGCAGAGCCGGATTAAGGGGGGGGGGGGGGTACGTACCGTTGGCCCCACAGTTTTAGAGGCCCCCCCCGGCTGGAGTAGCTCTGTCCCAGCTCAGAAGCTCCCCCCCCCCCGTCCTGCCAGCAACTGTGGCAGCATTGTGCTACAGTCAGCACACGCTGCTGCATATTGGCAGGTCTGTGGTGTTGCAGGGAGGCAGCAGTCTCCCTGCTTTCTTCTCCCTGTGCGGGTGTGTAGGGGGGAGCGACCACCTCCTCTGGATTTAGCCCTAGCTGAGGGGCCAAAATCCCATTAAAAAAAATAAAAACAAAAATCGGAATTTGCATAAGGGGGCGTGGCCGCGCGGTCCGCGATTAGGCCACGCCCCCAACCCCCAGCAGGCACAGCAATGAGATAGGGCTCCCCTGTCTCAAGTGCCCTGGGCCCCCCGGACTCATAATCAGCCCCTGGGGGCATGCCAGCAGCTCACAGAGCGCTGGGCATGCCCCCTCACTGACGAAAATGGGGACCCTCCCGTGAAGCCACGCCCCCTTTTCGCCGAGTGTTTCCCTCCTTCTGCCTGGAGAAAGCTCCTGCAGAAAGCTGGGAGGTATGCAGCCCTGTCTGTGACATGCCCAATGCCCATGCTATCTGCTTCTGCTCCTAGTCTCCTGTAGATTTGGCCAGATCTCTGTGACTCATTTGAATAACTCCGCCCACTGTTGTGACTCCGCCCAGCATTAGCAAATGAATCACAAGGTCACAGAATAGGACTATTATATAGGAGATGGTAGATATGTCGCATTACACAGCACTAAACTATTGTGTATTTGAAGCCTCTGTGGAGGCTGGCCACACCCCCTTTGTAGGCTGGCCAATCCCCTAAGTATGGGCCCCTATCAATGCATTCCCCCGGTGGTCCCTTCATGCCCCAGTCCGACACTGGATGTGCTAAATTTAGCACATCTACGATTAGTTTCACAGACATGCAGGGGGACGCCCAGCACAGGGCTAGTCCACCCCACATGTCTGGCCCTACACCCCCACACAGCTACAAAAGCATCGCACAGCAGCGGTGCTTTTGTACCTGGTGAGTAGCTCCTGCGCTCTGGCAAAGAGCTACCCGCTGCGTCCCGGGGCGCAGTGGCTGCATGTGACGTCACGCAGCCACCGCGACCCGCCCTCCCAATGGTCTGGACATGCCTCCATTGTCCGGACTGCGCCCCGCCAACAGCGTTCTAACGCCGTTGGCACGCCCCCTCCTGCCCCGCGACCGCCTCTGCCTGCCAATCAGGCAGAGGCGATCACAGCCCTGAGATGCTGATAGCATTTCACTGGGCTCCCAGGATGCACACGCGCAGTGCGGCCACTGTGCGTGCGCACTCCACAACGTAATTCAGACTGCGATCGCTTGTCGCTGCAGCGATGCAGTCTGAATGACCCCCATTGCACGATTAGTGTCATTTGCACATAAATCTCAGAAGTCTTCCAAACGTTTGCCTAATGGATAAATCACTTTTCACTTCTATCAACACAGGAAAGCTCAAATGGACTGTTTATCAAATGGATTGTATGTCAATAGATGGAAGAGTTCCAGGTTCTGCTCAGCTATGTATTCATTGTTCTCTAACTAAATTGCACAATCAAAGAAAACTAGACAGGATGAAAAATACAGAGTGTGATGAGCGTGATGCGGGAAAAGGCTGAGATTAAATTCCCATGAAGTTATTTGCAGGAACAGATAAACCTAAAAGGCAAATCCAAACATTTACGACTGTAGAGCACGGCTGAATATGATCGCGCTCCTATGTATAACTAAATGTTAATATAGAAATACATACTGTAGCTGCTCTAAAATGCACTTTCCCTACAGCTACTCACCCCCTACTGGCTGATTGAGCACAAATGTGTTCCAGCACACAGTACACTGACAGTACTGAGTTAGTGCATAGGCGTGCGCAGCACATTTTATTAGGGGGTGCTCTCTTGGAGGGGTGTGCCTAGCACCGCCTTTTGGGCGTGTCTTGCACCCTCTATTGACGGTCAACGCAATATAAAATATCCACCCTTGTACCAATCCTAATAATGCAGATGCATTGTCAAATGTTGTGGTGTGCACCAAGCTGCAGTCACTCACTGACACTGACAGTCGCAGACTAGTTACTGCTGCTGCTGGAAAAACGCGTTATGTGTCAAAGCTGCTGCCGACCGCCTGCCAGAATTGAATTTGTCTTCCTAAAAGGAACGCTGGCTGCATGCTGATCCTCATCAGTGGCTGGCGTTGGCATAGAATAGAAGGAGAGAGGTGGGCGTGTGACGGGTGGGCGTGCGAGCAGCATGATGTCATTACATCACGCTGTTTTTGTACATTGAGGTGGAGCCGGAGTTTGAAAGCCGGTGGCAGTGGCCCCCTTTATTAACCCAGGCATCCGTTCAGTAATGCAGTCCTGACAGGGTGCAACGCAGAGGGGACATTAATCAGCCTGCTCAGTGATCGCTGCATCAGGCATGTGAGATCGGGTTGCCGGACATTAAGAGGTGCCTGTGCGCACCAGGCACCCCCCCTGCGCACGCCTATAAGTTAGTGCCAATACTATTGAATCCTATAAAATCACATTTTGTTTTTTCCTGGAGACATTCATTTTTGTGGACACTGGGGCTGGGCAATTTTCATCCATATTATATTTAAAAGTGTCGTTAATCCCATAGTACTAGAGACTGATACATAGTTGCAACCAACTCTGTTTCATGGACAGATATTGCACTGTAAATGTCACAGGCCAAGCATCAGCAAATGCGGTGTGAGGGAGGAGGGGGGTTTCCAGTTGCCCCCAAAAAAAACTCTTCCCCATAGCCTGGCCAGCCACCACAACATGCGGCATAAAGGGTGGAATGGAGTTGCCCAGTAGCAGCAGATTTTCCTACCAAGTCTACTGTGTGTGCATGGTCATACCTCCCAACTGTCCCAATTTTGGCGGGACAGTCCTGTTTTTCACGGTCTGTCCAGCTGTCCCACCCGCGGGCCGAAGTGTCCTGCAGGTGGGGGGCAGTTGGGAGTTCCCCCTGTCACTCCCTGCTCTGATCAGAGCAGCGGTGACTAGTGCTGTGCACTGAGCGCTGTCCATGCCCCTATAGTGACAAAAATGGGGGGGGGGCGTGATTTGCAATTGTTCCGCTTGCCCTGAGGTGCGCCCCCTTACGTAATTCAATCACACCTCTTCTTCTGGCTGAAGGGCATAACAGGCTGGAAACAGGGGATTCACATGTAGGCTAAGGGGCATATTTATGAAAATTTGAGTCCAGCCCCTGAAAGTTAAGAATCCTTATTGCCACATATCACAGTAATAAGGATAATGTTTTCGAGGGAATGTACCATTCTTAGACCTCCAGGACCCGGCTGCGCTACTGCATGCAGAAGTGCACTTCCCATCACCTGGGAGGAATCCCACAGATCGTACTGTGAGCTGAGCTGCCAGTTAAAAAATGTTTTTAAAAAATAGATGTATAATTTGTTTGAACTGTTCTGTGCACTGCACCCCAGTACACTGTAACCTAGTGCGATTTTGAGCACATCTGCATAAGCTCTATACTCTGTGCAAAAGATCTATTCAAAATCAGACAGACTGGTGCATAACTAGCAATTCTGTCTACATGCCCACTACACCTCTGCAGAACATACTTGCCTACTGTCACAATTTTTGCGTAGTCCCCCGCACCTACAGAACAGTGGCCCTCATTCCGAGTTGTTCACTCGCAAGCTGCTTTTAGCAGCTTTGCACACGCTAAGCCGCCGCCTACTGGGAGTGAATCTTAGCTTATCAAAATTGCGAACGAAAGATTCGCAATATTGCGAAAAGACTTCTCTGTGCAGTTTCTGAGTAGCTCGAGACTTACTCTTCCAGTGCGATCAGTTCAGTGCTTGTCGTTCCTGGTTTGACGTCACAAACACACCCAGCATTCGCCCAGACACTCCCCCGTTTATCCAGCCACTCCCGCGTTTTTCCCAGAAACGGTAGCGTTTTTTCACACACTCCCATAAAACGGCCAGTTTCCGCCCAGAAACACCCACTTCCTGTCAATCACACTACGATCACCAGAACGAAGAAAAAACCTCGTAATGTCGTGAGTAAAATACCTAACTGCATAGCAAATTTACTTGGCGCAGTCGCACTGTGGACATTGCGCATGCGCATTAGCGACTAATCGCTCCGTTGCGGAAAAAAAATAACGAGCGAACAACTCGGAATGACCACCAGTGTCCAAATCTCCCACATACCGCATTCTTCCTAGTGAAGCGTGAGGATAAGTAGATCTTATAGGGCATGGTGGTGCTGCTCCCAGCAGACCCGTGAATCACTGTATTTTGGGGGCGGGGCCTAGTAACTGACAGTCCATCCCCACCGCCCCCCAAAGTGGCAAGCAGCGTCTCCTCTCTGGGCTTCTCCTGGACAGAAGACATTAAAGGTAGGCAAGTATGCCTCAGAACCCTTAGCTTTACATGTGAACGCCCCATTGCTAACCAGCTACACCCACTCTGCCCCAAAACAGAAATGTGACTGAGATATACAGTATAGATGGGGATGTAGTTAGGATCCCAGCCATCAGGATCCTGACAGCGGAATCCCCATGGTCACAATGCCAACGGATCCCAATGGTGAGTGTTAGGGTTAGTTTTGGGTTTAGGGCCGGATTAAGGGTGTTGGGGCCCCCACTAGAGACATTGCTGGCAAACCCTGAGCCCTTCCCTCCTAAAAAAAAATGACACAACGACATAACCCAGGAATGCACACACTGCACACCGGAGAGGAAGAGGCTCAGAGTCACCGCCAGACTCCACGTCTGCAGAGCTGATGCTGCTTCACAGGTGCAGTAGCTACCTCGGCCACCTGTGTTTCCATTGCAGAGAGCTCTGCCGATCAGCTCTCTCTATCTACGGCAACAGCTCCGATCTTACCCATCGGTGTCCCGCGGCCGGTGCGGAGATGGAGACAAGGCTATCTCCATTTCTGTAAAACAAAGTTAGTCTGCCAGGGTCCCCCCGCGTACGATAACCACCAGAGGTGCATTTTACCGCTAGAAACAGCGGTGTGTGGGTGGCCCTGAAGTGTGGGAGCCCTGGAACTACTGCCCCTGCCACCCCTCCCTTGATTTGGCCCTGGGTTAAGCACTAGGTAGGGATGGACATCGATGGTCGATGTTTGCTAACCATCAATGTTTTTCTTTTGATGTTAGTGGTTTTACCATTCGATGGTGGCATGCCGATGTTTGTCACCATCGAATGGTAATGATTTGATGGTGTTACGATGGTTTATTGTTTTTTTAATTCCTAAGAGCAGCACTGTCCCTGGGTCCTTCTTGGCTGCTCTGTGTCTGCATCAGGGGCATCTTGGGCTCGTTAGAGGCTGTCTATGTGACTTTCTATCTGCCTCAGACATGCCTGCTTTGATCCCTCCCCTCTCTAGGCTGCTGCTATGCAGTAGGGCACGAATCTAGCTCTGATTGGCTCTCTGAGGTAGTGAGAACCAATCGGAGTGCAGCCCTTGCCCCTGCCGCTGCAGCCAGCTACACAGCTCATGAGGCTATCATGGGTAACTATTCACAACAAAATAGTAAGCACCCTGGGAGTCAGGTTTGGAAGACACTGTCCTCCTGACTCCTACTATTCCTACATGTCACACATGTTTGTGTGTGCTGTTGTGGTCTAGTTCGACTCTATTGCGAGCTGCTCCACCACTGACGCCTCCCATTGCTGAGAGATGCACTGTCCAACTCCACCCCCTGTGTGATTCCATATAGCATCAGTTACTATTCCAGGCCCCGCCCCCAACCCCACAACCTGCCAGCCTTACTGAAGGGATATTGCGCATGCGCAAATTGTGTTTTGCACATGCGCATATCATATGAATAGTTTTTTTACCATTGAATACTTTTGATGCGATGGTTAGTTACCATTGCAACAAAAGTTTCAATGGTGGAAGCCCAGCCATCATTTGATGGTTGGCTTTCGATGTCCATACCTAGCACTAGGACGATGGTTAGGGTTAGACTGTAGGAGGGGACGGTTAGGCTGCTGAAGGGAACGGCAAAGGGTAGGCTGCCCAAGGGGACAGTTAGAGTTAGGCTGCTGGAGGTTAGAGTTAGAATTAGAGATGAGCAGGTTCGGATTTACTTGGTTCTTTACTCCAGAATTATCGCCATTTGTTATTTTCTGGATTTTTCATATTGGCTATCTAAAACACGTGACATCCGATAGCCAATAAGGAGATTCGGATAAATCCGAGTAAAACCGAACCCGTTCATCTCTAGTTAGAATACTCACTGCGATCCATCAGCCTTGTGACCCCTGGTAGTCCGCTGTCAGGATTCTGGCCATCAGGATCCTGACTGACGGCATTTCGTACCCAACCCTATAGATGGACTATTAGTATGTTAGTCGGGGTGAGGGTGAGACAGAGTAGGTTTTTGGAGCTCACTTTTGCGCAGAGGGAATTATTTTTTTTATTTTTTATTAGTTCCTAAATATGTACAGTGCTGTTCCAGGGATGTGTCAGTGCTGTTTCAGGGATGTGTCAGTGATGTTTCAGGGATGTGTCAGTGATGTTTCAGGGATGTGTCAGTGATGTTTCAGGGCTGTTTCAGGGATATATTGTACGCCAGGAACCAGGAAACTGACACTTCCAAAGGACAGCTCTCAGGTGGATTTCTATGCTGCAGGGTTCCTTATCACCCCAAAAGACAAAGCAGTTTCCACAGGGCAATAATGGGGCGCCCCCCTCAGCCTTGGGCGGTGGCACCGCTCACACATTCCTCATAACAGCCCTGTGTGCAGTATATATGAGCTGGGATATCAGAACATAAAAATGCTCTACACCAAATATAGGCAAACTGATACACTTCAGGGGGCACTTGGCCGGTCTTTTAAACTTGATAAGGCCTACAAATTACCCTTAACCTTAATCCTAGTGCCGCCCATTGCCCACCACCGATGACTGTACTTTTGACCCCCAATCATCCTAATACATTCATAAAAACTCATCTCTTAAGTGTTTCTATTTAAGAAATGTTGTTGGGTTTTTTTTGTAAAGGTTTGCAATGCATGTATAATATTCCTGTTTTAAAGAGATTCGGTGCCAACAGTTTAATCTATTCTTTTTGCACAAGCCGTCAGCATGTCAGGCAAGGATTCTGACACTGATATTTGCATTAATATTTACACAAGCAACAAGGACCCCCCTCCCCTGTCATCAGGGCTAAAGTGTTCCCTGTTTGTGTGCTAGCAGTGGGGGTGACCCGTTTCATGTCATTGTGGTTAGGTCCCGGGTCGCTCTTTATCTGAGAGGTTAGCAGGAATCTTCAACATCATTTCACTTTTCCCTTTTGAAATATCAGCTGAGACCTGAATGCCATCTGGTCTTGGCTTCCTTCCACCCCTTTTAACATTTCAAACTGTAGCAACTTCATTCTCTTGTACTACAAATAGATTCTCACATATGGATGTTACAAGTTGCACGTTACTGTAGCCAAATATCTTCTCCTATGAATGCAGCAGGTGCAGGAGGGACACATTGCTCTACGCGAAATGTTATTTTATCCCTGATTGCGACTATCTCAGCTTTGTCCAATACAGGAGAGAACTACAAATATTTGTTAGAACATTCTTCTAACCAGTCTGTGAGATTAGAACTGCTAGACGAAGGTGTAAATATAAGTACAGGTTGAGAATCCCATATCCAAATATTCAGAAATACGGAATATTGCGAAATACGGAATTTTTTGAGTGAGAGTGAGATAGTGAAACCTTTGTTTTGTGATGGCTCAATGTACACAAACTTTGTTTAATACACAAGTTATTAAAAAAATTGTATTAAATGACCTTCAGGCTGTGTGTATAAGGTGTATATGAAACATAAATGTATTCTGTGCTTAGACTTGGGTCCCATCACCATGATATCTCATTATGGTATGCAATTATTCCATAATACGGAAAAATCCGATATCCAAAATACTTCTGGTCCCAAGCATTTTGGATATGGGATACTCAGCCTGTATCCGTGTCATTCATTGCCTGTTGCTAATTATGCTGATTACAAGAATTGAGGAGAAGAATGTCTCATGTCTGGACCCAGATAGTCTAGTCCTGTGGTTCTCAAACTGTGTGCCGTGGCACCCTGGGGTGCCTTCGGACACTTGCAGGGGAGCCCTAGTTTGGTGGTCCAGGACCAATTTAAATAATTTATGGTCAGTGTAATAGGGAAAACCAGACCTGGTGGGTGTCAATCAAAAAATATGTGAACAAACAGAAGCAAATCTGGTCCTTTACCACACAATTGAACCTACGGATGACATATAAACACAATTTACATAATTTAATATTTATTTCTAAATTTCTCAATAAGAAGCTTTTGGCCTAGGGGTGCTGTGAAAAAAATTCTGATATTCTAGAGCGCCGTGATTCAAAAAAGTTTGGGAATCACTGGTTTAGTCTCTAGTGCAATACAGTATTTCAAAATAATAATAATATTTAATAATATTATATTTTTATTTAGATATTGTCTTTCTACCAGTAGGACTCAAAACAATTTATGCATTTGCAGAGGGTGGGACAGCCATCTTGGCATGGCAAGATTTAACAATGTGGTGGATGGGGCAATCAGTATGAAATCCCTACTGTCGAAATAACACAGCCAAAATCCCAACAGTCAGAATCCCGACCTCGAGCACAGCGGGATCGCTGCACTCGCTGCGCTTAGGGCTCGGTGGTGGCCGACACTAATCTATTCCCCATCGGGTGGGCGGCTGGGGGGATGGGATTCCGACTGCAGACATTTCAATGGGTGTTGGGATTTTGGCGTCAGGATTTAGTCTGCCGGGATCCTGACTGTTGGGAATTTAACTGCGTCCCGGTATGGCTACAGCTCCAGGCCCATCGTCATGGCAGAATGACTAAGACCAGATGCCTATTTTTATGTATTTACGGAGACAGTGGGTCTAATAGTGTAAGGGGAGTACACACCAATGTGGCTCTGGCTACAGACAAACAGCATCTGTCACAGGTCCTCCCCTTCTCAGTATTGGCCCTTGAACACTGTCATCCTCAGGCCCATGTCTAGACCAGTGATTCTCAATCTCGGTCCTCAGAACCCCAAACAGTTCATGTTTTCCAGGCCAGTCACCCAGTTTATATCCAACTCCAACCCTTTTCTTTTTCTCCAACCCCTTGTATGTCTCGCCAGCCCCCCAGTGTCCCAATATACATCAAGATGGATTGCCTTCTTGACCATTCCGGAGACACACTGCAGCCCATTACAGAGAACTGAATCGTCCCTTACCTTGCGTCTGTTCTGACATGATACCCACTGGCATATCTATAATGGGTACAGTGTGTGCGGTGCACATGGGATCCTGGGTCCAAAGGGGGCCCACACCGCACACACTGCACCCATTTCTTTTATACGCACCTTTCCAGCATGCATCGGTGACTGTATGTGAGCCCCCTCCTCTCCCATAACCGTCACCGCCGCTGCAGGCTCACTGAGCGCTAGAGACTCTGGCACAGTGCTAGAGTCTACAGCGCATGTGCAGGACTCCGAAAAAATGGAGCGGCGGCCATTTTTCTGGAGTCCTGCGCATGCGCTGTAGACTTTGGCACTGGTACCAGAGTCTCAGTGCTGAGAGCGCTAACGGCAGCGGTGCGGCTACAGGAGAGGAGGGGGCCCACACATGGAGTCTGCATACGGGTCCCCTCCTCTCTAGAAACGCCTCTGATGATACCATATCATACTATGGGGGTAATTCAGACGTGATCAGAGATGTGTTAAATTTAGCTCATCTACGATCATCAGTTTCTCTGACATGAGGGGGGACGCCCAGCAGAGGGCTTGTCCGCCCCGCAAGTCAGGGCCCCCCCCCAACCCCCCACCCCCCGCACAGGTACAAAAGCATCACACGGCAGTGATGCTTTTGTACCTGACAAGTAGCTCCCTGCCAGTGAAGCTCCTGCGCGCTGGCAGGGGGTTAACCACCGTATCTCAGATCGCAGTGGCTGCGTGTGATGTCACGCATCTGCCGCGGCCTGCCCCCCCAATGGTTCAGACACACCTCCACTGTCCGGACCGCGCCCCGCCAACGGCATTCTAATGCCATTGGCACGCCCCCTCCCACCCCGCGACTGCCTCTGCCTGTCAATCAGGCAGAGGTGATTGCACCAGTGAGATGTTTTCGCATTTCACTGGCTGCATATGCGCAGTGCGCCCACCGCACTGCGCATGTGCAGAAAAAAATGAAAACTATGCAGTAACTTTTATTTAAACGTTTAAGAGTCTTCAAAACAAACAGTCATAAAAAATAAACTAAAAGGAACAAACATTTTTTTTGCATCTGCTCTGTCCTGACACCTTTAAAAAGCATGCATGACATCACGCAAACATCTGCACATTTTACGAAGTGAATACTCGATGCTACCACACAATTTTAAGTTTTCATTCAATCCAGCTGTGCACATATTCATGCATAAACTCACTTGCATTTTAGTTTATAAGTGGCTTGCACCTCATTAGATGGGTCTCTGGACCAATTATTTCACATTGTAAATGTTTATACTCATCTTATTTAGTTAGGGTGAAACAAATGGAATCCTAGTTGTAAAATGTCTCCCCTGCATTACGGTTGTGTTAAAAAAAAAAGAAAGGGCCTCAATTACATATTCCCGTTGGGCTGTCTCAGGTTGCAGGTGTAATACGAAAAATAATTTCTGAGGATTTTTGGAGAATAAATAAAGAACGTTAAATATTTATTTATTTACCAGTTATTTATATAGCGCACATATTCCACAGCACTTTACTTAGAATATTCAATCATTCTCATAAGTCCCTGCCCCAGCGGAGCTCACAATCTAAATAATAGAGTCTTGTGAGACTTGGTGGGTCAATCAGAACTCCTTGAGTTTTGTGTAGTATAAGTAGTCAAAGATTCTTTTTTTAATACAAAAAATAACCATTGTATTAAAGTATCATTTTGAACAAATATATAAATCTAAAACATAAAATTGATTAGACATTACCGTATTTGAGAATTGTCAGGACTTGAAATTATGGTCTCTGCAGACTGTGGACTGCTGTCGTGACTTATTCCGGCCACAGGTGCCGCTTTTCCTGGACTTCCGCTAATATAAAAGTTCATCATTCCTGTCTCTTCCCCCAGTAATTAACAGGTTGCACCATTTACTTTGCATCTAAAATTCTGAATTTCCATGCATTAGGGACAGATCATTTTTGGGCTTATTAAGTTACTTGATTGTAGTTTTGATGATTCCTGTTACCAGTGTGCAATCCTAATATCCTTTGCCTATGCCACAAGTGTGGAATCCTGAGTTTCAATGTCACTGCTAACAGTTTGCATTTCTAAGTACCTTGCTTCTGCCACCAGTGTGCAATCCTGAGTTTCAATGTCTCTGCCACCAGTTTGCATTTCTAAGTACCTTGCTTCTGCCACCAGTGTGCAATCCTGAGTTCTTTATGCTCTGGCATCAGTGTGCAATCCTGACTTCCTGGCACCCTGGCACCAGTGCTTAATCCTAACATATTTCTCCAGCCTGAGAATGTCAAAACGACTCTCATTCTTTCTTGTATGATTTCAAGTTAATTCAAACAATAATGTACTGTACCTTCAGATACAGTATGCTGGACTATATTTATGACAAGAACTTTCATAATGAGCTCAGCGTAATCAGAAATACCCATGGAATGTTTAGAGAAAAAGGTATAGCTCTCCTTACCCATGGTGAACAGATCCCTACCTTGCTTGTCAAAAAAAAAGTTGTTCTTATGGTTCAAGGGAATCTGCCAACTCTGCAAATCCGGGAGGGTTTCCGATTTGGAAACATGGTACTGGCTCCAAAGTCCTCCTGTCTTCAAAATAATTGCGCTCTGGAACTCTGTATGCTCTTGACTCCACGCGGACTCCTGAACCTCACCGGCCAATATGGAAACCTTTAACATAAAAAAAACATATATACTCAAGTAACATTTTAAAATAAAAATACTTCTATAACCATGTAAAAAATTATACAATATAGCATTTGAAAAGTAAACATCCCACGCTCTGCAATTAAGCACAGAGAACAGGGGTGACGTAAAAAAGAAAAAGTCACAGGTACCCCCCATAATAGAGACATCCCTGGTTGCAGAGGCTATGTATGGCATTGATCACACAGGGATTTAAGGAAGTTAGGGATCTATTTACTAAGCCTTGGTTGGAGATACAGTAAAGTCGACGGAGATAAAGTAGCAGCCAAACAGCTCCTAACTGTCATTTTTCAAACCCAACCTGTGAAATGTCAGTAAGGAGCGGATTGGTTGGTACTTTATCTTCGCTGAATTTATCTACATCCAAAGTTTAGTAAATAGACCACTTAGTAATTACATAAGCTTGGTACAGTAACTGGACTGCAGGGCTGGTGTCTTCCTGTGATTGCAGGTAATGGGGGTCATTCCGAGTTGATCGCTCTCTAGCAGTTTTTAGCAGCCGCGCAAACGCTATGCCGCCTCCCACTGGGAGCGTATTTTAGCTTAGCAGAAGTGTGAACGAAAGGATCGCAGAGCGCATGCAAAAAAAATGTTGTGTAGTTTTAGAGTAGCTCAAAACCTACTCAGCGCTTGCGATCACTTAAGCCTATTCAGTTCCGGATTTGACGTTACACACCCGGCCAGCGTTCGCCCAGCCACGCCTGCATTTTTTCTGGCACGCCTGCGTTTTCCCAAACACTCCCTTAAAACGGTCAGTTGCCACCCAGAAACGCCCACTTCATGTCAATCACTCTGCGGCAACCAGTGCGACTGAAATGCATCGCTAGACCCTGTGCAAAACGACATCAGTCGTTGTGTCCATATGTCGCGCGTGCTCATTGCGCCACACACGCATGCGCAGAACTGCCGTTTTTTAACCTGATCGCTGCGCTGCGAACAAATGCAGCTAGCGATCAACTCGGAATGACCCCCCATGTTGGTAAGTGTGGAGCAGGAAACCACAGTACTGAGATAGTAACATTGGGGAAATACTGTGTATCGAACCTTATCATTTAAACAAAGAGTGGAGAAGTTGCCATGGTAACCAATCAACATCTACTGTACCTATCACTTTATAGAATGCACTTGATAAATACTGACTAGAAGCTTATTAGTTGTCTATGGGCTACTTCTGTACTATTTAGAAGGTTTGATACATTTCCCATATGGTTGAATGTAGTATAGGAGGGGCAGGGCCATATTTATCACTATATAACCTATAAGCAAAAACCACCCTAATTCCTGCCTTCGTATACCCACACCTGCCAGCCTACATATCTAACCGCAGAACACGCAGGTTCCAATTCAGCACATCTCTATGTATATCTTAGATTCTTATATTCAACTGTGCTTATTGCACTTCATCTGCAAATATAATGCTCATGCCAGTTAATGCATAATAGCATAATGGAGAAAATAAAACAGCAATACAGACCATCATTGTACGGATTATAAACCTATACTATCTATAGCTCAAACAAATTGCAATTTACAGGACATGTAGCGATCTCATAGAAGGGAAACTTCTACAGGTCCTTGCAGTAATAGCAGAAGTCTATATTGTGTATGAAGTAGTGAATGCTCAGCAGGGATCACCACCAGCTCTTCTGAGATGGGAGCAGGGGAACCCGGAAGGTCAACTGCTTGCTGAGCCACTCTGTGGCTGCACCACTTGCAGAGGGAGTAGTTTTCCCATTGTATGGGAGCAATATCAGGTGAATGAGTGCTCCACCTCCTTCCTGCATTTAGCTAAGTTTAAGTGACTCACCTGACTATACCCATCAAGGCTGCAAAACTTTTGCCCACATGCAACATTGGTCACAATTTTGCAAGTTCAGAAAATACCTTTTGCAGCATTATTTTTCCATTTTAACCAGTTGCACTCAGCCACAAAGGAGTTAACTTACACTGCGAGTGCTCGATAAAGAAAGGATTGAATATTGATCCCTGCCGCCTATGGTCAAGGTGTGTTCCAACTCTTTAAAACATTTTTCCCTGTGTGTACGCAGGTGGAGCAATAAAATTATCAGACACAGACTTGGCAGACCTACCACTTAAGAACAGAGGGTGAAAGTAACAAAAGAAACCAAAAAAATGTTATTTTATTCAATTAATGAAAGCAATATGTACCATATGGAATTATATGCAAATATTTTACCTGGATCCAAGTTAACATGTCTAAAAGAAATAAAAATGACTTTGGATTGTTTCCCAAACAGTTTTCCATGTTTTTTTTTTCCTCTCACAAAGATTTGTAACTCACTGTTGCATATCGTTTGATTTAAGTTGTCATAACTTTAAAATATTTTCCAGTAAGAAAAAGTCATGTGAATAATGATAAAATGGCTTTCTATAATTTGAGCAAACATAGTTTTCTGTATGGGAGTTGGTGTGATTCTTGGAATGCCATCAACTGCATAGAGAACAAGCCTCCATAAATTATTTTTTCGTGAGTAGAGAAGGAATATTAAAAAATATGTTTTGGCTGCAAAAAAAATTACCCTGTTGCCTTTAAAAATTCAGACATAATGGAAAATGGGATTGACTATGAAAATAAAAAGTAATGGCCCAAAAAAAAAAAATGAACAAAAATTTGTCGAGACGAAACAGCTCAGAACAACAATACATTATTTTAGTGTGTCAATAAGTGTCAACAAGAGTGCTATAATCGGGCCATTGGCCACTCTGGTGTAGAATAAAGACATGAAAAAAATTCTGGTGACATTAGTAAATTTCTCTGTTTCAAAACAAACGAAAAATGTTGATTCTTTTCTGTGTTTTACAAAGTTAAGTAAAACCTGCAACATGTTAAATTAGAAAAATAAGAAAAGTAAATTACGCTATTTTGTAAACCTCTTGGCAATCAGGAATTATTTTTCTTATTGTTGAAAATCTGTTGCCGCAGGTTAACAAAAACAATTTAATGAGGCAGTTGAGCTGCTTTGTCGGCCACTCCAACTCCTTGACGCAGCACGCCTTGCACTAGAATCCTAGTTTCATGCTCCCAGCAGCAAATTTAGGAACAAAAAAATGTACATTTTAGAAATTAGAAGAAAAAAAATCTGAATTTAATTTACTTTTGCAACCAAAAAAATGCATTAACACACATTTTCCCAGATTTAGGGTTCCTTGGACTGTGGCAGGTGAGGATTTTGATTGGGGTGGTGCACCTGTCAAACCATAATGCAACTACTTTGCTACATTGCACTGATCAATTTGATGTGCAACACTTGTACATCTGTGTGCAAATGAGCGTGAATCTGATAAATCTCACCTTTCCCTAAGGTCTAGCACTTATTTATTATTATTATTATTATTTATTAACAGTTTCATATACAGCGCAGCAAATTCCGTTGCGCTTTACAATTGGAAATAAATGATATAACAAAACTGGGAAATAACAAACAGTCATAGAGGTAGGAAGGCCCTGCTCGCAAGCTTACAATCTACACTTAGGGGGTCATTACGACTCGATTGCTCGCTGCAGTTTATCGCAGCGCAGCGATCAGGTCAGAACTGTGCATGCGCCGGCGCATGCCGGACGACCGAAGGCCGTCGTTCCCTAGCGATCGCCTCTGTCTGATTGACAGGCAGAGGCGGTCGCTGGGCAGGAGGGGGCGGCACAGCGGCGTTTGGCCGCCGTTATGGGGGCGCGGTCCGGCCAACGCAGGCGTTTGCTGGAACATTTATTCTAGTTATTATATATGCACTATAATTTGTTTGCTTAAAAGGTAACAGTTTTATATATTATATATTTCTTTGACATACTCGTGTATATATAGATATAGAATATATGCACTATATAATATGTGTGTGCTATATAAATAACTGCTAATAATAACTGAAAACCGAAAAAAGTATGCCCATTCCCCGTGTGTTATGTCAGCGCAAATATTTGTGTACCAAATAAAACATGGGGATTCTCTTCATAGTTTGATCAAAACATTTAGGCTTGCAGCTTCAAGTCAAGGGACCCTAATCTCTGCAAGTCTCTACAATATAGCATATATGCTTTACAAAACAATAGCTTGGAATGCCGGCGCTTAAAAGACTAGCGCCAGAATCCCGGCACCTGACAGAATCCCGACGCCAGAATCATGACAGTAAAAATACTGAAAAAGAGTATACCGGAAGGGGTTAGGGTTAGGCTGCAGGGGGGGGAAGAATTAGGGTAAGGTGGTGGGGGGGGGGGGGTAAAGTTAGGGTTAGGCACTAGGTGGAGGGTTAGCGTTAAGCTGTGGGGGGAGGGTTAGGGTTAGGCACTAGATGGAGGGTTAGGGTTATGCCGCGGGGGAAGGATTAGGGTTAGGCACTAGGCGGAGGGGGAGGGTTAGGTTGCGTGGAGGGAGGGTTAGGGTTAGGCTGCGAGGAACAAGGTTAGAGTTAGGCTGCGGCAAGGATAGGGTTAAGCTGCAGGAAAAAAGGGTTAGGGTTAGGAATAGATGTGGGAAAGAGTTACATACTTACGTACCAGGGGGCTTATTAATAGAGTCCAAGTTTGCCAAAGGTGTGGAGATGTTTTTTTTAAAGCGGCAATCATTTACAAGGCAGGATTTTGCCTTGCAAATGATTGTAACTTTAAACCAATGTCTGAGTTCTGATGGAAACCAGCACCTCCGGCAAATCCAGACGCTATTACGAACGCCCACAGGTGTCAGGATTCTGAGTGTAGGGTTGCCGCTGTCATTTTTTTGTGACCTAAGCACCGGTATCCCGTACACAACCCTCTCAGATAATTACTCACTTTTGTACATGCACATGGTTCAAAAAAGAAAGCTGAAAAAAAACCTTAAACATAATTATTACATTCTGCAGTATATTCCATTTACTGATTACAGGTTGAATGTTGTCAAATCATAGATCAGGCTAAATACAAACAGATAATTATTTCTATGTGCTTTACGCAACAATAGCTTGCAGTTAATAATTTAATGGTGTGCAATTAAGAAAAACATGGTGCAAAAACAAATGTCTTTCTCCAGAAATTGTTCAATATGATGAATATAAAAACTCCCTGGCAAAAAGTATCTAGCACACAGCATATTTAAGCTGATTAAATATAAATTTCGTAGCTTTATTGAACTATGCTAAAACGTCCATATTAAAATGTTATATTATTATAGTGATGTCTGGCTTTTAAACATACAAAGAGTACATTTTCAGTGTAGTAGTGGCACTCATGGCAGTGGTCACAATAATTGTTCTGTTAATAAATAAATAAAAATATGTGCGGACAATGGAACAATATATATATAAATAATGCATAGTTCCCCCCTCAGTTGTATTGCCAATGTTAGAAGCTATACCTAATCCTAGGTGGGACACATAAAAAAAAAACCATGTTTAAGCCCCCAGGCTGTTCACAGTGTTCTTAGGACTTCAAAATATTAATTTCCAAACTTACAAACTGTTTTTAATTCACAATGGTGCACATAAAACGCTGACATGTTTTGGCCCTTAGGCATCGCTAATCTAGACCCGTCAGAATGATAACATTTCTCATTACCATATCATATCTGTTTAACAATCGACCAAAGAAATGTGCGACGTAGCCCAAATGTAACGCCAGGGGTTCTGCCCACCATCACAGCACGCAGAAATGCAGAAACACAACCTGAAACTTTTCTTTACATCAACTGTACAGCGCACAGAGTAACAGCAAGTTTCTTGCCAAATATTTTTTCCAAATTTGGGGGATTTTGCTTGTCAATGAAAGTACTTGATACTTGCATTTTGCAATTCGTGTTACATCAAGATCACAAAACAGATTAGGGGCATCTTTTACAGTTGGGTACATATTGCAATTCATAAGAATGTATAAAAATTACACCGCAACAAAACTTTTTTTGCATGTGTATGTTGAGTCAAGAGTTGCATAAAAATATCCCTACACAATATTTTGTAAAAAAAAATCCAAAAGTCCCATTTTACACTAAACTGTAATAAAATAAAAATACCCCTGCATCCCTTGTTTAATATTCCTGTACTATGTAGTAGTCTAAATAGAATCGATAAATAAGTTATTTATAGAGATTGCTGCTACTTGATAAAAAACAGGCAGAAAGCTAATGTTTAAAGAACTATAAGAGGGAGGGGTCAATTAGAGAAGCAGTTAATTGGTGCTATCATCGTCAACACACATCCAGCAAAAGAAAAATTTTCTAAAGTACTGTAGCTGAGAATGCACCAAGGTCTCTTTAGGTGGTATATCTACATGGAGTAGGACTTTTACCTGAACGCACCCTTACTGTACTCATCTTTCACTGGCCGAGGCATGAGTAGGCCTGGCCAAGCTGCTCTGCCTCCCATTTGCTTTGCTCGGCTGCTGTACTTAGACTGGGGCATGCTGCAATGCCACGCCCCAGGACTCGTGACACACCCTTTTTCTGTGCTGGGCCAAATTAAAGCCCCGGTCTGTCTCTTTGCTGGCCCAACATCTTTTCATCTCTCCAAGCATACGGGCCACAAGTCTAAAAAAATTGACACCCAACTCTAAATAAGGCCATTAATGACTATCAATCAAACCTGATGAAACAACAAAGACTCCCAAATTAGGACCAGCATTATTGCTCTTCATAATGATAAACATCTTCTATAAAACATTATATGTGATTGTATAATAGAGGCTGGCTGCCAACTATTTCCCTGGAGGAATAATCCCCATTAATGATAAATGATCTAGATATGTATAGAGTGTGCCAGTAAACCACCCTCCCTTTCTATTTGCACATCAGAAAGCAGAATGTGTTGCATCCGCTAACAAACCAGTCAATCCCCCATATATGCACCTTCTATACTTTTTAAAATCACTCCCTGCAAAACAAAATGTGTTTCTAGTATGTGGACGTAATGTCCCACGGTTACTTTATTCATGCTTGTCATGCTAAATTGAGCACATTATTCCTGGGGATTAACATGCCACCACCAGGTAAGGAGGCAATACTTGGGTCACCCTCTTCAGAGCTGTACTAAGGGAAGGGCCACCGCTGATCCAGAGGCACCTGTGTCCAGCTTGTGCCATATTCGAGGGGCTCCCAGTACATTAAAGGCCCCCTTGTTCTCAGACTCTGTTCTCTTTGCAATGTACATGACGCCATGACATTGCGGTGCTAAGTGTGCAGAGGAGTCGTAAATAGGAGCAGTCTAAGAATGAAGAAGTAGAGTTAGAAGAACAGAAGAGAAGACAATAGAAAAAGAGAAGTGGAGAAGACCTGGTAAGACAGAAGTCAAAGGGCTAGGCGGAGGTGATTGAAGAACCTGGAACTTACTGTAATTAGTAATAAAATATATAGAGTGAAAAAGGGGGTTTGTAAAAATGCCAGAAATAACCATAAAGGTGGATAATCTGGGGTTGCCAATGCACCAAAATGACCAGGTATGGCGCTGACCCAGCTCATCCTGGACCATTTTTAAAATGAAAAAAATAAAATTAAATAAAATAAATGTGGACATTTCAACACTCCTACAGGTCAGTCAAGGCAGTCCATTATAGGGCTGGTCCTATTATGCTCCTACAGTGGCTTGGAGGGTACATTTTTTAACCCATGCTTATATTACTTGCAGCCATTTCCCTTTCCTTCCTTGCTTTAGAACTCCATGTGATTATCAGCAAGGCCCGATGCCACTAATCAACTTTACCAATTACCCTACATATACAGACAGTGTTGGACTGGCCTATAGGGAAAGAGGGGAAACCCCCCCCCGGTGGGCCCCACTGCCTGGGCACCCATCTTCTACTCTAGGAGTGAATTGTAAATTATACATATGTTACCCAGGACTATGGTGTACATTATCATGATGCACTAGCAGTATTTACTAAGTATATATATCAAAGGGCCCAGACCAAGCGCTGTCTAATGGTTAGCCAAGCCTCTGTGGCAGCTTGCCACACCCCCTCTGGAGACTGGCCACACCCCTACCACTGCATTCTCCCGGTGGGCCCTTCATGTCCCAGTCCGACACTGTATACAGAACACTATTTAACACACTTGTTCACTGAGGCTTGGCCATAAGCTCCAGGAATCGCTGGTGTCGCATTTTGCATCCATACCTTGTCCTATACAGTTGCTCATGGGGTTTATGTGTTATACAGTGCATCCATGTACTTGTATAACTAGTATTATCACAGTCTGTTACTTTAGCCTTCCATACTTTCCTGTTTTCTATCCTGTCTAGTTTAGTTATTAATGTTATGTTAACAGGGTTGAACTGGTCCACAGGTACAAGTTCCAGACCGTGCAATATAGTTATAATATTATACATATGTTCATAGGCGTGCGCAGCTAATTTTATTAGGGGGTGCACCGCAGGAGGAGAGTGTCTAGCACTGCCTTTTGGGTGTGCCTAAAACTGCATTTTGGGTGTGTCTAACACCGCCTTTTGGGCATTTCTAGCACTGCCCAGGGACATGTAATACACCAGCAGTGCCAGATACATGTATCGCCCCCAGCGGTGCCAGATACACAGCAGTTCCAGGTACATGTAATGCCCCCAGCAGTGCCAAATACACGTAATGTCCCAAGCGGTGCCAGATACACATAATCCCCTAATGGTGCCAGATACACATAATCCCTCAGCAGTGCCTTATCAATCTATCAACTAATATATAAAACTACTGTACAGTATATAGGGAAAGCCACATCGATTCTACACAAACACACACAATATAATATATACCAATGTAGCCACACTCATCGTGGCTACATCTAGGCCAGAGTGCGTCTTATTTGCAGTGATGTACTGTATAATGGGGTGCAGCAGTCTAGTTAAGAAAAAGTCTCAGGATGGCATAAAGTACATTTTCAATATCTCAATGCCTTTTTAATAATGCAGCTTTTTAATCAGAATTAACTGTTCTCTATGAGGCTGTGCCGGTCTACTTTACATGTTTATATACATGTTTATATATCAATATTATCTATTTTTAAAAAAATATTAATAATAATAAAAAAATACAAATATATATATATATATATAGAGAGAGAGAGATAATATTGTAATCAGGGCCGGTTCAAGGGGGGCAGGAAAGGGGCGTGGCCTAATACAGGGGGCGTGGTGAGTCACGCCCCCTGTACATTGAAAGCGCCGCTTGAATGCTGAGCGGTGCGCGATGACGTCATCGCGCACCGCACAGCAAAAGGTCCTCTCCACGTAGAGAAACTAGACGCTATGCGTCTAGTTCCCTTCGTGGAGAGGACCTTTGCTGTGCGGTGCGCGATGACGTCATCGCGCACCGCTCAGCAGTTACTCTCCACGAAGGGAAACTAGACGCATAGCGTCTAGTTCCCTTCACAGGAGGCGCCGAGGACGGGGACGGCAGCGGGCAGCGGAGGCGGACGGGGGACACAGCGGGCAGCAGTGGCGGATCTTGCCACGGTGCGGCGCCCTCCGGATGGCGCCAGCGCCCTCCGGAAGGCGGCGCCCCCGGCAAAAGTCCTGCTTGCCCGTGGCAAGAACCGCCACTGATTGTAATATTGATAAAATGTATGTGTATGAGAGGCATATAATGTGTATGTGTATATATATATACACACACATTTTTCTCACAGATACATTTTTACTGCAGACTTCACCCCCACACACACCATTATTTTTCTACCTTTTATTTTCTCCCTCTTCAGACAATGACTTTTTCTGGGACCCGTGTCCAAAATACAGAAAGTGCATGAAGCAATTAGTGGCAGCCAGGTTCCAAAAGAACCTGGCGGTGGTGCAGCCAAAACGAGTGATGACTGCTCGGACATTTCAAATCCAGCGCTGGCCATGAGCCAATTGGAATTCGAGGACCGGCAGCCAATCAGGACGGCCACATCGGCTGCTTCCGATTGGCTGCTAGTCCGCAAGCTCCAATTGGCTCACGTCCAGCACCAGATTTGAGATGCTGCAGGGCTGGGAGCTGTCTCTCCTAGTCCGAGGCTGTCTGCAGGTTCGTCAGCTACAGCTAGCTGGCGGCACCGGCGCTAATTCACACAACTACCGCACGTACCCTCTTCTCTGTATGGGCCGTAACAGCAGACCTGATGACAACTTGATGGTGACCCTGGGGGCAGGAATCGATCGGTACTGTGAGGGGGGGGAGACAGACATTAGGGGGTGCCTGTGCGCACCAGGAACCCCTCGTGCGCACGCCTATGCATATGTTACATTATAATGCAAAGGACTATGCTGTATTTTCTACAGTTACATACTAATCTGGTACACAGAGGCGTCACTCACCTCTGTGACACCCGGTGCGGCAGCGAGGATAAAAGAGGTGGGGCTTCTCGGGAATGGGGGGGCTTAAATAGAGGGGCGGGGCTTCGCGGGCGGAACCCATTTTTAAACCATTGCAGGCACGCAAAGGGGCGGGGCTTTGCGGAGGGGCGGGGCTTCGCGTCCCGACACCCATTTTTTTTTCCACTGGGGGGTGTGGGAGGTGAGGGCTGACTCTCGGGAGGTGCTGTCCCTGCAGTGCTGGCTCCTACAAAGTGACAGGAGCCGAGTGCTGCACATAATATAACAGTGCAGCACTCGGCTTCTGTCACTCTGCAGGAGCCGGCATTTTGGTGTCAACCCTCGGCGGGTGACACCCGGGAGCGGGCCGCACCCCCTGCACCCCCCTTGTGACGCCACTGCTGGTACATTATCATGCATTCACTAGTAATATTTACTTATATATATTTATCAAGGGCCACAACTAGGACTCTAAGCTTTAGCAAAGCAAATTTTGAAAAGATGAGGGTATTTTTCAGGGATATTGAATGGGAAGGTTTGTTTTTAGGAAAAAATACTACGGAGAAATGGGAGGTACTAAAATTCCTGCTATCTAAAAATACACTCAAATTTATTCCTATGAGTAGCAAAAAAAAGAATAAAAATCATAAACCGATGTGGCTTAACAAAAAGATTAAGGAACTTATGGGCAAGAAAAGGCGAGCATTTAAAAAATACAAATCTGACGGGGAAGCAGAGTAATTTCAGCACTATAAGGAATGTAACAAAATTTGCAAAAAGGAAATAAGAGCGGCTAAAGTAGAAACTGAAAAACTAGTAGCAAAGGAAAGCAAAGCGAATCCCAAAAAATTCTTTAAATACATTAATAGCAAGAGATTAAAGAAGGAGAGTATAGGCCCTTTAAAAGACAAGTTGGGAGTCTTAAGCAAAAATGATAATGACATAGCGGACACACTAAATGAGTTTTTTTCAACAGTATTCACTAGAGAGGACCCATTTCAGGGACTGACACACAATCTCAATAATGAGAATATCCCACTGATAGGTACTTATTTAAGCGAGGAAGTAGTCTGTGACCGATTAAAACATTTAAAGATTAATAAATCACCAGGGCCCGATGGTATTCACCCAAGGGTTCTAATGGAGCTTCACTCTGAACTGGCAAAACCGATATCTTTGATCTTTAAGGATTCAGTTATATCAGGTATGGTTCCCAAAGACTGGCGTATAGCGGAAGTAGTGCCTATATTCAAAAAGGGAAGTAAAGCTGAACCAGGTAATTATAGACCAGTTAGTCTTACATCTATAGTGGGGAAAGTATTGGAAGGTATTCTAAGAGATAGTATTCAGAAGTTCCTTGAAGTCAATAAGGTCATTAAAAGGAATCAACATGGGTTTATGAAGGACAGATCCTGTCAAACCAACTTACTTGGCTTTTATGAAACAGTAAGTGCAAACCTAGATCAGGGTAAAGACGTGGATGTAATCTTTTTAGACTTTGCCAAAGCGTTCGATACTGTACCACACATGAGACTTATCTACAAGCTACAAGAATCAGGGCTAGGAAGCACAATATGCACTTGGGTCAAAAACTGGTTAGATAATAGGGAGCAGCGCGTTGTGGTTAATGGATCTTTTTCAACTTGGACTGAAGTGCTAAGTGGTGTGCCGCAAGGCTCAGTATTAGGACCGCTATTGTTCAATATTTTCATTAACAACCTAACAGAAGGTCTAGAGAGCATGGTGTCAATTTTTGCAGATGATACCAAATTGTGTAAGGCTATAAATACAGAGGAGGATGCCGAGTCTCTTCAGAACGACTTAGTTAAATTAGAAGCATGGGCAGCCAAATGGAGAATGCGCTTCAACACAGACAAGTGTAAGGTAATGCACAGTGGTAACAAGAACAAAAATTACACCTACCTACTAAATGGGGTAAAATTAGGGGATTCTGTACTGGAAAAGGACTTAGGTGTCCTCATAGATAGCAAGCTAAGCAGTAGTACCCAAAGTAGGACTGCAGCAAAGAAGGCTAATAAGATATTAGCATGCATAAAATGGGGTATTGATGCTAGGGACGAGAGTATTATACTCCCGTTATATAAATCACTAGTGAGGCCACACCTTGAATACTGTGTACAATTCTGGGCACCGTACTACAAAAAGGATATCCTGGAGCTTGAAAAGGTACAGAGGAGGGCGACCAAACTAATTAAGGGCATGGAGCCGATGGAATACAAGGAAAGGCTTGAAAGACTAGGCATGTTTACATTGGAAAAGCGGAGACTGTGAGGGGATATGATCAACATCTACAAATATATAAGGGGACAATACACAGAGCTTGCGCGGGACCTGTTTTTGGTTAGATCAACACAGAGAACTCGTGGACACTCGCTCAGGTTAGAGGAGATGAGATTCCGCACAATACGGCGTAAAGGCTTTTTCACGGTAAGGACAATACGTGTTTGGAATTCCCTGCCCGAGGGAGTTGTAATGGCAGAATCTGTCAACACCTTTAAGAATGGGTTAGATAAATTCCTAATGGATAAGGATATCCAGGGGTATGGTGCATAGTCATGCATTATAGTTACTATAAATAGGGATAAAATGCAACGGCTGACAGCAGCATCAGTCAGAAATTTTAGTCAAATCATCATACATAGGAGACCACAAATAGGTTGAACTCGATGGACAATTGTCTTTTTTCAACCTCAGATACTATGTTACTATGTTACAGACCATGCATCTTCTAATACTTAGCCAAGCCTCTGTGGTTGCTGACCATGCCCCTAAGCATGGGACCTACCATTGCAATCCCCCAGTGGGCCCTTACTGCCCCAGTCTGACACTGGTTATGTATGTGTGTGTTTTGTGTGTCAGTCATCTGTCCTCTGTAGGAATCAAAAGTCTTTGTGGGCCATTGAGACAACTTGGTGATACTGAGGGACCGTGGCCAAATCCATGAGTCATGGCCATACCCCCTCCGGGAACAGGTGTGTTGGAGGGGCCTGGATTTACCCTACCCCTCCAGAGCAGCGGCACAGATGTGCTTACCTTTTGGTGCTTTCCTGTTGTTGTTTTTTTGCAAGGGGTGTGACAACAATTACCCGATTTGATAACGACCCCAAAGGACCCGGGCCCATCACTGTTCCCAATGACCTTGCTTTGGAAAAAAAAGCATGTAAAATACTATACTCAACTCTTAACAGCTGGCCCTGATTAACAGGCCCTTGTCAGTTGTACCCACTTTCCCCATTAGTAATACATTTTGACTGTTTAAAAAACAACAACGTACAGTATACCGTTACTATTCCTGAGATTGACAAAACACAATTGTTCCGCTTTCCTGGAGCCGGCCATGGTTGCTGCACCATTGCTATAGGAATTTCATATGAAAGTCCTAATAAACAACAATACACATCCTCATCTAATAACTGTACCCAACGGGGTTTAGTGATTTTAGATAATGATATGAAACAAAGTAAGTAATGTTAGTGTCTGCGTTCCACAATAAAACTATGTGAGATAGCGCTTTGATCTTTAAATAACCCTCATCTTACTGCAGTGCAGGTTTGGGATGTGGTTTAATTAAGTCTACAGAGCAGTTTATACTTGATGAATATTACAGTGGCGGGTCAAGTTGATAACCAGCAAAAAAAAAAAATATTAATAGCGACACAGAGCATTCAATTTCTTTTGAGACGGCATTAGAGAGCAAGAGTATCCACCATAGGCCAATTTGACTGTTGCAAAACTAATTAAACGTGTCTTGTGTTTCCCATTCATATTATAAAATATATCATCCCCAGATAACGGTGTAATGTTTAATTCTTCATCCTATTAAAAGCTTACAGTAATGTCTTTTTAACATAAATTATAACTAAGGACAGGTACTATTTAAGGAGGTTGACAATAGGGATGACCTAGATTAGCCTGACACTGCCAAAAGATGTATTACTGGTGACTGTCTCATAGAGAAGAGGGATGAGAATCACATTTTACATTAAACACTGTTGTGCCCAAATTAGACTCTTAGAAAACATTATCTCAAGCAAATGCATGGGTTTGCCATATTTTTTAATTGGTGTCTGCAACTTCAGGGGAAAGAATGATGTATGAAAAATTTCTCATCGCTTTTGTATTCAATTTATTCAACAATTGAGACATTTATAAAAGTTGTGACGTGAAGTGTAGTTTAGCTACATTCCCTATATTTTTATTATTATAATGAATATTATTATTATTATTAGCATTATTATATTAATATTATTATCATCATTATTATATTATTACTACATTATTATTTTATGTCATTGTTAGAAATGTTGACATTCAAATGTATCACACTGATTTTTAAATAATTGTATATTATTTTTATTACTGCTTATATAGCGCCACCAGTAGCGCAGCTTTAGAGTCACCCGGATCGTCCAAGGAATACTCTGGCACGCACTCTGCAGCACGTGCAGCGGCTCGGAGCATCCAAGGACAGTGCTCTCCTTCCTAGTCATGGCATCATGGGTTCGGTGGCGGGGTCAGCCCTACAGTATATGCAGCACTGTACAAAAAGAATATCGGTCTTTCAAATCAGACCATGTCTCATTTCCTCATTTCATTATAGTTTCATTTCTGTAACACAGACTATGGCACATTTGAGTCAGCCGTCAATAAAGTTAACAGAATGGGTGGGATGTAATGGCGTCTTAGTTCGCGAGGTGTCGGCCAATCTCTGACTTTTATTTTAAAGGGGCAATCACTTGCAAGACATGGTTTTACCTTGTAAGTGATTGCCTCTTTAAAAAAACGTCCGAATCGGCCGGTATCCCGCACATCCGGCGATCTTGGATGCATTAAATCCCGCGAATGTCTTTGAAGTGTGTGAGGAAACTGGAGTACCCAGAGGGAATCCACATTATCTCCAGGAGAACATGCAAACTCCAATCAGATAGGGCCTTGCTTAGGAATTGATCTCATGACCTCAGTACTGTGAGCAATGCTGTCTACCATGCTATAGGGCTGTCCTAATCTTAGTAAAGTCTGTATGAACTGATGTCCTCTCTAAGGGGTGTTTTTACTAAGCCTGGGATGGAGATAAAGTGGCCTAAGATAAAGTACCAGCCAATCAGCTCCTAACTACAATGTCACAGCCTGGATTTTAAAAATGACAGTTAGGAGCTGATTGGTTTGTACTTTAGGGTCTATTCATGAAGCAGTGAACCTGTGGAGACGTTGGAGAAGCAACCAATCAGCTGATCCATACAATTGTATAGTATGCAAATTACAAATGTTACTTCAATGCTGATTGGTTGCCATGGGCAACTTCTCCACTGGCTCACTTATCCACCCTTTTCACTGCTTCATGAATAGACCCCTTTATCTCCATCCAAGGTTTAGTAAATAGACCCCTTTAAGAATGGAAAACAAGAACAATAAGAGCAGTACACATGGATACTGCTTGCTATATAGTCCAGAGCCGGGGTGGATAATAATGTAAGCCAGCCCAGTCTCACAGTAAACATCATCCTTATAAAATAAAATTATAATGGCAAAGCAGCCCTGCTCATTAGGAAGTTTGCATAATTCCCAAAGGTGAATTAATGGGACTTTAATAAATTAATAAAATGTGTCGGCCTTATAATTATCGATTATGATGCCTTGAAAATGAAGAAAATTTTAATAAGAAACATTTTGGTAAAATTGATTGGGAGAAGTCATGTATTATTTTTATATATGAACAACAATTATATATTTTTTATATATTGTAAAATGCATTACATAATACATGACTGGCATGAACAGCTAGCTAATAAATCATCGTGGAAGGTATTGCTAAGTCATCAAATACTATGGTGATTTTTTTGTGTCATAAAATTACTATTCATATTTTAGAAAAAAATAATACACCCTATAATGTGAAGTACTGTACTGTATATGTATATAGTCTACTCACAGCCTTTTCCTTTACATAACGATAGGACTTCTTAGTGACTTCCAATATTCTTATATGTACTAGTACAATATGTAATACAGGTTGAGTATCCCTTATCCAAAATGCTTGGAACCAGAAGTATTTTGGATATCGGATTTTTCCGTATTTTGGAATAATTGCATACCATAATGAGATATCATAGTGATGGGACCTAAATCTAAGCACAGAATGCATTTATGTATCATATACACCTTATACACACAGTCTGAAGGTCATTTTAGCCAATATTTTTATTAACTTTGTGCATTAAACAAAGTGTGTATACATTCACACAATTTATTTATGTTTCATATACACCTTATACACACAGCCTGAAGGTCAATTAATACAATATTTTTTATAATTTGTGCATTAAACAAAGTTTGTGTACATTGAGCCATCAGAAAACAAAGGTTTCACTATCTCACTCTCACTCAAAAAAGTCCGTATTTCGGAATATTCCGTATTTCGGGATATTTGGATATGGGATACTCAACCTGTATATGAGTAGTATGAAATACCAGAATAAACATCTGTGGAAGCTATCTTTAGCTTAGTCAACTTTTGGCTTAATATGTTTCCTTATGGTGGCCAAGGATAAAACTGTATTCTTGTTACGTGAACAATATGTAAAGCATTTCTACTTGATTTATAGGTATCCAGTTGATAGAGCTACTGTAATAAGATAGACAGTCAACAGGTCGAACCCACAGGGTCAACAGGGTCAAAAGGTCAACAGGGTCCAAAGGTCGACAGGTTGAAAAGGTCGACATGGCAATGGCCGACACACAAATTGTCGACAAGTTTTATTTTTATTTTTTGTATTTTTTTTCTACTTTTTCATCATTTACCATCCACGTTGACTACAACTGGGAATAGTAACCTGAGCTGAGCGCAGAGAGAAACCTTGCCCGAAGCATGGAAAGCGAAGTGAGCCCACGAGGATACACATTTTCACAAATTTGATATAGTGAATCATACAAAATGACACCAAAAACAAACTCAGTCAACTATTTTTGTGTCAACCATTTTTTGTATCGACCATTTGACCCTGTCAACATTTTGTATGTCGATCTTTTATACTGTCTACCTTTTAACCTTGTCGAACATTTGGGGTCGACCTACTGACTGTCTATCTTTTTACTGAAGATCCAGAAACCACACCCTGATCTATATGTTCCTTTAAATAACTTACCTCAGTCAAACACTATGCTGGTCACAGATTTCCCACTTTAGCATTAGCCCTAAACCAGCCACTCACATAGGCAAACGCAGGGGGGGTTCCGGTTGCCCGGAACCCCCCCTTCTCTTGGCAAGTGGCTCAAATTACGACCACAATAGCAATGATGTCTAATACAGTTACTAGTGCTGCCGCCACATCGTGCAGTTTAAGGGACAGAGGAGAACTGCTGCACATGCCCAGTGGTAGCAGCTTCTTCTACCAAGTTTGCTGTGTGTGTGTGTGTGGTCTAGATCCGTGCTCTGGACCAGAGAGTAGCTACCAGGAATAAGAGACAGGAGCCTTACCATGAGGTGGGAGAATGTGTGTTTGGAAAGTGCAGTTCTGGTTCTATTATGTTTGTGTATTTATTCATTATGGGATGTTTAACTTTTTCCTGACCACTTATTTATATTATTTAAATATGTTTGATACAGCCTATACTGTACAGTTTCCAGTATATAAAAAGACCAATGTTTAGGGTTGTTACTATGTTCTTCTACCGCTCACCTAGACTCCTGCACTTACTCCATTGTTCCGCAGAGAGGAAAATTGTGGTTTGTATTTGGAAACCCCCCTCCAGAAATCCTGCGTTTGCCACTGACTCATACATGTCCCTCCCTGGCCCTGCCCCCCTGCTCTGTCCCAAGCTGCCACGCCCTTTACTCCCACTCTGTCTACCCCACCCCTGCTCTGTCCCGCCAACCCACCCACCCTCTCTGCCCCCCATCACTGCGCAATCCATCCATCCTCATACTAAAAGTGCTCCCTGTGGCATTGGTACATTCCTCAAATGAGTCCTCTCCTGTTAAGGGCCCCAATTCAATCTGTTTTACTGATCCAACAAAAACACAGATCAGTGACCGTCGATGATGGCGTTCCATCAGGAAATTGGGGAAATTCGCTTTTGTTCAAAATCTACAAATCCTCGACCCAGGTGTTAGGTGATCGGGAATCCATCGCAGATGTATGGAGGCTTTTAGACTAGGGTCTGTCCCATCTCCCTAGCAGAGACAGCAACTAGGGTGCACACCCTAGCTCCCACTGTGCATGCATATTGGAGACAGAACAGCCCTTAGAGAATTATTATATAGATAAATCTATCTGACCCTTTGCAGGGCACATCTTTATAGTGTATATCCATATTGTAATTTCGGAATAAGTTCTACATGTTACCAAGTATCCTACTTGCAGTGCTGCGCACTCATGTAATTGCCCAAATTTATTGAAAATATCTCAAGTGAAGCCAAAAAGGGAAGAAAAAAAAATCCCTATTAATTTCAAGACAGACAAAACTTGCAACACTTGAAAACCCATTTAAGCCACAAGCTCTTAAAAACTCAGCATTATAAATCTATTACACTATTATCTAATGCTCTTCGGTAAAAACTTAAAGAACAAGGCAATTCAACAACCTCCATTAGTCCACAAAATCTAACATCTGTTCTGAGTTATTAAATTTTTTAAAGATCTGTGCGTAAAAAGTTGTTTCAAACACAGAAATTTATATATATATACTTTGTGAGCAATGAGCGAATAATCAGTCATTTATTTTCACAGTTCATAGTCATGTTAAATGTAATGTTAGTTAAACACGGCATTAAAAATCATGAACTATGTTTTAATGCGTCTTGACACAAGCCACTAATAGGTAATACAGTACGGTATTATTTGTTTAAGTTTTAGTGCTGTGACATTTTTACGACAAAATATGGCTTAGTTTTGTATCCCGTCTAAACCCATATTCCCTATAATGTATTTACAGCTTATTTTGTTTTGGCTGCCAATGCCAGACCTGCAAATTACAAATGGGATATGAAAAAAAAAAGTACAAAGGTTTTCACATACTGTATGTTCAGAAAGTCTACGCAGATAGATAATGTCACTTATAGGTCAAATCGGCTTGTGATGTCTGAGTATAGCCGAGCACAGATTATAAGAATTGAGTATCTGATTCTTTAGACTTGGACAGATACATTCATTTATAATTTGAGATTTGTCATTAATAGCCCTTATCTGAAGTTAAGAGTTCACATGTTTGGAGAAAAAAAAAAAGACTTATCAGAACAGATATTTTATTTCAGAATCTGGAACAATTTCTTAAGACCTTCTTTCTACATCAATCAGTTGGGTTGGCTCTTTGTAGCAATACTGGGGCCATTTAAGTTAGCAGAAGCCCACTGAATTCTTTGCACATAAAGGGCGCTTACTTTATAATAAGGGATAATAGCGATGGCATCAGTACAACCATGTTTCATGCTAAAATCAAAGCAAATCATGAAGAATTTTTAGTTTTTAATACTGAAGGTAGATGACCAGAGGAGCAGCTTCGATGGCTGAAAATACTACAATATTTTGGGTCTTCTGCAAACCAAACTCAGTAATTGAAAGTCTTGTGAAATTAATATTGAGGTGTTTCAAGTACCGTACAATGCTTTATGGGCAATGTAGAATCCGCTTTGTGAGCCTGGTTAGCGGCGTACCTTGTAGCTGAAGTTACTAATATATATGTTACTTTATAAAGTGGTAGTGGCTTGTTGAACATGTTTACAAATATTGTAATTTGCAATAAACCCCCTAAAACACTTTCAACAAATACATGCTATCAGGGGCGTCTGAAGAGAGGAGGAGGAGGACTGTGCGCAGTCTCCTTCTCTGCCTCCTCCTCTCTAGCTGGCAAGCTCTTGACTCGTGGCACTAGGGTCACTAGGGGACCTTACCGCTGTCCCACAGTCTAGTGTGCATGCGCTGATCTCTGGGAAAATGGGGCCGCGCCCATTTTCCCAGTGTTGTTCTTCCAGCACATGCACAAAACCTTCAGGAAAATGGCTACCATGCCATTTTCCCAGTGATTTCTGCAGCACTGCTACTGAGACATGGGACTCTGGGGGATAAATCAGATCTGATCGCAGCAGCAAATTTGTTAGCTAATGGGCAAAACCATGTGCACTGCAGGGGGTGGGCAGATATAAGTGCAGTGGTTTTGTCCACTTGCTAACAAATTTGCTGCTGCGATCAGATCTGAATTAGGCACTTTGTCGGGTAAGTGTTGAAAAATAAGGCTTGCAGGAAGTGTGGTGTGGGTCCGCCTCGACACCGGGGGCCCGTGTGCACTGCGCACACTGCAGTCTTTATAAATACATCAGTGCATTCTATTATTAGCATAAGGTATGGTGTGTAAACGGGTAAGGGCAGTGATTCCCAATCTCAAGGCACCCTAACAGACCAGGTTTTAAGGATACCCATGCTTAAACACATGATATGTATGCAGAAACACAGGTGGCTTAATTAGTACCTCAGTCAGTTCTATAATAACATCTGTGCCAAGCAAAGATATCCTTAATTCCTGGACTGTTAGGGTGCCTTGAGGACCGAGTTTGGGAATCCCTGGGTAAGGAAATGGAACTGGGTGGTCCCACTGAGCCCATATCGGCCCACATCTACAGGCACTCATTACTTACTACATGTGAAACGTGATCACATGTGACGGGCGGTACCACTGGTATGGAAGGCAGCATTACAGGTTAGCCCCAAAATCAGACATTTCAAAAATCATTATTTTAGTTGTTTCTTCTACTTTTATATTTTGATTAGAGATGAGCGGGTTCGGTTTCTCGGAAACCGAACCCCCCCGAACTTCACCCTTTTTAAACGGGTCCGAGGCAGGTTCGAACCTTCTCGCCTTGCTCGGCTAACCCGAGCGCGCCCGAACGTCATCATCCCGCTGTCGGATTCTCGCGAGATTCGGATTCTATATAAGCAGCCGCGCGTCGCCGCCATTTTCACTTGTACATTGGAGATGATATTGAGAGGACGTGGCTGGCGTCCTCTCCGTTTATTGTTGAACTTGATTGCTTTATTGCTTAATTGTGGGGAGGACTGGGGAGCAGCTGTTAGGAGGAGTACAGTGCAGAGTTTTGCTGATAAGAAACCACCAGTTTTTATCCGTTCTCTGCCTGAAAAAAACGCTCCATACCATATCTGTGCTCAGTGTGCTGCATATATCTGTGCTGAGTGCTCACACTGCTTAATTGTGGGGACTGGGGAGCAGCTGTATTATATAGCAGGCGTACAGTGCAGAGTTTTGCTGACAGTGACCACCAGTATACGTTGTCTGCCTGAAAAACACTCCATATCTGTGCTCAGTGTGCTGCTTTATTGTGGGGACTGGGGACCACCAGTATAATTAATATTATATAGGAGGAGTACAGTGCAGAGTTTTGCTGACACAGTGACCACCAGTATACTATATATAGCAGTACGATACGGAAGGCCACTGCTGTGCCTACCTCTGTGTCGTCATTAAGTATTCTATCCATCTACATTCTATACCTGTGGTGCATTTTAGTTTTGCAGTTTGCTGACACAATGACCACCAGTATACTGTATATAGCAGTACGGTAGGCCACTGCTGTACCTACCTCTGTGTCGTCATTCATTAAGTATACTATCCATCTATATTCTATACCTGTGGTGCATTTTAGTTTTGCAGTTTGCTGACACAGTGACCACCAGTATACTATATATAGCAGTACGGTAGGCCACTGCTGTACCTACCTCTGTGTCGTCATTCATTAAGTATACTATCCATCTACATTCTATACCTGTGGTACATTTTAGTTTTGCAGTTTGCTGACACAGTGACCACCAGTATACTATATATAGCAGTACGGTAGGCCACTGCTGTACCTACCTAAGTGTCGTCATTCATTAAGTATACTATCCATCTACATTCTATACCTGTGGTGCATTTTAGTTTTGCAGTTTGCTGACACAGTGACCACCAGTATACTATATATAGCAGTACGGTAGGCCACTGCTGTACCTACCTAAGTGTCGTCATTCATTAAGTATACTATCCATCTACATTCTATACCTGTGGTGCATTTTAGTTTTGCAGTTTGCTGACACAGTGACCACCAGTATACTATATATAGCAGTACGGTAGGCCACTGCTGTACCTACCTCTGTGTCGTCATTCATTAAGTATACTATCCATCTACATTCTATACCTGTGGTACATTTTAGTTTTGCAGTTTGCTGACACAGTGACCACCAGTATACTATATATAGCAGTACGGTAGGCCACTGCTGTACCTACCTAAGTGTCGTCATTCATTAAGTATACTATCCATCTACATTCTATACCTGTGGTGCATTTTAGTTTTGCAGTTTGCTGACACAGTGACCACCAGTATACTATATATAGCAGTACGGTAGGCCACTGCTGTACCTACCTAAGTGTCGTCATTCATTAAGTATACTATCCATCTACATTCTATACCTGTGGTGCATTTTAGTTTTGCAGTTTGCTGACACAGTGACCACCAGTATACTATATATAGCAGTACGGTAGGCCACTGCTGTACCTACCTCTGTGTCGTCATCCATTAAGTATACTATCCATCTACATTCTATACCTGTGGTGCATTTTAGTTTTGCAGTTTGCTGACACAGTGACCACCAGTATACTATATATAGCAGTACGGTAGGCCACTGCTGTACCTACCTCTGTGTCGTCATCCATTAAGTATACTATCCATCTACATTCTATACCTGTGGTGCATTTTAGTTTTGCAGTTTGCTGACACAGTGACCACCAGTATACTATATATAGCAGTACGGTAGGCCACTGCTGTACCTACCTCTGTGTCGTCATCCATTAAGTATACTATCCATCTACATTCTATACCTGTGGTGCATTTTAGTTTTGCAGTTTGCTGACACAGTGACCACCAGTATACTATATATAGCAGTACGGTAGGCCACTGCTGTACCTACCTCTGTGTCGTCATCCATTAAGTATACTATCCATCTACATTCTATACCTGTGGTGCATTTTAGTTTTGCAGTTTGCTGACACAGTGACCACCAGTATACTATATATAGCAGTACGGTAGGCCACTGCTGTACCTACCTCTGTGTCATCATCCATTAAGTATACTATCCATCTACATTCTATACCTGTGGTGCATTTTAGTTTTGCAGTTTGCTGACACAGTGACCACCAGTATACTATATATAGCAGTACGGTAGGCCACTGCTGTACCTACCTCTGTGTCG
The DNA here is from genome assembly GCF_028390025.1 of Pseudophryne corroboree. Lineage (NCBI taxonomy): Eukaryota > Metazoa > Chordata > Amphibia > Anura > Myobatrachidae > Pseudophryne > Pseudophryne corroboree. The sequence goes on from NC_086452.1 coordinate 435,992,482, forward strand.
TCATCCATTAAGTATACTATCCATCTACATTCTATACCTGTGGTGCATTTTCATTTTGCAGTTTGCTGACACAGTGACCACCAGTATACTATATATAGCAGTACGGTAGGCCACTGCTGTACCTACCTCTGTGTCGTCATCCATTAAGTATACTATCCATCTACATTCTATACCTGTGGTGCATTTTAGTTTTGCAGTTTGCTGACACAGTGACCACCAGTATACTATATATAGCAGTACGGTAGGCCACTGCTGTACCTACCTCTGTGTCGTCAAGTATACTATCCATCCATACCTGTGGTGAATTTCAGTTGTGCGCAGTAAATATAGTAGTAGGCCATTGCTATTGATACTGGCATATAATTCCACACATTAAAAAATGGAGAACAAAAATGTGGAGGTTAAAATAGGGAAAGATCAAGATCCACTTCCACCTCGTGCTGAAGCTGCTGCCACTAGTCATGGCCGAGATGATGAAATGCCATCAACGTCGTCTGCCAAGGCCGATGCCCAATGTCATAGTAGAGAGCATGTAAAATCTAAAAAACAAAAGTTCAGTAAAATGACCCAAAAATCAAAATTAAAATCGTCTGAGGAGAAGCGTAAACTTGCCAATATGCCATTTACGACACGGAGTGGCAAGGAACGGCTGAGGCCCTGGCCTATGTTCATGGCTAGTGGTTCAGCTTCACATGAGGATGGAAGCACTTATCCTCTCGCTAGAAAAATGAAAAGACTTAAGCTGGCAAAAGCACAGCAAAGAACTGTGCGTTTTTCTAAATCACAAATCCCCAAGGAGAGTCCAATTGTGTCGGTTGCGATGCCTGACCTTCCCAACACTGGACGGGAAGAGCTTGCGCCTTCCACCATTTGCACGCCCCCTGCAAGTGCTGGAAGGAGCACCCGCAGTCCAGTTCCTGATAGTCAAATTGAAGATGTCACTGTTGAAGTACACCAGGATGAGGATATGGGTGTTGCTGGCGCTGGGGAGGAAATTGACAAGGAGGATTCTGATGGTGAGGTGGTTTGTTTAAGTCAGGCACCCGGGGAGACACCTGTTGTCCGTGGGACGAATATGGCCATTGACATGCCTGGTCAAAATACAAAAAAAAATCACCTCTTCGGTGTGGAATTATTTCAACACAAATGCGGACAACAGGTGTCAAGCCGTGTGTTGCCTTTGTCAAGCTGTAATAAGTAGGGGTAAGGACGTTAACCACCTCGGAACATCCTCCCTTATACGTCACCTGCAGCGCATTCATCATAAGTCAGTGACAAGTTCAAAAACTTTGGGTGACAGCGGAAACAGTCCACTGACCACTAAATCCCTTCCTCTTGTAACCAAGCTCCTGCAAACCACACCACCAACTCCCTCAGTGTCAATTTCCTCCTTACCTAGGAAAGCCAATAGTCCTGCAGGCCATGTCACTGTCAAGTCTGATGAGTCCTCTCCTGCCTGGGATTCCTCCGATGCATCCTTGAGTGTAACGCCTACTGCTGCTGGCGCTGCTGTTGTTGCTGCTGGGAGTCGATCGTCATCACAGAGGGGAAGTCGGAAGACCACTTGTACTACTTCCAGTAAGCAATTGACTGTCCAACAGTCCTTTGCGAGGAAGATGAAATATCACAGCAGTTATCCTGCTGCAAAGCAGATAACTCAGGCCTTGGCAGCCTGGGCGGTGAGAAACGTGGTTCCGGTATCCATCGTTAATTCAGAGGCAACTATAGACTTGATTGAGGTACTGTGTCCCCGGTACCAAATACCATCTAGGTTCCATTTCTCTAGGCAGGCGATACCGAAAATGTACACAGACCTCAGAAAAAGACTCACCAGTGTCCTAAAAAATGCAGTTGTACCCAATGTCCACTTAACCACGGACATGTGGACAAGTGGAGCAGGGCAGACTCAGGACTATATGACTGTGACAGCCCACTGGTTAGATGTATTGCCTCCCGCAGCAAGAACAGCAGCGGCGGCACCAGTAGCGGCATCTCGCAAACGCCAACTCGTTCCTAGGCAGGCTACGCTTTGTATCACCGCTTTCCATAAGAGGCACACAGCTGACAAACTTTTACGGGAACTGAGGAAGATCATCGCAGAATGGCTTACCCCAATTGGACTCTCCTGGGGATTTGTGACATCGGACAATGCCAGCAATATTGTGCGTGCATTACATCTGGGCAAATTCCAGCACGTCCCATGTTTTGCACATACATTGAATTTGGTGGTGCAGAATTATTTAAAAAATGACAGGGGCGTGCAAGAGATGCTGTCGGTGGCCCGAAGAATTGCGGGCCACTTTCGGCATTCAGGCACCGCGTACAGAAGACTGGAGCACCACCAAACATTTCTGAACCTGCCCTGCCATCATCTGAAGCAAAAGGTGGTAACGAGGTGGAATTCAACCCTCTATATGCTTCAGAGGATGGAGGAGCAGCAAAAGGCCATTCAAGCCTATACATCTGCCCACGATATAGGCAAAGGAGGGGAATGCACCTGACTCAAGCGCAGTGGAGAATGATTTCAACGTTGTGCAAGGTTCTGCAACCCTTTGAACTTGCCACACGTGAAGTCAGTTCAGACACTGCCAGCCTGAGTCAGGTCATTCCCCTCATCAGGCTTTTGCAGAAGAAGCTGGAGACATTGAAGGAGGAGCTAAAACAGAGCGATTCCGCTAGGCATGTGGGACTTGTGGATGGAGCCCTTAATTCGCTTAACCAGGATTCACGGGTGGTCAATCTGTTGAAATCAGAGCACTACATTTTGGCCACCGTGCTCGATCCTAGATTTAAAACCTACGTTGTATCTCTCTTTCCGGCAGACACAAGTCTGCAGAGGTTCAAAGACCTGCTGGTGAGAAAATTGTCAAGTCAAGCGGAACGTGACCCGTCAACATCTCCTCCTTCACATTCTCCCGCCACTGGGGGTGCGAGGAAAAGGCTAAGAATTCCGAGCCCACCCGCTGGCTGTGATGCAGGGCAGTCTGGAGCGAGTGCTGACATCTGGTCCGGACTGAAGGACCTGCCAATGATTACTGACATGTCGTCTACTGTCACTGCATATGATTCTCTCACCATGGAAAGAATGGTGGAGGATTATATGAGTGACCGCATCCAAGTAGGCACGTCAGACAGTCCGTACGTATACTGGCAGGAAAAAGAGGCAATTTGGAGGCCCTTGCACAAACTGGCTTTATTCTACCTAAGTTACCCTCCCTCCGGTCTGTACTCCGAAAGAGTGTTTAGTGCAGCCGCTCACCTTGTCAGCAATCGGCGTACGAGGTTACTTCCAGAAAATGTGGAGAAGATGGTGTTCATCAAAATGAATTATAATCAATTCCTCCGTGGAGACATTCACCAGCAGCAATTGCCTCCAGAAAGTACACGGGGACCTGAGATGGTGGATTCCAGTGGGGACGAATTAATAATCTGTGAGGAAGGGGATGTACACAGTGAAAGGGGTGAGGAATCGGAGGATGATGATGAGGTGGACATCTTGCCTCTGTAGAGCCAGTTTGTGCAAGGAGAGATTGATTGCTTCTTTTTTTGGTGGGGGCCCAAACCAACCAGTCATTTCAGTCACAGTCGTGTGGCAGACCCTGTCGCTGAAATGAGGGGTTCGTTAAAGTGTGCATGTCCTGTTTATACAACATAAGGGTGGGTGGGAGGGCCCAAGGACAATTCCATCTTGCACCTCTTTTTTCTTTCATTTTTCTTTGCATCATGTGCTGTTTGGGGACAATTTTTTTGAAGTGCCATCCTGCCTGACACTGCAGTGCCACTCCTAGATGGGCCAGGTGTTTGTGTCGGCCACTTGTGTTGCTTAGCTTAGCCATCCAGCGACCTTGGTGCACCTCTTTTTTTTAGCATCATGTGCTGTTTGGGGACTATTTTTTAAATCTGCCATCCTGTCTGACACTGCAGTGCCACTCCTAGATGGGCCAGGTGTTTGTGTCGGCCACTTGGGTCGCTTAGCTTAGCCATCCAGAGACCTTGGTGCACCTCTTTTTTTCTTTGCATCATGTGCTGTTTGGGGACAATTTTTTTAAGTGCCATCCTGTCTGACACTGCAGTGCCACTCCTAGATGGGCCAGGTGTTTGTGTCGGCCACTTGGGTCGCTTAGCTTAGCCATCCAGCGACCTTGGTGCACCTCTTTTTTTCTTTGCATCATGTGCTGTTTGGGGACAATTTTTTTAAGTGCCATCCTGTCTGAAACTGCAGTGCCCCTCCTAGATGGGCCAGGTGTTTGTGCCAGCCACTTGGGTCGCTTAGCTTAGTCATCCAGCGACCTCGGTGCAAATTTTAGGACTAGAAATAATATTGTGAGGTGTGAGGTGTTCAGAATAGACTGGAAATGAGTGGAAATTATGGTTATTGAGGTTAATAATGCTATGGGATCAAAATGACCCCCAAATTCTATGATTTAAGCTGTTTTTGAGGGCTTTTTGTAAAACAAACACCCGAATCCAAAACACACCCGAATCCGACAAAAAAATTTCAGGGAGGTTTTGCCAAAACGCGTCCGAATCCAAAACACGGCCGCAGAACCGAATCCAAAACCAAAACACAAAACCCGAAAAATGTCCGGTGCACATCACTAATTCAACCTGCGCTAAAGCATCCAGCTTAAAGTTCAACTGTCTCCTGCAATAACCTAACCTGGTTCTATTGTTGTATGCAAGCATTGCCTATTGACTGTGTAGCTCTGTGGCAAGTTCCTATCGGTTTCCAGGCCGATCATCTACATTATCAATTGCGTGAATAATCCTGTTGCAAGTTCCTATAGGTTTCCAGGCCGATCATCTGCATTATCAATTGCCTGTATAATCCTGTTGCAAGTTACTATCGGTTTCCAGGCCTATCATCTGCATTACCAATTGCCTATACAACTCCTGTTTCAAGTTACCATCGGTTTCCAGGCCGATCATCGATATTGCCAAGTATCTGTGTAAAGCTCCATTTCAAGTCATCATCGGCTTCCAGGCTGACCATCATTTATTCCAAGTTGTCACCACCGGTTCCCAGGCCGAAAATCATTTGTTCATGTTTACCATCGGCTCCTAGGCCAACCATCGATAGTTCCTGTTCACCATCTGTTCCCAAGCCGATGGTCATCTGTTCCTGTTCATCATCGGTTTCCAGGCCGACCGTCATCTGTTCCTGTTCATCAAGGCTGATCGTCAACTGTTCCAAGTCTCCATTAGTTCCCAGACCGATCATCAGTAACTCCAAGTCACTATTGGTTCCCAGACCGGTCATCGGTTGCTCCTAGTTACCATGGGTACCCAGACCGAACTATCTCTAAGTGACTGTTTATTTCAGAGAATCTACCAGCTTCCATGCTGAATCATACGTTTACATTTACATTTCTCCAGTTACTTATATTTCTTGTGTGTACTCAATAAATACCATTTGCGCACATGCGCAGGAACTTATTTCAGCCTCCTTGTTTCCTCCATCGCACCGCCACTGACCCACTAGTGACCACTGCAGGAACAGATACAAACACAGACTTGAAAGTTGCAGTGGGAGATTATTTGTGTGTTATTCTTGTAAAAGAACCCACTAAAGCTGCCAGATAACAGTGGTAAAATAGGGTTCTACATGCACGTCTCAGACAGTTTGATTATATTTATTTTTATTCTTTTTATTATTGTATTCCAGGGCTTCTCAACTCCAGACCCCAAGTACCACCGACAAGTCGTGTTTTGTGGATTTCTTTAACCACTGAAACACCTCAGAAACTGTCAGGTTTTTTATGAATGAATTAGATCAGGAACATACAGTATTTAAAGCTTATCCAAAATTATTTTATAAAAAAAAAAAAGAAACATCGGAACATAGGACCATCACTACCAGAGCATCATGGCCATTTTGTCCTTGATTTCCCCAGTGGCTGCTCATCTGGGCAGCCGCCAGGTACACACTAGGGGGCTGGGCGGGAGGGGTTAATTTACATTTCACTTGTGGCTGTACCTCTCTGCAGCCACCGGGTGGGGGGTCCTGCCATTCTGGCCGATCAGCAGATCGGCAGCATAGTAGTCACTGGGGAAGGGTGCAGGGAAGCAGAGGGGCCGGGAGGTATTCATTGATTGATTTATTTTTGTCACCTGCTTCCATGCAGGTGAAAATAGTTCCTCAATAGTGACGGCTTTCGGGGGTAATTGGATATCCCCTGGGGGATTAATTATCCGCAGTAATTTACCATGCCTTATTGAATTCCCCCTTACAGTCTGACAGCGAGAGGGGTAAAATGTGGCTAAAATGAACTACCCCAATGGTGGTAGCACTTTGGGACTGACTCTGAAGTGGAGGAATGTGTGGCTGTTCATCCGTATGGCCTAAAGCAGTTGGCTTACTATCTTATGCTAATGCCAGTGTCCGCTAATGTATGCTGATTTTCCATCTGCCTTCATGCGCAAGGTCATGCCATCCAATGTTTTCCATCCTCAGTCACAGTCATCATCATTAATATTGGGGTTTACACCCAATGGAGCACCCATCAGATATAGGATTCCCATTTCCATCCGCACACCATACAAATAAGCACAGAAGTCCCACAACAGGCATATCCGCTTTTGTCCAGTTGCATGGTCATCACCCAATAGCTGCCCAGAAACATCAATTTCATGGACTGATCCATCAACGGGTGGATTGCACTGCTTACTCTTCAAATCCCAATCGTGTGTGTGTGCATATGTTGTGCCGTACGCAAAGTCTGAGATCGCTTTCCATGCCATATGTGCAGTTTGCAGATATCCACTGGATCTTTCCTCATTTTGGGGGGATACACCAATCAGCTTCTAGCTATCATTTATCTAACACAGTTTAGCTGGTATGGGCGAATTCCGTATCTGGTTGATAGATCGACCCCAAATGGTCGACATGCAAAAGGGCGGCAGGGTTAAAAGCTCGACAAGTAAAAGATCGATGGACTCAAGGGGTCAACAGGTTCAAAAGGTCAACATGACAAAGGTCGACACACATATGTTCAACACAAATCTTGTTAAAAACAATCAACTTTTTCATTATTTACCATCCACATCGACTACACCAAGCGCTGGCACTTGCTGTCTGCTGCTAAACACTACTTATGGGGCTTATGGTAGCTGATAGGCCAGGATTGCAGGAAGAACCTGAACTGCCTCCCCACTGGCCAGCTAGCGGTCAGCTGACCACTTTCAACATGTCAGCACCCACAGTCCCATTCTGGCAGGAACGCCAGCATGTGTAATGCCAACCCCAACAGCAGAGACCAGGAGAGGAGACTGAATAGAGGGACCAGCATGGCAGGAGACAAGTCTCACACAGTGTCTCACCCAGTGTGAACCTCCCACTCACAATACAGGTGCAGAGTCAACCTCCGGATGGGTAAGCCACGGGGTCTGGTTCTGGGGCTTTCTGTGTCACTTCATGACAGCGCACTTACATTATAAACACATTTCTGGTAAGAAAATCTTTTTAAATATGATTTTCCCTGTTTAAGAGAGGAATGGACAGGGCCGGCTCGAGGCACATCAGCCATCAGACATCTCATATCAGTCACCGAATCGTCAGCCAATTAGAGCTCATGGTTCGGCAGCAGTTGCTCCTAATTGGCTGCCAGACAGCAAGCTTTGGTTGGCTAATAAACCAGCACCATATTTGAGATTGCCACAACCAAAGAGACCGGACTGAGGGTCAGGAGAGGCATGGGCTGCGCTCTCCTCCCCTTAGACACAGTGGCTGCAGCAGATGCCTGCAGCGGTCAGAAACAGAACCCAGCGGTGAGCATATGTGTATCTGGCACTATGGGAGCAGTATGTGTATCTGGCACTGTTGCAGAAGAATCTGTATCTGGCACTATACTGGAACATTATATGTAAATGGCACTATAATGGGGCATTATGTGTTTCTGGCACTATACTGTGGACATTATGTGTATCTGGCACTATACTGGGGACATTTCATGTAACTGGCACTATACTGGGGACATTATGTGTTTCTGACACTATTGAAGGCATTATGTGTAACTGCCACTATACTGGGGACATTATGTGTATCTGGCACTATACTGGGGACATTATGTGTATCTGACACTATACTGGGGGTATTATGTGTATCTGACACTATACTGTGGACATTATGTGTATCTGGTACTATACTGGGGACATTATGTGTATCTGACACTATACTGGGGGTATTATGTGTATCTGGCACTATACTGGGGGTATTATGTGTATCTGGCACTATACTGGAAAGTTATGTGTATCTGACACTATACTGGGGACATTATGTGTAAGGCTGCTAAGTGTGTGTGTGTGTGTGTGTGTGTGTGTGTGTGTGTGTGTGTGTGGAGGTGTGTGTAGAGGTGTGTGGTGAGGTGTGTGTGTGTGATATATATATATATATATATATATTTATAGTTTGATATCATATAACATTGCAAGTCCAAGGGGGCAGTATGTGTAGCTGGCACTATGGGGACAGTATGTGTATCTGGCACTATGGGGCAGTATATCTGGCACTATGGGGGCAGTATGTGTTTCTGGCACTATGGGCACTATCAGGCATTATGTGTAACTGCCACTATACTGGGGATATTATGTGTATCTGACACTATACTGGAAAGTATGTTAATCTGACACTATACTGGGGACATTATGTGTAAGACTGCTAAGTGTGTGTGTGTGTGTGTGTGTGTGTGTGTGTGTGTGTGTGTGTGTGTGTGTGTGTGTGTGTGTGTGTGTGTGTGTGTGTAGAGTGGCGTGTGATAATATATATATTTATAGTTTGAGATAATATAAAAATGGGAGACTACGCCCACTTTCCCAGGAGTGACGCGTGCATTGAGGAGTGGGGGGTCTTAAAATCTTCTTGCTGAAGGTGCTGGTAGGCCCTCATTCCGGGTTGATCGTAGCTTTGCTAAGTTTAGCACAGCTACGATCCTTAACTCAGACATGCAGGGAGACACTCAGCATGTCTGTGCCCCCCCCCCCCCCTGCACAAATACAAATGCATCGCACAGAGGCGATGCTTTTGTATTTGAGGAGTAACTCCCGGCCAGCGCAGCTCCTGCGGCTGGCCGGGAGTTGCTCGTCGCTCACGCAGCCGCCGCGGCTCGCCCCCCTAATGGTCCGGCCATGCCTGCGTTGGCCTGACCGCTCCCCCTAATCGGCGGCTAAACGCCACCGTTCAGCCCCCTCCCGCCCAGCGACCGCCTCTGTCTCAGAGACAATCGCTAGACAACAATGACTGCCATGCGCCGGTGCACTGTGGCGCCGGCGCATGCACAGTTCTGAACCGATCGCACGGCTGCGAAGAAGTGCAGCGTGCGATCGGGTTGGAATGACCCCCATCATCAATAAGAACATTAAAGGATTTTCTCAGTAATAATCTGAATTCAAACGAAACTTAGTGTCACTTTTTATTTCAAAGCTGAAGTCATAGTTTCTTATTCTCATATCCGCTTCCATCTCATACTTGGATAACCTCTGCACTTAATTAGCGGTGTACACCGTTTGGAAAATTGCCTCTCTGCTCGTCGTTCTCGGCATCCAGCTCTCATTGTACTTTGGGTGAGAACAGGAGCAAAAATGTCTTGTTTAATTGCATGGAGGTAAAGAACTGTTCTAGTAACATTATTCTGTGTGAGTATACAGTAGTTTATACGCATCGGCTGCTCAGCACAGACAGTACAGACAGAGTTCCGGTATCCATGGCAGCTTGTGGTTTCTATGACCCATACCATCTGTATTCTCAACCTAAAGGTGAGGCCTTACAATTATTACAATGTAGCTCACATAAACATTGTAAAATTATAATTTCAGTTTAGAAATTAGAATAAAAAACCACTATAGCAATAGCAGTGGCTCTCAAACTGTGTGCCGTGGCTCTCTGTGGTGCTATGAGGCTCTTACATTGGTGCCTTGGATTGGTGGTCCAGAACCACGTCAAATTATTTATGGTCAATGTAATAGGCAAAGCCAATGCAGGTGGCTGCCAATAATAAAATATGCAAACAAACAAAACAAATCCTGTCCTTCGCCACATGACTGTGCTTAAGGATGACATACAGTATAAACACTATTTACTTAATTTAATATTTCTTTCTACATTTCTCAATAAGAAACTTTTAACCTAGGGGTGCCATGAAAAAGTTTCTGATACTCTAGGGGCCATGATTCAAAAAAGTTTGGGAACCACTGCACTATAGGAAGCCAAGACTGGTATCCATTTTATGGGACTGGTGGCTACTGAGAACTACTTAGTGTATAAGAAATTTATAAAGTTATGTCAACTTTCACACAAATTATTATCAAACGGATAACAGGGCATAAAACGGTGATAAGATATAATTATGCTCACCCTATTCATAGGTTTCAGTGGTTGCTTTGTGAATATCTGTGTTTCCTCCATTTGCATGGCAATAAATTGGAATGGATTAGAGACAGATGAAAGCTACATTATCACCTAGGAAAATATGTTCTTTGAGTGGCTCCTCCCCCAAGCCAGGTCCTCGGGGGCTGGACCATGCAACTGTTTTTCCCATAGTTCCCTATTTCACTCACAATCCCAGCCAAAAAACAGTGTTTGGGGGTTGGACATGAGCATGAGAACCAATCACAAACTGTCATTGAGACATTGCAGCTCACGAGTAATCCCCCTGCACACTCCCTGCCTCCACAGCCATTTAATGTTAGTTACGAAAATGTATTTACTGGCATGAGCTCTGGTAAAAAAAAATCTGCTTGTAGTAGCCCCAAAGAACCCCAGCTAGGATGTGGGTCCACCTTAAAAAAACATTTTGCATGGTGGTAGTACAATTTTAAATGAGGCTCGTGTACACATACCCTTAATCTGATTCTCTTTTATTTTATTCTGTTCTGACATTAGGTATATTACGTAAATTAAATATATTTATTCCAGGGATCTTCACCTTTTCTAAGAACTTGCTTCAGGACACATTCAACGGCTTAGACGTTACTGAGGGAGGCAACGGAGTCGGCTGCCGCCAGGCTCCTGCTTCACAGTGGGGCACCTCTCCTCCCGGTTGTTCATTCAATTAAGTTAACTGATAGCCACCGCTATCTCGCTATTTGCTCCTGTATAAAAAGTATGAGAATTCCAACTATATGACGTTACGTCAATTACAACAGGAGCAAATAGCTCTATCAGTAAGGTGTCTGTTTCCACTGTAATAGGTTGTGGGTTTTAATCTTGGTTATGACACTTGTAAAATAATTGGCAGAGAAATAAGCAGCATTGTGACTGAACAGATCTATGTAGTATGTGGCTGCACTCTACATAGATCTGCCTAGTTACAATAGTTTTGAACTGACAATTCTAAGTAGCTTCATATAGTTAGAATGTGCGGGCTTGCTTTGCAGTAGTAAATATCTCTATTAGTAATGTGCCTGCCTTCAGTGTAACAGGTCATGGGTTCCAATACTGGGTGTGACTGCTAAGAAATGCGTGATTTAAAATAATGGCAATTAAATATATATACCTTTTTTTTTCATTTAGAACACTCCATATACACACGCACACGCGCACACACACACACACACACACACACACACACACGATAAAGGGGCTGTGGGCCTTGAAACGTTGGTATTTTGATGTGAGAATTTTTTTTAAATATATTTTTCTATCACAAGTATATATATATATATATATACACCTACACATACAGGTATGTACCCGCAGTGTAGGAAAAAAGGCACTCTCTAGAGTTTTAGTTTCAAGAATTTTTCATTTTATTCGTAATTGCATGTTAGATAGATTAATCAAATAAGCATACCTACATACATACACATACACATATTTATCTATATATAGGGGGGCACCAATATTTATCTTGCCTCCAGGCAACTGGGACGAACTTACACCACTGTTCGGCGGGATTTAATGGTGTCTGAGATTGCCGGATATGCGGGATGCCAGCTGATCTCTGACATGTTTGAAAGGGGTAAATCACTTACACGGCATGTTTTTGCATTGTAAGTGATTGCTCCTTTAAAAAAACCTCAGAGATCGGTCATCATCCCTCCTCTCCCGCAATCTTGGACACCATTACATCCCACCAATACAGTAGTTCCGTTTTAAATTAATAAAGTTCTTTTAATGACATAACTGGTGTCAAAAAATATTTCACATTATTTTACAAATATATCTACCGAATACATAGTTAATAAGAAATAGTAACAAAATAAAATGAAAAAATGATTAATAATCTGTTTTTTAATTGGTAATATTTAATCATTTTGCTAAAGTGTCAAGACAATCTCAAAGGAAAATGAATAAATAATTAAATTAAGTTAATTTGATGTCTTTATGTTTCATGCCATTTTTCTCTCTTTGATGAAATAACATCAACAACATCTGTAGAAAACAAGATATATAGTAAATTCCTTTCCATTATAACAAAATGTTGACATTATAATGTATGTTATAATGTACTGTAAGACCAATTGCACTGGATACATTTATATTAATGAGTAAATGTAAATGACTAGAGTATAAGCCTCTATACATATTGGCCCTCATTCCGAGTTGTTCGCTCGCAAGCTGCTTTTAGCAGCTTTGCACACGCTAAGCCGCCGCCTACTGGGAGTGAATCTTAGCTTATCAAAATTGCGAACGAAAGATTAGCAAAATTGCGAATAGACACTTCTTAGCAGTTTCTGAGTAGCTCCACACTTACTCGGCAACTGCGATCAGTTCAGTCAGTTTCGTTCCTGGTTTGACGTCACAAACACTGCCAGCGTTCGGCCAGACACTCCTCCGTTTCTCCAGCCACTCCCGCGTTTTTCCCAGAAACTGTAGCGTTTTTTCGCACACACCCATAAAACGGCCAGTTTCCGCCCAGAAACACCCACTTCCTGTCAATCACATTACGATCACCAGAACGAAGAAAAAACCTTGTAATGCCGTGAGTAAAATACCTAACTGCATAGCAAATTTACTTGGCGCAGTCGCACTGCGGACGTTGCGCATGCGCATTAGCGACTAATCGCTCCATTGCGAGAAAATATAACGAACGAACAACTCGGAATGACCCCCTATATCCATCATCTCCTGCTCAAAGTGTACTCTGTTTTAAAGTGTGAGTGGATAGAACAGTCTGTAACCAATCAGAGGACTGGAATATTCACAGCAGCACAGAGTATAACAGGAAACGAATGATGTTGTGGGAGGCCATTGTTATCAAATATCCTTATTTTTGTAGCAAATTGTTAATGCAAACACCAGCCTAATTACTTCTTTACTACTGTAAAAAGAATTTACCATAAAGAAAACTACAGTATATTCATCAAACATATGCACTGAACTGACTACTGTCAACTTTCATGACAGCTCCCACTCAGAATGACGCATTGCTAGGGTACACCTGCGTGTAGGGGGCAAATGTACCATCCATGTGCAAGCACAAATACTTATAGTCATTAACAGAGTTCAGGGGTGGTTTAAGAAAGGAAAAGGCCCTTGTGCAGGATCTGATCAAGTCCCCTCCTCTCTGCTAGCACAGGAGACTCTGGCTTTGTCCTAGAGTTTATTACTCATACACAGGTCTCCGGGAACATAGCCCTGGCGACATCTCTACTGAGCATGCACAAATCACCATGAAAATGGCCGCCACACCATTTTCCCTGTGACTTGTGTATTGTGTTAACTTTATAGGGGTCTATTCAATTCTAGTCGGATCTGCCGACTAGTCTGAAAGATGTCAGTTTCCGACTTTTTTTTTATCCGACCCATTCAATGGGCCTGCCATGTTTCCGACTTGTCGGCAATTCTGACTTTTCGGAAAACACGTGGATCGGCAGATTAGCCGCGGATCCACGTGTTTTGGCAGATTAGCGGCCAAATCCGACAGGTTTTTGGTCTGTTTTCGACAATGTCAAATCCGACTTTAAAAAAAATCGGATTGACATTGTCAGAAATGGCCAAAACCTGTCGGATTTGGCCGCAAATTGAATACTGAAATGACGGATCATTTCCGTCGGAAAGGATCCGACATCAATTGAATAGACTCCATAATGTGTATTTGTAATTGGAAATATACATTTATGAAAGAGATTTAGCTATTTAAAACTTATGATAAATGATGCTCCAGCCAATCAACGTGTTTCAAAAATGACAGTTGGGAGCTGATTGGCTGGAGCACTATTTATCACTGTAATAGGTTTTAACTAACTAAATTTCATTTTAGTACATCTCCCCCTATATATTTCCTAAATTTTCTTTTATACTGGTCAGGGTCATAGGGACCCCTATATATTGTACAAGGACCACAAGGATGCCAGACGTACGATTACCTTGGTCTTAACCGTGTTAATGAATTACCATGGCCCACAGCTGAGGGGTTTACAGCCGTGGATTTTCACTATATTTGTAGATTCCTAAGCCCCTACCTTTCTGTGACTGATTAAGTTTTTAGGAATAGGCTCCTGCTGCCCTTCTTGCCTTGCTCTGTAACGCCAGTAGTTTAAATGAAATGAATTAGTAGGTAATGGTATGGTCTACCACTGTAGGACCAGCCTTTATGGAGATCTATGCAAATAGGCTTTTCTTGCTATCACTGCAGGACCAGCCCTTATATAAATCTATGGGAAGGGGCTGATGTCAAACAGTAGGTAGGTGAAAGCCTCCATAGCAAAAGCTTTGAAAACCACGAATATAAAACAATTAAATGACTGCAGTGTATCCTTACCTCTTCTCTAAGGCCACGAATCTCTTATGTAACCTCTTTGCGCTTGAACATTCTATTGAGAAAAGTTTCCCCCGAGAATGATTATAAAAAGATCTCCAAAATGCATTAAAAAATAGTTTTTAAACTCTAATTATATATTATAAAGCCTCCACATGAAGCATAATCCATCATACTGGTGTCATTCACCTTTCAATATGTCAATCACATTACAAAAGTGTGTGTCAGTTTTTTTTTTTAATATCAGTAATTCTCTATTTTTTTTGTAGCAAAAAAAGAAATAATCGCACCTGCTTCATGGCGACAATTTCAGTTTCTAATCACAATCTGTTCAGCATAGGTATTCAGAACACATTCATTATGTGTATAAACACAATGGAACATATAAGCTGAATTATGATCAAATGGTGACAATTTTCCGAGAATGCTAAATCAAATTGAACTTATTATTTTGCAAAGGGGTTTTTTTTTTAGTCTTTTTTTTTTTTCATCTTCAAGAGAAAATTGTCTCCTTTCTGGTCTGTAAATGACTAATAATACAGAAATATCTATAGTCATATATTACAATTTCTCAAAACGGCTTTTTGTCTGCTAACAGTGTTTGTGCAACACACAGATTAAGAATTAAAAAAACACACAGACACACACTACAATACCATTGGATGTTAACCTGTAAGTAAAATATAATTGTAATGTTACTGATACCATACATTTTATTGACAAATAAATTCACACTATCAAAATATTTTGCTGACACTTTGCTGGCTGATTGTCAGGAACTGGAAGTAAATGACACTAATGACAATTGTATTTGTTCCAAGCAAGATTACACCTAACGTGATAGTTATACGCATAGGGGGTCATTCCGAGTTGTTCGCTCGGTAAATTTCTTCGCATCGCAGCGATTTTCCACTTATTGCGCATGCGCAATGTTCGCACTGCGACTGCGCCAAGTAAATTTGCTATGCAGTTAGGAAATTTACTCACGGCATTACGAGGTTTTTTCTTCGTTCTGGTGATCGTAATGTGATTGACAGGAAGTGGGTGTTTCTGGGCGGAAACTGGCCGTTTTATGGGAGTGTGTGAAAAAACGCTACCGTTTCTGGGAAAAACGCAGGAGTGGCCGGAGAAACGGAGGAGTGTCTGGGCGAACGCTGGGTGTGTTTGTGACGTCAAACCAGGAACGACAAGCACTGAACTGATCGCACTGGCAGAGTAAGTCTCGAGCTACTCAGAAACTGCACAGAGAAGTCTTTTCGCAATATTGCGAATCTTTCGTTCGCAATTTTGATAAGCTAAGATTCACTCCCAGTAGGCGGCGGCTTAGCGTGTGCAAAGCTGCTAAAAGCAGCTTGCGAGCGAACAACTCGGAATGACCCCCATTGTGTAGTGCTATAAATCCGTAATGTAATTCAGTATCGCTTTATAGCACTGTTATCCTCTTGAGATTGTAAAACTTACCTTATACTGTAGATACGATCTGGGTAGCCAGCCACATATCATTTCGGGATGAGTAGACATCCAACACATGCTGGAAGAGTGGATAAATGACTATTGACTAAGAAAATATCTACCAGAATTTTTTTTTTAAAATAAATTTCATGACTCCATAAATCATGCAAGAGACATATTAAGGCTCAATTACAAATGTGGTGCCGCACATACTGTTTTTAAAATTTTAAAGGGACGTGGCCACTCTTCGCAAACCAAGCCCTCGCACATGTGACATCCGTGGACCTAGTCACCACCGAAACCTGGAAGCTGAGATAGGGATGTGCAAAGAATCTCTCCGGTGAATCTGCAGGATGCAGGATGGTGTTCCAAACATCCTGCAAGCCAAATACAGGAGACATGGTAACTCCACCTCAGCTTTGCACCCTGAGCCTGCAGCTTCCACAAGACCATTTTAATAGCAGTGTAGGCCCCTGGGCAAAGCAATACACTGAGGCCTCTACCCATCCTGCAGCAGTAGGGGTGGGGGGTGCTATCAGTGGCAGCTTTGATGTCCCGTGGGTGGTAGGGGGTGTTCTGTCTTCGGTTCATCATGTAGGACCTGGAGCAGTAATATCTGCTAATTACTCCTTAACTGCACAGATGGTGGGAGATGGGGTGGGAGGAAGAACACTAAACTGTAGAAGGGGTATTGGGCTGAATGAAGGGGCCCCAGTACATTTTCCTGTGGGAGGGCAGCTTGCTTGACTGCAGATATCTCCAGTTCCTAGAAATAGATTTCTTAGCTTTTAATGGGATAAAATTAAAAACTAGAGAGTCCCACCTTTCAGAAGGTACTGGGGAATGGGGATCAGAGGTCAGGAGTCAGAGCAAGCCACCCAGGCCCGGCGCTACCCGCTCAGCAAAGGGATGCAGTGCAGGTAGGCGCCAGGGAGGAGAGGCGCTTTCCCTGCACTGCATCCCCGCTGCTGTGCCGTCCTGTCACCCCCTGCTGCCGGCTGCTGTGCCTGTCACTGTATGACAGGCAGCGGCGCTGGCAGATTAAAGCCTCCCCTCCTCTCCCTTTGACATTCTCTACGGTAACAGTTCTCCTCCCCCAGGTGGCGCTAACATACGCTACCCATTGTTTTCTACCCGGGCCTCCCCTCGCTGGAATTACACTTGTTCCGCCTCTTTTCCGCCGCGGCCACTCAGACATCCCAAGCTGTGGCATGTGCGCATGCACAAGAAAATAGCAAAGGGGGAGCGAGGCATCAGCGACGCTGAGACCTGAGTTGCCACGGCGGAGCAAGTGTAATACAGGTACCAGCGAGGGGTAGCCCAGGGACAAAACAACAGGGAGCGTATGGCAGCGCTGGCTGGGGGAGGAGAACTGTTACCATGGAGAATGTCAAAGGGAGCGCAGTGAAGGCAGCTGAGTACATCCTGCCCTAACTGATCGGACGAAGGGGGCAGAGCTTAACGGACGAAAAGGGGGCGGAGCTTCACGGACGAAAAGGGGGCGGGGCTACACGGAACCAGAAGACTGCAGTACCACAGAGGAGCGGGAAGATCCTCTTCAAATGTAAGTAGTCTCTCTCTCCCCCCCTCCCTCTCCCTTCCTCCCTACCAACTTGACACTTGCATGCCGTACTGTATAAAATGGGGACACCTGCCTGCCGTACTATATAAAATGGGGACACGTGCCTGCGTGATGTGTAAAATGGGGACTCTCGCCTGCGTAATGTGTGAAATAGGGACACTTGCCTGTGTAATGTGTAAAATGGGGACTCTCGCTTGCGTAATGTGTAAAATGGGGACACTTGCCTGTGTAATGTGTAAACTGGGGACTCTCGCCTGCGTAATGTGTACAATGGGGTCACTTGCCTGACGTACTTGCAAAATGGGGACTCTTGCCTGCTGTAATGTGTAAAATGGGGACTCTCGCCTGCGTAATGTGTAAAATGGGGACACTTGCCTGCGTAATGTGTAAAATGGGGACTCTCGCCTGCGTAATGTGTAAAATGGGGACTCTCGCCTGCGTAATGTGTAAAATGGGGACTCTCGCCTGCCGTACTGTGTAAAACGGGGACTCTCGCCTGCGTAATGTGTAAAACGGGGACTCTCGCCTGCCGTACTGTGTAAAACGGGGACTCTCGCCTGCGTAATGTGTAAAATGGGGACTCTTGCCTGCCGTACTGTGTAAAATGGGGACTCTCGCCTGCGTAATGTGTAAAATGGGGACTCTTGCCTGCTGTACTGTGCAAAATGGGGACACTTGCCTGCCGCACTGTGTAAAATGGGTACACTTGCCTGCCGCACTGTGTAAAATGGGGACACTTGCCTGCCGTACTGTGTAAAATGGGGACTCTCGCCTGCGTAATGTGTAAAACGGGGACTCTCGCCTGCCGTACTGTGTAAAACGGGGACTCTCGCCTGCGTAATGTGTAAAATGGGGACTCTTGCCTGCCGTACTGTGTAAAATGAGGACTCTTGCCTGCGTAATGTGTAAAATGGGGACTCTCGCCTGCGTAATGTGTAAAATGGGGACTCTCGCCTGCCGTACTGTGTAAAACGGGGACTCTCGCCTGCGTAATGTGTAAAATGGGGACTCTTGCCTGCCGTACTGTGTAAAATGGGGACTCTCGCCTGCGTAATGTGTAAAATGGGGACTCTTGCCTGCTGTACTGTGCAAAATGGGGACACTTGCCTGCCGCACTGTGTAAAATGGGTACACTTGCCTGCCGCACTGTGTAAAATGGGGACACTTGCCTGCCGTACTGTGTAAAATGGGGACTCTCGCCTGCGTAATGTGTAAAATGGGGACTCTTGCCTGCTGTACTGTGCAAAATGGGGACACTTGCCTGCCGCACTGTGTAAAATGGGGACACTTGCCTGCCGCACTGTGTAAAATGGGGACACTTGCCTGCCGCACTGTGTAAAATGGGTACACTTGCCTGCCGCACTGTGTAAAATGGGGACACTAGCCTTCCGCACTGTGTAAAATGGGGACTCTTGCCTGCCGTAATGTGTAAAATGGGGACTTTTGATGTTTGTTTTTTTCAGCCTGTGGTGGCCGTGATGATATCAGATGAGACCATGCCCATATCAATGAGGCCACGCCCCCTTGCCGGGAGCGCGCCCATGCTTTTTCTTTTTATAGCTATGGGGGGGGGGGACGCTTTTTTAAAATGTAAATGGGGGGGCGTTTTGAAATCTCGCACTGGGAGCCAAATTGTCTAGAAACAGCCCTAGACCACATCCTTTTATTCAGCGCGCTGTCCCTTTGTAAAGTATGGGAGGGCGCAAATTTATAGTTTGCAGGAGGGCGCCGAACACCCTAGCACCGGCCCTGAAGCCACCGCCGAAAATATAAAACTGCATACCAGGCGTGCGGAGCTGGAGCAGGGACCAACTGCTGGAAGGCTGATATCTCTGGTTCTGGGTATAATAGAGACAAGCTGCCAGTGTCCACCGAAAGGGGAGAGTCCCAGCTTTTGGATTCTCAGAAACTGATATATTTGTCTAGGAAGAGCAATTAACAGGCTTGGATGGGGTCCACTGCTTTGATCTCAGATATCTCTGGTTCCCCAGGGCCAATCTTAAAAAATCTGGTACCCCTGGAAAAAGGGGATCCTCAGCTATCAGCTTAGGGCCCTTATACTATTGGGGCCCTTGGGCAACTGCCCATTGAGCCCATACATAAAGACGGTCCTCCGCTTGCATACCCCCTAGTTAAAGCTCTATGGACATGCATTGCTTTACTTTTTACACAGTGGTGAGCTGTGTTGGGAGGCTCTTAAAGGAGGCATATTGCATATGAAATGTACCCCATTTTCTAGCTCTTTCTGCTTTGTTTCAAACTTAGGCCTAAACCAGCCATAATATAAATAATGAAAGTTATATGCTACACTTACAATAAAGGGGGTCATTCCGAGTTGATCGTAGCCCTGCAAAGGTTTGCAGGGCTACGATCATGTCCATAGACATGCGGGGTGACACCCAGCACAGGGCTATCCCGCCCCGCATGTCAGTGCCGGCCCCCCCAGCAGAAGTGCAAAAGCATCGCACAGCGGCGATGCTTTTGCACTTTAGGAGTAGCTCCCAGCCAGCGCAGCTTTAGCGTGCTGGCCGGGAACTACTCGTCGCTCCCTGGCCCACAGCGGCTGCGTGTGACATCACGCAGCTGCTGCGGCCCGCCCCCGCATGGTCCGGCCGAACGCCGCCATTTCGTCCCCCCCGCCCAGCGACCGCCTCTGCCTGCCAATCAGGCAGAGGCAATCAGGCAGAGGCAATCGGACCCGATCGCACCGCTGCGATAAACTGCCCCCCATAGTCTTATTGGTAAGGGGTTTGCATGGAGTTACAGTACAGAACACTTTGGTTCAACAAATATGCACAATATACATTTTTTACTGTATCCATATAAAGAACACACCTACAGCACACAGTACTCTCAATTGCAAGCTCTTCAAATCTCTACAAGGACTACGCTCACACTATATAGGTTACACTAAATAAATTGCAATGAAATCCTACACATAAATAGTAAATTAGCAATACGTCTGTAAAACATTGGGGGTGATTCAGATCTGATCGTTGCTGTGCGTTTTCGCACAGCCGGCAATCAGGTCCTAACTGCGTGTGCGAATGCACCGCAATGTGCATGCGCATCGGACAACAACAGGCATCGCCGGTCAGCGACGGGATGGTGCGAAAAATACGATCGCACGGGCGTTCGCAAGGTGAATGACGGGAGGAGGCCATTTGTGGGTGGTAACTGACCATTTATTGGGAGTGTCCGGAAAATGCAGGTGTTCCAAAGCGTTTTCAGGGAGGGTATCTGACGTCAGCTCTGGCCCCCGATCAGCCTGATGTAATCGCACTGTAGGAGTAGGTCCTGGGCTGCGCAGAGACTGCACACGGTGGATTTTAGCACCTCGGCATACACATGGGATCGCACACTTGCATGGCGATTTTACACTCCCCCTGGGGGCGGCAACTACTACAGCAAAGTTTGCAGCCCAGCGTTCAGGTCTGAATCACCCCCATGGTCTATCCCTATAAAGCATTAGAGTATTTGTTGCGGCCAGTCGGTGCACTGTAAATGACGGCTAGCATCAGAATAAGAATAAAACTTAAAGTCCTGTATACTAGTAACATATACAGTTGCAGCATTGTCTGGAATAAAGCAACAAGACGGATTCAATATGAATGCCCTTTTGTTATAGGGGTCTCACAGGATGGCCTCGGTAGCACGTAAAAGTGTCACTCAAGTAATGGGGCCCTTGGCTAGTGCAACCCTTGGCTAGTGCGACCCTTGGCTAGGATTAAAGTTATTGTCTCTGAAATGTGGGTAACTATGTGGAGCTTGGACTCCTGTAATATAGCAACTGGAACTTTCTTACCAAGCAGCGTGTCACGGAGATGGGTCACCCTCTAAAGCTGGGTACACACTGGGTGATTTATCTCTCTCCAAGGTTTGATGTAACTCCCCCACAATCACGTAATATAAATGATCTCATAGTTAGAATTACTCAAAAAGTCATTAACAACCCCAGTCCCCAAAGCATGAGTGTCTGGCTACCGGCTACAGGGGTCCTTGACAGGCCTCACCTTTACTAACATTGCCTGGCAGCCACCTGCCGCCGTAGCTGTCCTTTAAGTAATTCGGTCATAATATGAATATCAAGTCATTCCCATCACCGGCTTGCCAGTCTGCATTTTGTTTCACATCTCTTGCCAACTGCTGATACGGTGCATAACGAAGCAGTCAATCAACACAGACGGATTAATACATATATTGACTTATTCATACCCAAACTCTAAATTTCACACGTTAGATTTTTAGATCACGCATCCAATTTGTGCACAATATGTATATTTCCCCTTTGAAGTCAAAGGGGTTACATTTTATGTTCTGTCCCCGTAACTCATCTCGTCCTTTTCATTAAATCCTCTCAATTTTTACTAGTCATTTTTAATTGAAATGGCAGCAGAAATTAAACACAAAGGGAGAAATCGGAGTTCGTATTGCGCAGTTGAAAGCTGAAATCTTGCTTTCATAACCAAGTTTAATTGTCTAACACTATGAAAAATTTAACACAGGCTTACTAATGGAACGCAGGCCTTGAAAACATAAGTAGGCTTTGAGAATAGTAAAAAACCAAGAGATACGTCTTAAGGGGATAGAGCCCTTTAAAAAGACAGAATGTTTAAACAATGAAATATGAATTGCTCAGCCTCTTCCGATTACAAGTTGTAACACCTCTTAATAGAGTAACATAAAAAGATGTTCATTTATGAAGCTATACGATGCTGTAAGCCCACGGGTCTCTGCTTCAAGTGTAGAAATTAAGGAAAGAATCGTGGTAGTTATGAAAACTATATATCCTGAAAACAAAGCTGAGGAGATTCAGTAGAATTTTAATTTTAAAGTTGCAGAACCACCTCGGAATAATTTTTTACCGCTATGCTGGTCCCCCTAGTGGTCTGGAGTAGGGCTGCTATATGAAAGAGAGATGCAGCCACGCCTCCATGTGGCTATAGCCATTTCCCCTACAGAGTGAGGCAGGGTCTAGATATTCACGGTGGAGTGTGGTGATGCCCACCACACACCCTTCTAAGGGGGACCCAGTTAAAAGCCATGATCTCCTTCTAACCGCCACTCTACACGGCACAGCAATACAGAGGTGTTCTCAACAGTGACAAGAGCTGTCCGGGGCGTCTCTGAAGTATTTTGGAAGTGAGACAGATGCTCTAGAGCAGGGCTGGCCAAACCGGTCCTCGAGATCTACCAACAGTTCATGTTTTCCAGGCCTCCTGGAGATCTGTAGAATTGTCAGTTAGGAATGAATGCTGCACATCTTAATTAGTAATGACTACACCTGTGCACCAGCTAGGTGGTCTGTAAAATGTGAACTGTTGGTAGATCTCGAGGACTGGTTTGGCCAGCCCTGCTCTAGAGGAACGTGGCCCATCTCAGACAAAACCTATCTGGGTTCAAACACTTCCCTTTCTTGGGTACTGCCCTGATCTGTAAAGTGGAATAGGTTACACCTAGCAGAGATGACACAAAATGGGGTTGTTGCAATGACCTAATGCTAGGAGTAGGGTCCTAACATGACATCAGAACAAGGGCGTAGCTACCATAGGTGCAGGGAGTGCACCACCCAATGGTGGAAAATGTATATAACACATATAACTGCTGTCAAAGTTACATGTGTTATAAACAGTTTTCACCATTGGGTGGTACATAAGAGCCCTTACGATCTTTTGCCTTGGGGCCTACAATTTATCTAATGATGTCCCTGGACCTGTTTATTGTAATGTGGTAGAAAATTAACTGGAGGGCATTATAATATTACATAATATGAACTGGGACACTGTAATGTGGCACAATAGGAAGTGGAGGCACTATAGTGTGGCATAATATGAACTGGGACACTGTAATGTGGCACAATAGGAAGTGGAGGCACTATAGTGTGGCATAATATGAACTGGGGACACTGTTTGATATAATGTGAATTGGGGATACTGTGTTGCATACTGTGTACTGGCAGCCCTGCAATGTGACATAATGTGAACTTGGGAAAATGATAGGGATCATAAAATGAACTAGGGCACTACTATGGGGCATACCATTAACTAAGACATTACTATGGATCATAAAACAAACTAGGGCACTATTATGTGGCTTAAACTTAACACCTGCTGTGGAGAGGTGTCGCTCAAGAAGCACTGGGACGGGGGCCCCTTCAAAATGTTGCTATGGGGCCCACAAATTTCTGGCTACGCCCCTGCGTCAGAACCATGTATTTTTCATCCCACCTGTGAGCGTACCAGGCGAGGCTGCCATTTTACAATGATAATTTCCTATACAATCAAACTGTGGGGTGCAATAAGACTGCAACACTAGGCTGCCTTGAACATGATACCCCTTTTCCACCTACTTACGCGGGTTGCAGCCCGGAGCCTGACACGGGTGCTACCCGGCTGCGACCCGTATCAGCCCCCTTTCCTATCTGCAGTCACCATCCCCGCATATTGCCGGGTGACGCTGCCGGTGACATGATCTCCCAGCGTCGCCCTTTCATACAGTGTAAACGGAGACGGCTCGCATCGACATGTCTTCCGTTTACATAGCACAGCTTGCCGGGTTGAACCCGTGTTCAACCCCGCAAGCTACCCGAGTTGGAATACTGGGTCACTCAACCCAAATTATTCCAACTCGGACCATTTTCACCAGCCAGCTACATGGCCTATGCGCGTTCATGTGCAATAACCCGTGTTATATGCTGGTTGGTGTAAAAGGGGTATAAATGTGTGGGGAAAGTCTCAGTGGTCATAAAGTTCAGGACAGCGACTGTCCACTTACCAGTCTCAGAGCTGTTTTGCCCCAAATCAGATGTGTGGTCATGGGGGGTAATTCAGACCTGATCGCTCCTCTACAAATTTGCTTAGGTCTGCGATCAGATAGCCGCCGCCATCGAATGATTTTTCCAGTCTGTGCAGTCTGTGCATAGCCCAGGACCTACTTCTACAGTGTGATACAATCAGGCTGATCGGGGCCGGAGCTGACGTCACACACCCTCCCTGAAAACGCTTGGGCACGCCTGTGTTTTTACTGACACTCCTAGAAAACAGCCACTTACCACCCTCAAACATCCGCTGAGGATTTTTTGCAGTCTGGGCTCGCATGTGCGCACTATGGGGTTTTTTTGCAGTCTGGGCTCGCATGTGCGCACTATGATCTGTATGCACTATGATCTGTAATCGACTGCCTTACGAATTTGCACAACAGCTATCAGGTCTGAATTATCCCCAAAGTCACTGGAACTGTGCCTGATCCGGGAACAGATTCCTGTGTGGTGAAAGTCACTGACCAACATCTCTGGCATGCTCCAATTGGTACCTTGTGTACCCTAGCTCATTTTATGAACTATACAGTAGAGGTATCCTAGTTAATGTTATGCCCCATAATAGTGCCCTAGTTTACATTATACAATACAGTACCCCAGTTCATATTATGTCAAATTGTAGTGCCCCAAGTTAACAGTATGTGGCAACATTATGCCACACAGTAGTTAGCGAGAATATACAGGAACCAGGTGGACAACTTGAGACTTGGGTGCAGTTGGGTCAGGCCCCAAGACTGGGCCCCTTATGCCCCTGGGCCCCATAGCAATGACGCTCCTGGACCATAGCTACACCCGTGGCTGTAATATCTATATTTATGTGCATGCCTCCAGGATTATTCAGTAGCATGGCGACTATAGGTTGTAACCCTTAGCAACCAAACATGTACTATATTTGAATAACCTATTTTAATCTATCAGACCCTGTCATTAGGAGGCATGAAGAAGCGTGGGGTGCGTGGTAACACCCTTTTGGTCGTACCGTACAAGGGCTCGTCTTTCCCTAGACAGGTGTGGGCCTGTGTACTTTGCACTGTACTGTACCTGCTTCTGACTGGTTGATTTAGGTTACGTCAGCCTTGCTTTAAACAAGTCTGCTTGTTATTAGCGATCTATAACTGGTATTTCTTTCATGCTTCGTTCAGTACCACAGAACAGAGAGAAAACACAATATGGCTTCTTCGGTTAACATTCCATAGATCACTTGATTTCTAATGAACTTTTCTCTGCTCCTATGGCCTTGCAGCTCCCATGTGCCCGGTTTCTGTAACAGCTATGGAAATGACATATTAAGGAGTTAAAGCAAATCCCTTACCCCTTTGAACTGTTTTCTCAGTATTACAAGTACACAGATACACTTTTGATGTGTGAACTAGGAAATCTGACTGATAGAGAACAAAGGCCTTGTCACTGAAGGGATGGCTCTGACACAGAACCACACAGAGTTTATTGAAAAACTGTCAGTGGCGATACTACCATTTGTCTGTTGTATTTATCAAAGACCAACAAGTAATGAGAGAAATGATGGATAGCGCAGTGTTCTCTATACACAGCTATTGTACTAAATCCAGATAATACTTAGTGATACATTTGAAAAAAAATGATAACAATATATTTAAAAAAATTTTGAGCAGTAACAGAAAAGTAACAATAAGAATTACGCACTCTGCAGGCGTAATGTATGGAAATTCCAAGATAATTGGCTTTTTGCATCTGAAATTCTACACACTGAATGCTTTTGCTTATAGATTATAATACAGGTTGAGTATCCCATATCCAAATATTCCGAAATACGGAATATTCCGAAATACGGACTTTTTTGAGTGAGAGTGAGATAGTGAAACCTTTGTTTTCTGATGACTCAATGTACACAAACTTTGTTTAATACACAAAGTTATTAAAAATATTGTATTAATTGACCTTCAGGGTGTGTGTATAAGGTGTATATGAAACATAAATGAATTGTGTGAATGTACACACACTTTGTTTAATGCACAAAGTTATAAAAAATATTGGCTAAAATGACCTTCAGGCTGTGTGTATAAGGTGTATATGTAACATAAATGCATTCTGTGCTTAGACTTGGGTCCCATCACCATGATATCTCATTATGGTATGCAATTATTCCAAAATACGGAAAAATCCCATATCCAAAATACCTCTGGTCCCAAGCATTTTGGATAAGGGAGACTCAACCTGTAAATGTATACATTTATTTTGTTGTCTAAACTAAGATATTTTTAAGTTATTTATTGCATTTGAAAAAAATAGGATTTTAATACCTACCGGTAAATCCTTTTCTCTTAGTCCGTAGAGGATGCTGGGGACTCCAAAAGGACCATTGGGTATAGACGGGATCCGCAAGAGACATGGGCACTTTAAGACTTTAAATGGGTGTGAACTGGCTCCTCCCTCTATGCCCCTCCTCCAGACCTCAGTTATAGGAACTGTGCCCAGGGAGACGGACATTTCGAGGAAAAGGATTTTTGTTAAACCAAGGGTGAGATACACAACAGCTCACACCACAACACACCGTACAACATGGCTTTTAACTAAACACCAGTTAACGGCATGAACCAAAATCAGCAACAGGCTGATCTCAACCGAAACACAACCTTCGTGTAACATAAGCAATAACTACTAACAAGTACTGCAGCTAGAGTCCGCACTGGGACGGGCGCCCAGCATCCTCTACGGACTAAGAGAAAAGGATTTACCGGTAGGTATTAAAATCCTATTTTCTCCTTCATCCTAGAGGATGCTGAGGACTCCAAAAGGACCATGGGGTTTATACCAAAGCTCCAAACCGGGCGGGAGAGTGCGGATGACTCTGCAGCACCGATTGAGCAAACATAAGGTCCTCATCAGCCAGGGTATCAAACTTGTAGAACTTTGCAAAAGTGTTTGACCCTAACCAAGTAGCTACTCGGCAAAGCTGTAATGCCGAGACGCCTCGGGCAGCCGCCCAAGATGAGCCCACCTTCCTAGTGGAATGGGCCGTCACCGATTTCGGTAACGGCAATCCAGCCGTAGAATGAGCCTGCTGAATCGTATTACAGATCCAGCTGGCAATAGTCTGCTTAGAAGCAGGAGCGCCAACCTTGTTGGCCACATACAGGACAAACAGCGCCTCTGTTTTCCTCATCCGAGCCGTTCTGGCTACATAAATTTCCAAAGCCCTGACCACATCTAGAGACTTCGAATCAGCCAAGGCTTCCGTAGCCACAGGCACCACAATAGGTTGGTTCATGTGAAACGAAGAAACCACCTCTGGTAGAAATTGTTGACGAGTTCTCAACTCCGCTCTATCCTCATGGAAAATCAGACAGGGGCTTTTGTGAGACAAAGCCGCCAATTCGGACACCCGCCTTGCGGATGCCAAGGACAATAGCATGACCACTTTCCAAGTGAGAAATTTCAACTCAACCTTTTGTAAAGGTTCAAACCAATGTGACGTAAGGAACTGTAACACCACGTTAAGGTCCCACGGTGCTACTGGGGGCACAAATGGAGGTTGGATGTGTAGTACGCCCTTCACGAAAGTCTGTACTTCTGGAAGTGAGGCTAATTCCCTGTGAAAGAAAATTGATAAGGCCGAAACCTTCACTTTAACGGAGCCTAACTTCAGGCCCGCATCCACGCCTGCTTGCAAAAAGTGGAGAAAACGCCCCAGCTGAAATTCTTCCGTAGGAGCCTGCTTGGATCCAAGATACATATTTTCTCCAAATACGGTGATAATGCTTCGCCGTTACTTCCTTTCTAGCTTTAAGTAGAGTGGGGATGACTTCCCTGGGAATACCCTTCCTAGCTAGGATTTGGCGTTCAACCGCCATGCCGTCAAACGCAACCGCGGTAAGTCCTGGAACACGCACGGCCCTTGCTGTAACAGATCCTCTCTTAGAGGAAGAGGCCAGGGATCTCCAGTGAGCAATTCCTGAAGATCCGGATACCAGGCCCTCTGTGGCCAATCCGGAACAACGAGTATCGCCTGAACCCTTGTTCTTCTTATGATCCTTATCACCTTTGGAATGAGTGGAAATGGAGGGAACACAGACCGACCGAAACACCCACGGCGTCACTAGTGCGTCCACTGCTATTGCTTGAGGGTCCCTTGACCTGGAACAATATGTCTGAAGCTTCTTGTTGAGGCGAGACGCCATCATGTCTATTTGAGGAAGTCTCCAATGACTTGTCACTTCTGCAAAGACCTCTTGATGAAGACCCCACTCTCCTGGATGGAGATCATGTCTGCTGAGGAAGTCTGCTTCCCAGTTGTCCACTCCTGGAATGAAGACCGCTGACAGAGCGCTTGCATGTTTTTCCGCCCAGCGAAGAATCTTGGTGGCCTCTGCCATCGCCACTCTGCTCTTTGTTCCGCCCTGGCGGTTTATGTGCGCCATGGGTGTGATGTTGTCCGACTGAATCAGGACGGGTAGGCCGCGAAGAAGCTGTTCTGCCTGCCGCAGGCCATTGTAGATGGCCCTTAACTCCAGCACGTTTATGTGCAGACAAGCTTCCTGGCTTGACAATTTTCCCTGGGAATTTTGTCCCTGTGTGACTGCTCCCCAACCTCGGAGACTCGCGTCCGTGGTCACCAGAATCTAATCTTGGATGCCGAACCTGCGACCCTCTAGAAGGTGAGAACTTTGGAGCCACCACAGGAGAGTCCCTGGGGGACAGACTTATCTTCCGGTGCATCTGCAGATTGGACCCTGACCACTTGTCCAGCAGGTCCCACTGAAACGTTCTTGCATGGAACCTGCCAAATGGAATGGCCTTGTAGGCCGCCACCATTTTCCCCAGCACTCGAGTGCAGTGATGAATCGACACTCTTGGTGGTTTCAGAAGTTCCTTGACCATGTTCTGGATTTCTTGAGCTTTTTCCAACGGGAGGAAGATCCTCTGCAGTTCGGTGTCCAGAATCATACCCAAAAAGGTCAGCCGAGTTGTCTAAATCAACTGCAACTTTGGCAAATTTAGGAGCCAGCCATGCTGTTGCAGCACCTGCAGGGAGAGCGCAACGCTTTTTAGTAACTGCTCCCTTGATCTCGCCTTTATCAGGAGATCGTCCAAGTATGGGATAATTGTGACCCCTTGCTTGCGCAGGAGCACCATCATTTCCGCCATCACCTTGGTGAAAATCCTCAGGGCCGTGGAAAGACCAAACGGCAACATCTGAAATTGGTAGTGACAATCCTGAACAGCGAACCTCAGATACATCTGATGAGGAGGATATATGGGGACATGTAGGTAAGCATCCTTTATGTCGACTGGCACCATAAAATCCCCCCCCCCC
This sequence comes from Pseudophryne corroboree, assembly GCF_028390025.1. Taxonomy (NCBI): domain Eukaryota; kingdom Metazoa; phylum Chordata; class Amphibia; order Anura; family Myobatrachidae; genus Pseudophryne; species Pseudophryne corroboree. The sequence continues at coordinate 436,022,322 of NC_086452.1, forward strand.
CTCTCCAGACTGGAGATTACCGCTCGGAGAGATTCCATCTTGAATTTGAAACTTTTCAAATACACATTGAGGGATTTTAAGTTCAGAATCGGCCTGACCGAGCCATCCGGCTTCGGGACCACAAACAGGCTTGAATAAAACCCTTCTCCCCGTTGTGACGGGGGTACCTCGACAATGACTCGCTGCTGAAACAGCTTTTGTATTGCCGTACACACTACCTCTCTTTCCGGAAGAGAAGCTGGCAAGGCCGATTTGAAAATTTGGTGTGGGGGCACGTCTTGAAACTCCAGCTTGTATCCTTGGATCACAATTTCCAGCACCCAAGGATCCAGGCCCGAGAGAACCCAGACCTGACTGAAGAGCTGAAGACGCGCTCCCACCGGTGTGGAGTCCCGCAGGGGAGCCCCAGCGTCATGCGGTGGATTTGGCAGAAGCCGGGGAGGACTTCTGCTCCTGGGAGCCTGCCACAGCCGGCGATCTTTTTCCTCTTCCCTTACCTCTTGCCGCAAGGAAGGATGACCCACGTCCTTTCCGGAATTTCTGCGACCGAAAGGACTGCATCTGATATGGGGGCGTTTTCTTTTGCTGTGGAGGAACAAAAGGAAGAAAAGAGGACTTAACCACTGTAGCTGTAGAAACCAGGTCCGCGAGGCCTTCACCAAACAAAACTCCACCCTTACAGGGCAGAGCCTCCATAGCCTTCTTAGAATCAGCATCACCATTCCATTGATGAGTCCACAACGCCCTTCTAGCTGAGACTACCATGGCATTGGCCCTTGATCCCAGAGGCCAATATCTCTCGCCGTCTCCTTCAGATAAACTGCAGCGTCCCTGATATGACCCAGAGTCAAAAGCACGCTACCCCTATCCAGGGTGTCTATTTCCAATGACAAGTTATCTGCCCACTTTTCAATCGCGTTACTCACCCACGCCGAAGCCACAGCCTGCCGGAGCAGCGTACCTGTCGTGACATAAATAGATTTCAAGGTAGCCTCCTGCCTACGATCAGCAGGATCCTTAAGGGTCGCCATTTCAGGAGACGGTAGTGCCACTTTCTTGGATAATCGCGCCAGAGCTTTGTCTACCGTGGGTGTTGTCTCCCACCCAACCCTATCCTGAGAAGGAAACAGGTATGCCATAGCAATTCTCCTAGGAATGTGCCGCCTCTTGTCTGGCGTTTCCCAGCCTTTTTGAAAAAGGGCATTCAGTTCATGAGAGGGAGGAAACGTTACCTCAGGTTTCTTCCCCTTACATACAGACCCTTGTCTCAGGTACAGATACAGGTATCTGTATTGAATACTCTTAGCCACTTTAGGATGCAACTTAGCATCATTATAGTTGACACTGGAATCGGAAATCCATGTCGGTATCAGTGTCAGCTATCTGGGTAAATGAACGTTTTTGGGACCCCGAGGGGGCCTGAGTGAGTGGCACCACGTCTCCCATGGATTGTCTCCATACTTGGTTCTGAGACTCAGATTTGTCTAACCTCTTATGCAGCAAATCCACACTGTTATTCAACACACTCCACATCTCAAACCAATCCGCAGTCGGCGGTGCCGACAGAGTCACTCCTTCATTCTGTTCAGCTCTCACACTAACCTCCTCCTGGGAAGAGCATTCAGTTTTTGCCGTGTAGACACACACGTACCGAGACCTCCAAACACACTGGGCTAAAGGGGACAGTCCCACACTAAGGCCTTTCAGAGAGACAGAAAAAGAGTTTGCCAGCTCACACCCAGCGCCCCACCGGTCTGAAAAAAGCACAATGCCCGAGACCTATAAGCGCTTGTTTATATAAACAACCAACACCAATTTTATGTGCGCCCCCCTCCCCCCCCCTTGTTTTTAGCACCTTGTTACTTGTGACAGCAGTGAAGGGCCAGGAGCAGCGTCTCTGCAGCAAGCTGTGGAGAGAAAATGGCGCTGGTCAGAGTTGAAGGACAAAGCCCCGTCCCCTACATGGCACGCTTCGGTCCCGCTTTAATTTTCACTGGCGGGGGTCTCCTAACAGTGCCTATGCACTGATACACTGTGCCAGTACCTTAAAATGAGGTATATATTGCTGCCCAGGGCTCCCCCCCCCTGCGCCCTGCACCCATATAGTGCCTGTGTGTGCGGGAGCAATGGCGCGCAGAGCAACCGCTGCGCGGTACCTCAGGTAGACTGAAGTCTTCTGCCGCCTTCAGATGTCTTCTTTGCTTCTGTTACTCACCTGTCTTCAATCTTCTGGCTCTGTGAGGGGGGCGGCGGCGCAGCTCCGGGAACGAGCAGCTAGGCGACCCAAGTGATCAGACCCTCTGGAGCTAATGGTGTCCAGTAGCCTAAGAAGCAGAGCCTATCAACTCACAGAAGTAGGTCTGCTTCTCTCCCCTCAGTCCCACGAAGCAGGGAGCCTGTTGCCAGCAGTGCTCCCTGAACATAAAAAAACCTAACAAAAGTCTTTTTAGAGAGACTGTGTAGAGCTCCCCTAGTGTGTGACCAGTCTCCTCTGGGCACAGAATCTAACTGAGGTCTGGAGGAGGGGCATAGAGGGAGGAGCTAGTTCACACCCATTCAAAGTCTTATAATGTGCCCATGTCTCCTGCGGATCCCGTCTATACCCCATGGTCCTTTTGGAGTCCCCAGCATCCTCTAGGACGAAGGAGAAAATACATTGTTAACTTTACAGCTTTCATTTACGATTATAGTTTATTGTGCTGAGGATCTTGTATATTGTGTATGTTACTATAGGGTTAATGCAGGGTTGGTAGCAAAATGGGATTAAACAACAAAAACAGAATAGCCATGCAAAACTAGTATACAGTATATCCATCCATATACAGAGCTATGCACATACCGAGGTGGAAGGGGCAAATGAAATGCACCCTACCAGGCAAATAAGCATGTTTCTGTGTGTGGTTTACAATCAAAATCCCGACGGTCAAAATACTGACAACAATTGACCGACGGTCAAAATCCCGGCAAGGTCAAAATACCAACATTTAAAATACCAACAAGGTCAAAATACCGACATTTAAAATGTTGACAGGTTAAAAAGTCGACACAAGTTTTTGATAGTTTTTTGTGTGTATGTCAACATAGTTCGATATGGACACCGTATAAGTGTACCGCGTTCCCTTGCATGGCGAGCGCGTGGTGCCTCGCTACACTCGGCACACTATTATATTCCCCCCTCCAGGTCCACAGGGATGGTAAAGTATGAACAAGTCGGTGTCAATGAAAAAAATCAGGAAAAACTCATGTAGACTTTTTGACCTGTCGACATTTTAAATGTCGGTATTTTAAAAGTCAATATTTTGACCATGTCGGAATTGTGACCTTGTCGGGATGAGTGTGGTATAGCACATAGACAGTTAAAAGATAGACAGTCATTAGGTAGACACCATATGGTCGACAGTCAAAAGATTGACAGAGTCAAAAGTCAGACAGGGTCATAAGTCAGACACAAAAGGAAAAAATATATATTTTTATTCGTTTGTGTTTTTAAACATTTTGAACCCAAATTTGGTGAAATTCGTCCCCTCGAGTGCTCGCTACGCTCACCATGCTTCGGGCTCGATGTCTTGCTTCGCTCACCACAACTTTACTAAAAGGTAATAGTTTGTGACATGGATAGTAAATGAGAAAAAAGTTGTAAAAAAAACACAGAAAAACAACAAACAAAAAAATTGTGTGTGTGTCTGACTTACGACCCTGTCTGAATTTTGACTGTCTGACTTTTAACTCTGTCTGACTTTTAACTCTGACTTTTGATTGTTTGACTTTTGACCCTGTCTAACTTTTGACCCTGTCTGACTTTTGACTGTTGACTATATGGTGTCTACCTAATGACTGTCTATCTTTTAACTGTCTATCTATAGACTGTAACCAGAGCCGGCCCTAACCATTATGATGCCCTAGGCAAGATTTTGGCTGGTGCCCCTAGCACCACCGCTAGTTCCGCCTCTGACCCTGCACCCCTTTCCCAGCACCAGGCCAAAAAGGTATGTGTTTTTGCTGGCAAGGGGCATGGCCACACAATAGTACCCCCAATTCAACTTATGCCTCACAGTAGTGCAACTTTATTCACAATTTATCATACGATAGTGTCCCTTATTCACATTACATCACACAGTAGTACCACTTTACCTTATATACGTTACTCCTCACAGTAGTGCCCCTCATTCACATAACATCATACTGAATTGCTCCTTATTCACATTACACCACACCATATTGCTCTTTATTCTCATTATACATATTACACCACACTATATTGCTCTTTATTCACATTAGACCACACAGTAGTGCCCTTTCTATACGTTACACCACACAGTAGAGCACCTTATACACATAATGCCACACATTGGTAATGCATTTATACACATAATGATACACATAATGTCCCTTACACATATGCCGCACATTATTAGTGCCCTTATACACATAATGACACACATAGTGCCCCTTACACATATGTTACACATTATTACTGCCCTTATACACATAATGACACATATAGTTCCTGGCGTGAATCATCTGGCAGCTTTGCTAACGTCGGGTGCCTGTTTTTTATGAAAATGCATATTTGCATTGCTATGTGGCTAGGATGCACAAGCAGCTTCCGCTGATTAAAATGATATGCGGCATGCCTATATACTGTGTGACTGTGACTGTATCTGCATACAGAATGCTATACACAGAATATAGGCATGCCGCATATCATTTTAATCAGCAGAAGCTGCTTGTGCCCCTAGGCATACCAGATGCCCTAGGCAATTGCCTAGTTTGCCTATGCCTAAGGTTGGCTCTGACTGTAACCCATCAGGATTTTGACCGTCAGTCAATGGTTGTCAGTATTTTGACCGTTAGGATTTTGATTGTAGGTAAATTGACCGCATCCCGTCTGCTCGTGTCTGCAGGTCCTTACTGTTTGCTCCATGGGCTTATCCAGTGTCAGACTGGGGCATAAAGGACCCACCAGGGGAAATACAGTGGTAGCCACCAGTTTGTGGTCTTGCTCCACCAAGCAACTGACCCACTAATAGAGTAACAGTGTATTATTTAAGAGCTTGGTCTGGAACCAGATCCTTGGGCAGTGAGGCCCACTGGGGATTTGCCCTGTGCCCTGGTGGGCCATTCTGACCATGGGCATATGTACAGTATCATAGTTGCAGGATGTGGAGGCCCACGCACACCCTTTGCACTTATAACCTACACTTACCACTCCATCACCATCACTGTAATCACCAGGAAAGTGGTGTGGGCCTGCATGGGGACTGCACACCGTCCCCTTCTCTCTTAAACTGCCTCTGGTTTGCACTCTCCTTTCTGCCCTGTGACTGTTGCGCCTCTCCAGTGGTAAGGATGTGCAAGTACCAGATACACTCAGGTCAGTTCAGCCACGTACTGTATAAATGTATCCTCTTTGTTGGTATGCACAGTGCCAATCTGTGCACCTTATGCTATGCAAGCATAGTCTAACTCAGCATCACACCTTATACAGTACGTGGTGAGAGTTTAGTCAGACGAAAAACTTTCTATTCAGACAATTTTGGTACCTGCTAAGCTACAAGAATACAGAAATCTGCCATTTGTGTGAATACTCCTTACTGTCTATATGGCACAATCATAGACGCACGCCCATCAAGTCTTCTCTTTGTAGCATGGAAACAGCATGGAACACGCTGGTACACCCAGCTCCTCAAACAATGGCCCTCATTCCGAGTTGTTCGCTCGCAAGCTGCTTTTAGCAGCATTGCACACGCTAAGCCGCCGCCTACTGGGAGTGAATCTTAGCTTAGCAAAATTACGAACGAAAGATTCTCAAAATTGCGAATAGAAATTTCTTAGCAGTTTCTGAGTAGCTCGAGACTTACTCTGCCACTGCGATCAGTTCAGTCAGTTTCGTTCCTGGTTTGACGTCACAAACACTCCCAGCGTTCGCCCAGACACTCCCCCGTTTCTCCAGCCACTCCCGCGTTTTTCCCAGAAACGGTAGCGTTTTTTCACACACCCATAAAACGGCCAGTTTCCGCCCAGAAACACCCACTTCCTGTCAATCACATTACGATCACCAGAACGAAGAAAAAACCTCGTAATGCCGTGAGTAAAATACCTACCTGCATAGCAAATTTACTTGGCGCAGTCGCAGTGCGAACATTGCGCATGCGCAATTAGCGGAAAATCGCTGCGATGCGAAGAAAATTACCGAGCGAACAACTCGGAATGACCACCAATGTTTTGCATCTCCACTTTCTAAGCTTCTCTGATGTATTTGGAAATATGGAAGTAACATTACAGAACAGTTCATGCTTACCTCCAATGCCGTATTTGAGGGTCCTGTTCCGCCATCCCGCCATCATACATGTTTGGGACCAGAAAGCTGGACTTTATGTCCCATTCATTAGAAAAGATGTGGTGAAATGGTGCTTAGAGAAATAGGTGTTTTCTCCAAGCACCAGCCCGCCATGCTGTGGACAGGTTACTATTCACAAATATGGGGGTCATTCAGACCTGATCGCACGCTATGTTTTTTCACTGTGCTGCGATCAGGTCCGAACTGCACGTGCGTATGCACCACAATGAACAGGCGTTTCGTACAGGTGCAAAGCGGATCGTTGCTGAGTGATGGATTTAACAAAGAATCCATTCACACAGCCGATCGCAAGGAGATTGACAGGAAGAAGGCGTTTGTGGGTGGCAACTGACCGTTTTCTGGGAGTGGTTGGAAAAACGCAGGCGTGTCCAAGCGTTTGCAGGGCGGGTGTCTGACGTCAATTCCGGCCCCAGACAGGCTGAAGTGATCGCAGCGGCTGAGTAAGTTCTGAGCTACTCAGAATCTGCACAAAACTTTTTTTGTACCGCTCGGCTGCACAGGCGATCGCACGTTTGCAAAGCAAAAATACACTCCCCTATAGGCGACGACTATCTGATCGCAGCGCTGCAAAAAAACAGCTATCGAGCAATCAGGTCTGAATGACCCCCATAGTCCATGTGGATGGTAAAGTATGGAAAAGCTAAACAAAAACTTGTACAAAACTCATGTCGAGCTTTTCATCTGTCGGGCTGTCCCGTGTCGACCCTTTTGCTGTGTCAACCCTTTTCCCACGTTGACCAATAGTGTACTAAGTATTGTCGACCTACCATCCGTATACCGATCTTATCGGGAGAGCTGTCCTTTGCGATTTTCTTCAAGCATATGGCATTTATAAAATGCGTTACGCTTGTGATGACTGGCGGGATGCACTGCATGCAGAATCCGATGCGTCATACATCCCACCCCCAGTCTCTAACCTGAGCAATTACTTTCCTGGTGCTACGGACATGTGTCTGTTCTACTACATACTGTATACTAAGAAAACTAGTATGCCAGGTTTTCTACCATTTAACTCATTATTTGTACACAAGAAAATAAAACCAAGTGCTTAATGTTTATGATACTTTTAAAGTAATGCACTTTTAATGACATATTTAATGTCTAGTCATTTTCGTGCCGGGAATGCATGGTCTGCTCTACATCAGTATTAATCTTGTGTCAAATATACAAATCATTTATTATATCTGAAGTCTATATTGAAAAAGAACTTTCTGTATAATTGGCAGTTTACATTATAATACATATGAAGCAGAACAACTCCCATCTGTAGACAAACTAAGCTTGGAAAGTTCTTTTTATTGTTCTCAATAAAGTTGATAACCAGACAGCAAAAGAAAGGTTTATTAAATATCATTATGCGTAAAACACCTGTGCTCAAGTAACTGTGCTAATACATATTTTAATTCCTAGCAATCAATTATATTTGATTACTTTTAGAGTAAAGAAAATGAAGGCACACATCGGATAGGTAACTATGGGATACAGCACAATTACCCATGCTCCACTCCCCCCCTCACCCCCCTTTATCCATGTGCTGTAACCAATGGTGACCAGACAACTGTTGACATTGATCATAGTTTTGGGGGTCATTCCGAGTTGTTCGCTCGCAAGCTGCTTTTAGCAGCTTTGCACACGCTAAGCCGCCGCCTACTGGGAGTGAATCTTAGCTTCTTAAAATTGCGAACGAAAGATTCGCAATGTTGCGATAAGACATCTCTGTGCAGTTTCTGAGTAACTCGAAACTTACTCGGCATCTGCGATCAGTTCAGTGCTTGTCGTTCCTGGTTTGACGTCACAAACACACCCAGCGTTCGCCCAGACACTCCTCCGTTTCTCCAGCCACTCCCGCGTTTTTCCCAGAAACGGTAGCGTTTTTTCACACACACCCATAAAACGTCCAGTTTCCGCCCAGAAACACCCACTTCCTGTCAATCACAGTACGATCACCAGAACGAAGAAAAAACCGTGAGTAAAATTCCTAACTGCATAGCAAATTTACTTGGCGCAGTCGCAGTGCGAACATTGCGCATGCGCACTAAGCGGAAAATCGCTGCGATGCAAAGAAATTTACCGAGCGAACAACTCGGAATGACCCCCTTTATATGTTGCTCTGTGTTACAGCACAATGGGCCTAATTCTGATTTGATCGTAGCAGGAAATTTTTTAGCAGTTGGGCAAAACCATGTGCACTGCAGGGGGGGCAGATATAACATGTGCAGAGAGAGATAGATTTGCGTGTGGTGTATTCAAACTGAAATCTAAATTGCAGTGTAAAAATAAAGCAGCCAGTATTTACCCTGCACAGAAACAAAATAACCCACCCAAATCTAACTCTCTCTGTAAATGTTATATCTGCCCCCCCTGCAGTGCACATGGTTTTGCCCAATTGCTAAAAAAAAAAACTTGCTGCTGCGATCAACTCAGAATTACCCCCAATGTTCTATTCATTCCATTTTATTAAACAAGTCTTTATGTGGTAAAATTGTTCCACAGTCATTTGTTCTATACAATTAGAGTTAATGAATTACAATTGCCAGCCTTTTGGACAGATGTTTAAGGTCAATAGTTCTTACTTAAGTATTTATATAACATTTAACAGCCCAGACATAAATATGTCCTGGGAGTTTACACACAGTTTTCTACAAAAAAAAGGTATTTTAATGTAAGACTTAAATTTTACCTTATAAGACAAGTCTCCAATAGATGTTGTTTATTTTACATTCATTTGATACTTTTAAGGAAAGTCATGCTTAGCGGTAGTCTGAAAATAATGTAAATTGAACTCAGGTGGTTGTGTAAACCCGAGTTTGTTGAAAAGATGTTTGGAAATGTTTGGATATGTCAGTAATGGCTAATGGACTTTCGGGGTCCAGAAATAAAATTATATATATATGGCTTTTTAGATTTACAGCAAAGATACAGTGTTATCTGACCAAACTAATACCGCAGGGAACATATCATATTACTTACAGTGGAACTACATCATCAAAGTGCTACTTCATACAATGTCTGAGTGTGCATGCTTGCGTCTGTGTAAATCAGTTGTGCACAGCCTATAGGTCACAGAATCTGTTTTTCGGGTCCCCTAATCGTCAGATTTGCAATAAACTGTACTGGAAACCATCGATGTTCCCAGAATTGGAATTGCACCCCAGAACAATTATAAACTGGATATTGGAATCCCAAAACTATGGCATACCAGCACATTGCTCCCAAAACAATGACACACTGGCACTTGGGGGTCCAAGAACAATGACACCCTGGCACTTGGGGGTCCTAGAACAATGATATACTGGCACTGGGGGGGTCCCAGAACAATGGCACGCTGGCATTTGGGGGTCCCAGAAAAATTATACACTGACACTCAGACTTACAGAACAAAGGCACACCAAAACATGGGCTATCATAAAAAAGTTGGATAGACACTTGGGTCCCAGGACAATGCAGAGCGACACTTGGGGACTTAGAACTGTAGCACGCTGCCACTAGTCATTCCAAAACAATGGCACATGGGTTCCCAGTACAATGACACACTGAGCTTGGGCTCCAAGAACAATGGCACATCAACACTTGGGCTCCAAGAACAATGACACATCAACACTTGGGCTCCAAGAACAATGACACATCAACACTTGGGCTCCAAGAACAATGACACATCAACACTTGGGCTCCAAGAACAATGGCACATCAACACTTGGGCTCCAAGAACAATGACACATCAACACTTGGGCTCCAAGGACAATGACACATCAACACTTGGGCTCCAAGAACAATGGCACATCAACACTTGGGCTCCAAGAACAATGGCACATCAACACTTGGGCTCCAAGAACAATGACACATCAACACTTGGGCTCCAAGAACAATGGCACATCAACACTTGGGCTCCAAGAACAATGGCACATCAACACTTGGGCTCCAAGAACAATGGCACATCAACACTTGGGCTCCAAGAACAATGGCACATCAACACTTGGGCTCCAAGAACAATGGCACATCAACACTTGGGCTCCAAGAACAATGGCACATCAACACTTGGGCTCCAAGGACAATGGCACATCAACACTTGGGCTCCAAGAACAATGGCACATCAACACTTGGGCTCCAAGGACAATGGCACATGGGCTCCCAGAACAATGACACACTGGCACTTGGGCTCCCGAAGCAATGGCACATGGGCAACCAGAACAATGGTATATAGGCTCCCATTACAAAGGCATATATGCTCCCAGAACAATGTCACATATGAACATGGGCTCCCAGAACAATGTTACATTGACACTTACAGAGGTAGTATGAACAGTGCCAGCGCAACCCGCTCAGCAAAGGGATGCAGAGCAGGTAGGCGCCAGGAGGAGAGGTGCTCTTCCTGCTCTGCATCCCCGCTGTCTGTTGTTGCCGCCGGCTGCCGCTGCGCCCTTACAATGAGGACAATCACGGCCTGAAAAGTGGATGGAGCAATGCGGTATCAGGGGGTGGAGCTACATGGACTTATAGGGGCAGAGCTACATGGACCTGAGGGGGCAGAGCTACATGGATGGGACCAGGCCAAGGCTGCATGTAATAGAATGATCTGCTGTTACCTGGACTGGAGGAAGAGTAAGTGAGGGGGTGGGGAGCAGTGTGTGTGTGTGTGTGTGTGTGTGTGTGTGTGTGTGTGTGTGTGTGTGTGTGTGTGTGTGTGTGTGTGTAGGTTTGCACTGATGTATGTGTGTGTGTGGCACCAGTACTGTTTGCATTTTGTGTATAAGTGGCACCAGTACCATGTGTATTTTGTGTATAAGTGGCACCAGTACTGTGTGCATTTTCTGTGTAGGCGGCGCTGCTGCTGTGGGCATTATGTGTGTAGGCGGTGCTTCTGCTGTGGGCATTGTGTTTGTAGCAGCGCCTGCTACAAACACAATGCCCACAGCAGAAGCACCATGGGCATTATGTGGGCATTATGTGTGTAGGTGGTGCTGCTGCTGTGTGCATTATGTGTGTAGGCGGTGCCGCTGCTGTGGGCATTGTGTGTGTAGACGGCGCTGCTGTGGGCATTATGTGTGCATGTGGTGCTGCTGTGGAGGGGATTGCTCCCTCCGGCCGCGCGTCGCGGCGGGTAGGCCCTAGCCTGGAGGGGCTTGCATCCGAAAGGATTCAAGCCCCTCCAATCGCGACACCGGATTTTGAACGGCGCGCCGAGCGCGAGCCAATCAGGGCTCGCGCCTCGGCCACCAATCAGAGCTCGCCTATCAGGGCCCACCGCGGCGAGCCAATCGGAGCTCGCCGCGGCGAGCCAATCGGAGCTCGCCGCGTCATAGCTCCGCCCGCTCCCAGCGTCATATAAGAGACGCCGCGGAGCGGGAACGGCCAGTCGAGCGGCGGACGGCGAAGCAAGAAGAGCTCCAGCGGAAGATAGCGGGTCCGGCAGCGGTGGCAGCGCGGAGGAAGACGTCAGCAGAGCGGAAGAAGACGTCAGTGGAGAAGAAGAGGAAGGCGGAAGATGGCGACCAGCGGCGGGAGTCCGGCGGAGAGTGCTGCAGCGCGTGGAGAGCAAAAGAGCTAACGAAGCTCCCCGCTGCAGCCTCTCCCTCCGAGACAGGTAGGCGGCCCTGGGCCACCTCCACCTACCTCTAGCTCCACACTAGACCACCAGGGACAGGCGCTAGGCCTGCAGGTATAATCAGGCACCCTCGGCCTGTGCCCACGGTAGGCAGGCCTTCTGCCTGAGCCCTCCTCCAGGCCTCTGGCCTGAGCCCTCCTCCAGGCCTCTGGCCTGAGCCCTCTTCCAGGCCTCCTGCCTGAGCCCCCTTCCAGGCCTCCTGCCTGAGCCCTCTTCCAGGCCTCCTGCCTGAGCCCCCTCCAGGCCTCCGGCCTGCGCCCCCTCCAGGCCTCCGGCCTGTGCCCCTCACCCAGGCTCCCAGGCCTACTGCCTTACACGGGACCCGGGACAAAGTTCCGTGCAGACCGGCCCGGATCGGCTGGAAGTGGGCTGTGCGGCAGCTTTCGAGGGATCCGTGGCCGGTGTTAGGAGCCGACCGGCTCCACGCGGTGTATGCTCCAGGGGATTTGGAAGTGTGGAGTAACGTCCCCGTCCCGCACGTCGCCATCCCCCGGTCGTCTGGAGTGGGCCACCGTCTGCTCGAGACCCCCCGTCCCTCATTGAGAGCAAAAGGCAGTGGCCAGTGTCCAGCTTCTGGAAGGTAGGACTGGTTAGTCGGGGTATACTGTTGGGCCGGGGAATTGTTCCACTGACTTGCCGGGTAGTGAATGTGTTTAATTAGTCCGGTCTCTGTTTGGTTGGGATAGAACCAGTAGCCTCAGTTGTTTAAAGCAGTTTGTTTAGGCAGGCGTAGTTGGCTGTATCGTTGTTAGCCGTAGTGTAGCCTGCAGGTAGGGAGGCTGCTCTTCTTGCCCCAACAGGAGCGGAGAGGTGCGACAATCAAGGTGACCCGCAAGTTGGAAGTGAGTATCATCCTGTGCCTGTCTGTCTGTCATCACCCCTGTATACCGGTCGGGGGGGTTTGCTCGCGGACGTGAGGACCCCCTCTCACCACACAACGTGCGAGTGTGTGAGAACTGGGTAGCTGAGGCCTATTGGCCAGTGATGACCTTCCGCCCAGCCGGTGAAGGTCGCGGCTACCCCTGACGTGCCCCGTACTCTGGACGGAGGTCGGGGTGCACATCTCAACCGGTATATCCCCTTCTTTCCAGATCCCCCTTCGTCCGCGGTGAGGTGGTGTTCGCGCTGGTGAGTGGTCCGGAGAGCGGAGTCCCTGACGCTTCTGGGTATCGTCTGTGGCGGACGTTGCACAGGTGGGTGGAGTGACGACACCTGCACAGCAGCAGGCATTACATCCTCGTTTAGGCCTGTCACATTTGGCGTAGTCGGCAGGATGGACGGAGATCAGTCACTACCCACAGCCGAGAAGCCGTGGGGAGATGCGCCGAAACGACTCACTCGGAGAGGCTCGACCGCCAGCTCCACTGATGTGGTTCAGAGGGGAACGGACGACGAGCGACGAAGGTCATCGCGTCGACTCAACGTCGGACCAGCCCTCGCCCACCTACCCCGTTACGACGGTCGTAATATGACCTTAGAGGACTGGAAGGCCCGACTAGAGGCGATGTTCCTCATCTATCGGGTGCCCGACGACCTGCAGGTGCCCCTCGCCCTGAATTCTCTGGAAGGCGAGGCTCGTCGGACGATTCTTTTACGACCCGACGATGAACGCGAGGAACTGGAGGAGATCTACACTATCCTGGGGGATATCTACGGGGACACCTCCTCGGCGGGGACCCTCCGGCAGCGTCTGTTTGGCCGGTTCCAGAGGGAGGACGAGTCCATACCCCAGTATGCCAACGCACTCCAGGAGATGATGGGAGAAGTACGTCGGAAAGATCCCGATGGGTTTGGGGCACTCACCAACACTAGTCAGATATTGCGGGACCAATTCGCCATGGGACTCAGGAATGTGCCCCTGAGGCAGGTGATGCTGGATAAGATATCCCAGGATGATACCCTGACCTTCTATCAGGTGGAAATCGACGCCGTAGCCAGGGACCACAATGCCAATTACGGACCACACGCTGTATTTCCCCAATGGGTGCAACCGGTCTCCGCGCCAGTGGCTAGCAGGGAGGCCAACCCATTAGAGACCTGTGTGCAAGACCTGAAAGAGGTCTTCCTCCGGGTGACCAAGGAGATGAGGGAAGAGGTCTCCCAGCTGAGGGATGAGGTGTACCGGCGTGACCAGCGGGGCACGGAGTCCCGGTCCCGTGAGCGGGACGCCAGACGGCCCCGTGGACGAAGCACGGGACCCGATAGCCGTCCGGGAGAGGGCCGGGGCCCTCGTTGTTACCACTGCCATCGGTACGGGCATATTGCACGAACCTGTACCGAAGCAATCCCGGAGGCACAGTTAAACTGACCTCCCTCGCGGTAACGGGACCACCCGCGGGGGGGAGCGATGAGGGGAAGTCAGCCATTAACGAACAGGCTGAATTGGTAGGAGAGTGTCCCGTAGTAGTCAGCCGCCTTGGTGGGAAAGATCAGTCCTGCCTGTTGGATACCGGCTCTCAAGTAGCCACCATTTCCGAGGCCTGTTTCCTTGAGCACTACGCTCATCTCAAAAGTGAGGTGTCCGAGAGCTTCATTACCCTCACGGCGGCTAATAACCTACCCATCCCCGTGGTGGGGGTGGTGTGGATGGAAATGGTAGTTTGTGGCCAAGAGCTGGGTAGGAAGGGGCTGCTGGTAGTCAGCAGCCCGGGGCTGAGCCATGGCCCGGTGATCCTCGGGATGAACGTACTCCGATATCTCGACCAGCTCTTGTTCCGGGAAAATGGACCACGATATTGAAAGAATCTGGGAGTCCGGCGTCCTGTGCAGCAGGCTCTCCAACAGGTGGGACGACGGGGGACCAGGGCCCTAGGGGCTATTGATGAGCACCTGGGTCTTTTGAAGGTTGGTCACCACCAGCGCCTGGAGTTACCACCTCGCCAAGAGGTCCTGATCCCTCTAGAGGTACGAACTCATCAGAGCCTAAATGGCATGGAGGTGATGGTAGAGCCCACTGATGTGCTGGGGGTAGGGTCTGGAGTGATGGTGGCACGTACCGTGTCGGTGGTGACCGGGGGGAATGTCTCCGTCCGCCTTTGTAATCTCACCGATCAGCTTTGCCGAGTCCTGGCTGGGACAGTCATTGCTCAGGTGGTGGCGATTCACGAGGATAGCATTCAGGAGATGCGAAAACTCTCCCTGCAGCCGGAGGCTTCCGAGGCATGGGCATTGTCTGTTCGAGTGGAGGAGCAGGAGGGAGCCTGCCCTGAGTGGAACGGTACGATTATCCGAACACAGATGGACGTGTCGCTGGAAGAGTGCGCGGCCGGGGACGTAGCCAAGCTGGACCAGATGCTCTGGAATCGGCAGAAGGTGTTCTCCCGGCATGAGGAGGATTTCGGGTACACGGAGGACCTGCAGCATGAGATCCGCACCGGAGACGCCCCCCTGTTCGAGAGCGGTATCGGCCGATACCGCCCCGTTTGTACCAAGAAGTAAAGAACATGTTGCGTCAGATGCTGGACAACCACGTGATCCAGGAGAGCAAAAGTCCATGGGCTGCACCCATAGTCTTAGTCCGGAAGAAGGACGGGACTATCCGTTTCTGTGTGGACTACCGGAAGTTGAATAGTTGCACCGTCCGGGACGCTTACCCTCTCCCTAGGATCGAGGAGTCCCTAGCTGCACTGGGCAATGCAAAATTCTTTTCGACCCTAGACCTGGCCAGTGGGTACTGGCAAGTACCGGTAGCCCCCCTGGATAGGGAGAAGACCGCATTCGTTACTCCCATGGGGTTGTTCGAATTTTGTCGCATGCCATTTGGGTTGAACAATGCGCCCGCCACATTCCAACGGATGATGGAGAGGTGTTTGGGAGACTTGAATTTTGAGGCCTTGCTGATTTACTTGGACGACATCATCGTGTTCGCCGCGACCTTGGAGGAGCACTTTGCTCGACTCGACATGGTTCTCCAGCGGTTGGAGGAGTACGGCCTGAAGCTCAAGCCCCGGAAGTGCCATCTGTTGAAATCCAGTTTGGAGTACCTCGGGCATGTGGTGTCTCGCGATGGGGTGTACCCAACCCCCAGCAAGGTGGCGGCCGTCCAGGAATGGAAGGTGCCTACCACTGTCACGGAATTGCGGGCATTCCTGGGTTTGGTGGGGTATTACCGACGCTTCATCAGAGATTTCGCCCGGATCGCGGAACCCCTACATGCCTTGCTTCGAGGGATTGCGACCACGAAGAAAGCTGCCCTGGAGACCTGGGGAGAAGCGCAGAACCTGGCCTTTGACCGACTGAAGGAAAGTCTCACGGAAGCTCCGGTGTTGGGGTACACAGATTTTGAGAAGCCCTTCGTTCTATACACGGATGGAAGTCTGCAGGGGTTGGGCGCGGTCTTGGCTCAGGTTCAGGATGGGCATGAGCGGGTGATTGCTTACGGCAGTCGTAGCCTGCGAGAGACCGAGAGGAACCCAGACAACTACAGTTCCTTCAAGTTGGAATTGCTGGCAGTGGTGTGGGCCGTGACCGAGAAATTTGCGGAGTACTTGACCGCCGCTCACGTGGATATTTTTACGGATAACAACCCCTTGGCGTACCTGGAGACCGCCAAGTTAGGTGCCTTGGAGCAACGGTGGGTGGCCAGGTTGGCCAAGTTCTCCTACAAGATTCGCTATCGATCGGGGAAGAGTAATACCAACGCGGATGCCCTGTCTCGCTTTCCAGTGGAAACCCCCGAGCCTGGTGGGGAAGAAGATGACTGCGGAGAAGAAATGCCGGATCTCACTCGTGTGCGGCAGCCCGTGGGCGGAGAGTTGTGTCGACAGGACGCCCAGACTGCCTTACTTAGGTACACGGAGACGGACTGGGCACAGGAACAGCAGGCCGACGAAGGTTTGGACCTCATTCGACAGTGGATACAGAGGGGTCATATGCCATCTCGACGGGAGCAGGATGGGCTGACCGGGTTCTGTAGGAAGGTGGTGCGTCGTTGGGACCAATTGCGGGTCTGCGCTGGTACCCTACGGAGACAATGCTACTTGGAACAGGAAATGCGTACTGTTGAGCAGGTGGTCGTGCCAGAAGCCCGGGTGCGGTCAGTGGTGGAAGAGGCGCACGAGCAGGGGGCCCATTTGGGACCCTATAAAACATACCATTGGTTGAGACGCCAATATTTTGCCCCCCGCTTGCAAACGGTCGTGGACAAGGTATGTCGTGAGTGCAGGAGGTGTGCGGTAGTTAAGCCACAGGAACAGCATGTGCCCATCCAGACGATCCGGACCAGTCGGCCGTTGGAGATGCTGATGATCGACTACGTGTTGATCGGGGAGTCAGTAAGTGGACACCAGTATGCCCTGGTAATGACTGACCACTTCACTAAATTCACGGTAGTGGTCCCCACCCGAAACCAAACTGCGGAGTCAGCAACACGAGCGATCATCGAACATTTCATTCGGCAGTACGGTTGTCCCGAGCGGATCCATTCGGATCAAGGGGCCTGTTTCCAGAGGCAGCTGATGGAACGCCTCTGCCAGCTTTATGGCGTTCAAAAGTCCCGCACGACGCCTTACCACCCGCAGGGAAATGGAGCCTGCGAGAGATTTAACCGGACTCTGCTGCAGATGCGTCTTGGAACGAGCTGAAGAGCAACGATGGCCTGAACATGTACAGGAACTGGTTTGGACCTATAACAACAGAGTGCATCACACCACTGGATTTTCCCCTTTTTTTTTGTTGTTCGGTCGACCAGGGCGAGAGGCACACGACTTACAGCTATCCGGGACTGAAGAAGAAACGCCCCTAGCCCCCGTCGAATGGGTCGAGGAACACCGCCTGCGGCTGAAGACGGCCCACGAGTTGGCTAGACGGCTTATCGCGGACCACCAACATCCACCTGTGGGGTCTCACGAACCTGGCCCGCTGGCCGTGGGCCAGCGAGTGTTGGTGCGAGAGGTCCACCTGGGGGGGAAACTGTCTGAACGGTGGGAGGTTACCCCATACCTTGTTCGCCGTCGCTTGGCCCCGGGTGGTCCGGTATATCAAGTGGAATCTACTGATGGAACGGGACGCCTGCGCACGTTACATCGGAGTAAACTGCGACCTTGTCCTTTCCTGAGTCCGGTTAGTGAAGCCGAGGCCCCTGTGGAGGGGCAGGGAGTTGGAGCTCCTGCCCCTCTGCCGGATGAGGAATGGTGGCTGCCGGACGAGGAGAATCAGCCGGAGGAGGCATCGGAGACTCAGCCCCCAGCCGATGTAGCTACCTTCCCCTTGCCAAGACATTCTCAGCGTCCAAATAGGGGTGTCCCGGGCCCTCGCTACGCGGATCCAAACTTTGTCTGGTCGGACTCTTGCTTTGTGGGGACCACAAAGGACAAAGGGGGGGGAAATGTGGAGGGGATTGCTCCCTCCGGCCGCGCATCGCGGCGGGTAGGCCCTAGCCTGGAGGGGCTTGCATCCGAAAGGATTCAAGCCCCTCCAATCGCGACGCCGGATTTTGAACGGCGCGCCGAGCGCGAGCCAATCAGGGCTCGCGCCTCGGCCGCCAATCAGAGCTCGCCGCGGCGGGCCTAACAGGGCCCACCGCGGCGAGCCAATCGGAGCTCGCAGCGGCGAGCCAATTGGAACTCGCCGCGTCATAGCTCCGCCCGCTCCCAGCGTCATATAAGAGACGCTGCGGAGCGGGAACGGCCAGTCGAGCGGCGGACGGCGAAGCAAGAAGAGCTCCAGCGGAAGATAGCGGGTCCGGCGGCGGCAGCGGAGGAAGACGTCAGCTGAGCGGAAGAAGACGTCAGTGGAGAAGAAGAGGAAGGCGGAAGACGGCGACCAGCGGCGGGAGTCCGGCGGAGAGTGCTGCAGCGCGTGGAGAGCAAAAGAGCTAACGAAGCTCCCCGCTGCAGCCTATCCCTCCGAGACAGGTAGGCGACCCTGGGCCACCTCCACCTACCTCTAGCTCCACACTAGACCACCAGGGACAGGCGCTAGGCCTGCAGGTATAATCAGGCCCCCTCGGCCTGTGCCCACAGTAGGCAGGCCTTCTGCCCAGAGGCGTCACTAGCGTTGGTGTCACCCGGTGTGGTAACTCATGGTGTCACCCCCCATGGACCTCCTCCCCTATCACACCACACAGAATTCTGGTGAGGGGGGGGGGGGGGGGGGCGTGGTGATGGGTTTGCTAACAAAAATCCAGCTGCGATCAACTTGGAATTACCCCCTATAGCCAGAAGTGCCGCACTGTTTTGAATATGCTATGAATATATAGTTTGTGAGGGCACCAGACACAGTTTTTCTGTTTAATGGAGTGTTGAACCATATGCTACATATTATATATATATATATATAGAAATGTGTGTGTGTGTGTGTGTGTGTGTGTGTGTGTGTGTGTGTGTGTGTGTGTATAATATACACCCAGTATCATAATATGTATATACCCAGTGCAATGTCAGAGATCCTATTGCCTGCTTATCCCCCCTGTCCAAGTATTTCCTATCCCTACCCGCCTCCATTCCCCTAGTACTGCCCAAACTTCTATCTACCCTTACCCCCTTAAAACCCCCAGTACTGCCTGCCCTCACATCCCATAATATGTGATAGGACACAGAAATGTTGAGTAGGACCCCAATTTTTTAAAGTGAGGAGTCCCTGGGACCCACAATTTTTTTTGCTGTGCACGATCACTGCAACACCCATTAGCACATTGATCCACCCACCCTATCAGCTGACATAACGCTCCCCTCACACAGCAGCACCCATACTTCGCTCACACAGCATCCACACTACGCTCACACAGCAGCACCCATACTACGTAACACAGCACCCATACTACACTCAAACTGCAACCATACTACACTCACACAGCACCACCCATACTTCGCTCAAACAGCATCCACACTACGCTCACACAACAGCACTCATACTACACTCACACAGCAGCACCCATACTTCGCTCACACAGCAGCACCCATACTACACTCAAACTGCACCCATACTACGCTCACACAGCAGCACCCATACTACGTCACACAGCACCCATACTACACTCACACAGCAGCACCCATACTACGCTCACACAGCAGCACTCATACTACGCTCACACAGCAGCACCCATACTATGCTCACACAGCATCCACACTACGCTCACACAGCAGCACCCATACTATGCTCACACAGCATCCACACTACGCTCACACAGCAGCACCCATACTACGCTCACACAGCACCCATACTACGCTCACACAGCAGCACCCATACTACGTCACACAGCACCCATACTACACTCACACAGCAGCACCCATACTACGCTCACACAGCAGCACTCATACTACGCTCACACAGCAGCACCCATACTATGCTCACACAGCATCCACACTACGCTCACACAGCAGCACCCATACTACACTCAAATTGCACCCATACTACGCTCACACAGCAGCACCCATACTACGTCACACAGCACCCATACTACACTCACACAGCAGCACCCATACTACGCTCACACAGCAGCACCCATACTACGCTCACACACAGCACCCATACTACGCTCACACACAGCACCCATACTACGTCACACAGCACCCATACTACACTCAAACTGCACCCATACTACGCTCACACAGCACTCATACTATGTCACACAGCACCCATACTACGCTCACACAGCAGCACCCATACTACGCTCACACACAGCACCCATACTACGCTCACACACAGCACCCATACTACGCTCACACAGCAGCACCCATACTACGTCACACAGCACCCATACTACACTCAAACTGCACCCATACTATGTCACACAGCACCCATACTACACTCACACAGCAGCACCCATACTACGCTCACACAGCACCCATACTATGTCACACAGCACCCATACTACACTCGAACTGCACCCATACTACGCTCACACAGCAGCACCCATACTACGTCACACAGCACCCATACTACACTCAAACTGCACCCATACTACGCTCACACAGCACCCATACTATGTCACACAGCACCCATACTACACTTGAACTGCACCCATAGTATGCTCACACAGCCCAAATTACCCCCCTCCACAGCACTCAGTAATCCAACAATTTATACATCCCACATTCACCCCCATACAGACACATACACACATCAGAAATGGATTCTGCTCATCATGGACATGGAGAAGCCACTATAGAAGTTACCTGACATCATGCAGCAACATCAGCAGCAACTACATGCTCGTGTAGTTACAGTCTGGGGGCGGAGCTTGTGTGTGTCAGGCTCAGTCAGGACCCGGAGTGAGGAGAGAGTGGACGCTGGAGGAGAGGGGAGGGCTGGCCAGTGCACTGCCTGCACGGGTCTGTGGCTGCTGCCTGCTGATCTCACTGACAGGTGAGAGTGTCGGGCTTTAGGAGGCGGGGCCTGGGAGGAGGGGGTGTGGACGCAGCCGTGGACCAGGCATTTTCATGTCAGGGGATGGGGGTGCATGTGAGTGTGCGGCTCGTTTTGGTGTCACCCTATAGAAGGGTAACACCCGGGTGCGGGCCGCACCCCCCGCACCCACCTCATGACGCCACTGCTTCTGCCTGAGCCCTCCTCCAGGCCTCTGGCCTGAGCCCTCCTCCAGGCCTCTGGCCTGAGCCCTCTTCCAGGCCTCCTGCCTGAGCCCCCTTCCAGGCCTCCTGCCTGAGCCCTCTTCCAGGCCTCCTGCCTGAGCCCCCTCCAGGTCTCCGGCCTGCGCCCCCTCCAGGCCTCCGGCCTGCGCCCCTCACCCAGGCCTCCGGCCTGCGCCCCTCACCCAGGCTCCCAGGCCTACTGCCTTACACGGGACCCGGGACAAAGTTCCGTGCAGACCGGCCCGGATCGGCTGGAAGTGGGCTGTGCGGCAGCTTTCGAGGGATCCGTGGCCGGTGTTAGGAGCCGACCGGCTCCACGCGGTGTATGCTCCAGGGGATTTGGAAGTGTGGAGTAACGTCCCCGTCCCACACGTCGCCATCCCCCGGTCGTCTGGAGTGGGCCACCGACTGCTCGAGACCCCCCGTCCCTCATTGAGAGCAAAAGGCAGTGGCCAGTGTCCAGCTTCTGGAAGGTAGGACTGGTTAGTCGGGGTATACTGTTGGGCCGGGGAATTGTTCCACTGACTTGCCGGGTAGTGAATGTGTTTAATTAGTCCGGTCTCTGTTTGGTTGGGATAGAACCAGTAGCCTCAGTTGTTTAAAGCAGTTTGTTTAGGCAGGCGTAGTTGGCTGTATCGTTGTTAGCCGTAGTGTAGCCTGCAGGTAGGGAGGCTGCTCTTCTTGCCCCAACAGGAGCGGAGAGGTGCGACAATCAAGGTGACCTGCAAGTTGGAAGTGAGTATCATCCTGTGCCTGTCTGTCTGTCATCACCCCTGTATACCGGTCGGGGGGGTTTGCTCGCGGACGTGAGGACCCCCTCTCACCACACAACGTGCGAGAGTGCGAGTGTGTGAGAACTGGGTAGCTGAGGCCTATTGGCCAGTGATGACCTTCCGCCCAGCCGGTGAAGGTCGCGGCTACCCCTGACGTGCCCCGTACTCTGGACGGAGGTCGGGGCACACATCTCAACCGGTATATCCCCTTCTTTCCAGATCCCCCTTCGTCCGCGGTGAGGTGGTGTTCGCGCTGGTGAGTGGTCCGGAGAGCGGAGTCCCTGACGCTTCTGGGTATCGTCTGTGGCGGACGTTGCACAGGTGGGTGGAGTGACGACACCTGCACAGCAGCAGGCATTACATCCTCGTTTAGGCCTGTCACACTGCTGTTGTGGGCATTATGTGTGTAGGCGGCACTGTTGAGGGCATTATGTGTGTAGGCGGCGCTGCTGCTGTGGGCATTGCACCTTAGCCGCGAGCTGACCTTTAGTAAAGTGTGGGAGGGTACAAATTTATAGTTTGCAGGAGGGCACCAAACACCCTAGCACTGGCTCTGAGTATGAAGATTGTACAGTCACATCCATCTGCTTGTAAAGGTAGCCTACGTATAGAACAGATTGATTTTCAGCTTTTTTTACTGTATTTTTTATGAATATACACTGCTCAAAAAAAATAAAGGGAACACTTAAACAACACAATGTAACTCCAAGTCAATCACACTTCTGTGAAATCAAACTGTCCACTTAGGAAACAACACTGATTGACAAACAATTTCATATGCTGTCATGCAAATAGAATAGACAACAGGTGGAAATTATAGGCAATTAGCAAGGAGTTGTTCTGCAGGTGGTGACCACAGACCACTTCTCAGCTCCTATGCTTTCTGGCTGATGTTTTGGTCACTTTTGAAAGCTGGCAGTGTTTTCACTCTAGTGGTAGCATGAGACGGAGTCTACAACCCACACAAGTGGCTCAGGTAGTGCAGCTCATCCAGGATGGCACATCAATGCGAGCTGTGGCAAGAAGGTTTGCTGTGTCTGTCAGCGTAGTGTCCAGAGCATGGAAGCGCTACCACGAGACAGGCCAGTACATCAGGAGACGTGGAGGAGGCCGTAGGAGGGCAACAACCCAGCAGCAGGACCGCTAACTCCGTCTTTGTGCAAGGAGGAACAGGAGGAGCACTGCCAGAGCCCTGCAAAATGACCTCCAGCAAGCTACAAATGTGCATGTGTCTACTCAAACAATCAGAAACAGACTCCATGAGGGTGGTATGAGGGCCCGACGTCCACAGGTGGGGGTTGTGCTTACAGCCCAACACCGTGCAGGATGTTTGGCATTTGCCAGAGAACACCAAGATTGGCAAATTTGCCACTCGCGCCCTGTGCTCTTCACAGATGAAAGCAGGTTCTCACTGAGCACGTGTGACAGACGTGACAGAGTCTGGAGACGCCAAGGAGAACGTTCTGCTGCCTGCAACATCCTCCAGCATGACCGATTTGGCAGTGGGTCAGTAATGGTGTGGGGTGGCATTTCTTTGGGGGGCCGCACAGCCCTCCATGTGCTCGCCAGAGGTAGCCTGACTGCCTTTAGGTACTGAGATGAGATCCTCAGACCCCTTGTGAGACCATATGCTGGTGCGGTTGGCCCTGGGTTCCTCCTAATGCAAGACAATGCTAGACCTCATGTGGCTGGAGTGTATCAGCAGTTCCTGCAAGACGAAGGCATTGATGCTATGGACTGGCCCGCCCGTTCCCCAGACCTGAATCCAATTGAGCACATCAGGGACATCATGTCTCGCTCCATCCACCAACCATTGCACCACAGACTGTCCATGAGTTGGCGGATGCTTTAGTCCAGGTCTGGGAGGAGATCCCTCAGGAGACCATCCGCCACCTAATCAGGAGCATGCCCAGGCGTTGTAGGGAGGTCACACAGGCACGTGGAGGCCACACACACTAGTGAGCCTCATTTTGACTTGTTTTAAGGACATTACATCAAAGTTGGATCAGCCTGTAGTGTGTTTTTCCACTTTAATTTTGAGTGTGACTCCAAATCCAGACCTCCATGGGTTAATAAATTTGATTTCCATTGATAATTTTTGTGTGATTTTGTTGTCAGCACATTCAACTATGTAAAGAACAAAGTGTTTATTAAGAATATTTCATTCATTCAGATCTAGGATGTGTTATATTAGTGTTCCCTTTATTTTTTTGAGCAGTGTATATATATATATATATATATATATATACATATATATATATATGTAGAGATATATATATATATATATATATGGGAGGCAGTTAGTTTTCCGAACGACGGGATCCCTGCGGGCGAAATACCATAGCCAAAATCCCTCACAGCAAGGGAAATGCCGGCGGTCGTAATCCCAAACGTAGCATGGTATGCCCCCTCGGGTGGTGGGTTGACACCACCACCCAAGAGGGAATATCATCACCAGGCCCTAAGCATGGTGAGCGCAGCAAGGCAACAAGGGGACTCACTGCCTCGATGTCTTTATTTATCATTTGTTAGTGTTGATATTTTCATTAGTGACGCAGTATTTTTCTTTTGATCCTAATTGTCTTTTGGTAAAAATATTTATTGCAGCCTGGGAAATAACTACACATTATTAGAATGTTGAGAAATTCAGATCGGGCGACAAAGAGAAATAATTGGTGCCAAAACATATTTAATGAGAAAAAGTATAATAATGAACCCTCCCCACCATGTGATTTAGATTATTTATTTTGGGGAATAGAGAGACTCCTCACTAAAGAAGTAAAAACATGGTGGGATATCAAGGGACTTGAGCACTATATCTTAGTCGATAGAATACCTAGGGGCCTGAGAATTTCTAAACAACCCACGTTTGGCAATCTTAATGCAACCTTTTTGGAAAAATGGGATAGAGTATTGCACAATTGTTCTATTGACCTGATGAAACTGCTTGTTGACGAGAAGAAGAAATCACTCTCAGAGTTGGAGAACAACATTAAAAGTAAAGAAGCAGAACTTGAACCATTCAAAGAGAAGGAGGACTATAAAATTAATGAAAAAGTTCTGAACAAAAAACTGGAACATATTGAAGAAGAGGTCACTAAAGGCAAAGAAAAGAAATTCCTAAGGGACAAGAATGACTATGAACAGGGACAAGTTAAGAACTGGAGTAGATTTGGAACAACAGGACAACATAATAACAGAACAGACAGATTTTATTGGAAAACAATACCTATGAGAGGAAAATCAACACGGAATACAGATATGGCTACACCATCTACAAGTACAAGGACATCTAACAGATTTGAAGCTTTACAAAGATTAGGGCCAAACAACGACCAGGTTTTTTTTATCCCAAAGATTAGGAACAAGACCAAAAGAAACAACAAGGAGTTCTCTGAAGGAGGACATCCGACTTGCATCCCCACTCAAAAGACGATACACAGAAGAAGAGGAAAACTGGGCAGCAGGAGGGAGAGAGACCAAAAAAAGAACATTGCAGTGACTGACTTAAGAGAGAAAGGAATTTTAATCTATCACAACACATGTTGACAAAACCAGAGGTATCCCTACTCACCAAGGGCCTTACTTTTGCACCCACTGGAGGTCTCAACAAGTTTGAGACCTTCATTGATCTGAACAAATTCGTAAGGAAATTAATGCTCAAAAGACATTATTTAAGAAAGGAAGATGCTATTATCAGTAATTATGCAAATCAGCCTAAATCGGGTCTAAAACCGACCTCTAAATATTACCCATTAGAATCCAAAGGGAGCAATCTCAACTTCTTTTATGAACTGGTCAAGAAGGACCTCTGTGAAACTAATCAGGAGAATATTAAAGAGAGAAACATTAATAATCGAGAAAGTGAGGCCCTAAAAAACTTACAGAAGAATAGGGGGATTGTTATAAAACAAGCTGATAAAGGGGGGGGGGGGTCTGGTACTCATGGACCATTATAAATACACCAATGAAGCTTTGAGACTACTGGGAGATGACACCTCACACACCAAATTAGCAGGCGATCCAAAGGACTCATATGTGGAAGAATTGAGAACATTATTATTGCACGGCTTACATACAGACATTATCACGAAAGAAGAATTTCAATATTTAATGAGAACAGACCCCACTAGCCCTATTTTCTACTTTTTGCCCAAAATCCATAAAAATCAGTCCAACCCGCCCGGAAGACTTATAGTGGCGGTTATTGATTCACTTACTTCGAATTTATCAGAATATGCTGACGTCTTTTTGAAAGGTTATGTGAAAGAACTACCATCCTACCTAAAAGATAATACTTCAGTATTAAATTTATTAAAAAATTTGGAATGGAAAGATACATACTTGTTGGTAACAGTAGATGTACAATCTCTATACACATGTATAGAACATGTAAAAGGCATCACAGCATGCAGGGAATTTTTAGACAGGGATACATCATTAACGGTAACTCATAAGGATTTTCTCTGTAGTATTATGTATTTTATACTTCGGCACAATTATTTTACATTTTTAGATCAGTTTTACTTACAACGCTGTGGTACAGCAATGGGTACAATTTTTGCACCCAGTTTCGCAAACCTGTTTATGGGATGCTGGGAGACGATTTTCATATATGACCACCATGATTTTAATAACCACATTGTTTTTTATCGACGGTATATAGATGATATTTTATTAATTTGGGATGGAACAGTTGAACATTTTTACAAGTTTTTAGAATACCTTGGTAATAACGAGATGAATCTTATGTTCACATCCAATATTAACAAATAATCAGTTGAATTTTTGGATTTGGTCCTAACGGGAGAGAATGGAAAAAGCACGACTAAGAACTTTGTGAAACAAGTGGACACAAATAGCTATCATCATTACAAAAGCAATCATTTGAAGAGATGGAAAAATAACATCCCCTTCTCCCAATTCAATAGGATAAAATGGAACTGCAGTAACCAGGAAGAATGCGAAACCCAACTGGAAATGTACAAAAACCGGTTTAACGAAAAAGAATACCCAGAGTCAATCCTAGAAGAAGCCGTAACTAAAGCCAAAGCCTTGGAGAGATCTAACTTGCTGGAATACAAACCAAGAGTGAGTAAAAAAGATTCCACAGCATTCATCACAACATACAATCGACATGAGATGGTCATTAGAAATTCACTTAGGAACCACAGGGGAATTCTGCTGATGGACCCGATTCTTAAAGAACCTTTACCTCCACGCCCTGAGATAATTTTTAAAAAAATCACGGAACCTCAAGAACATCCTTGCCCCGAGCATGCTGACCACTGAGCATGATGAGGGTCGACTACTGCTGAAATGCACAGGATCGTACAAATGCGGCCGATGTAACATTTGCAGGTTTTTACACCCGGTCAGGAAGACATTCACGGATTCAGAGAAAAAGAAGGAATATAAAATAAAATACTTCATTAATTGTAACACCCAATCTGTTATTTATGTTTTGGAATGTGACTGTGGAAAGCATTAAGTAAGTGAAAATACTAATGATACTTATTAGTGTTAATCTTATTATATCTAGTAGTATTTTCACTGTTTATTATCCTTAATACCCCCCTTATTTTCAATATACAGCGCAGTATAATTATTAGAGATGAGCGGGTTCGGTTCCCCGGGATCCGAACCCCCCCGAACTTCACCCATTTTACACGGTTCCGAGGCAGCCTCGGATCTTCCCGCCTTGCTCGGATAACCAGAGCGTGCCCGAACGTCATCATCCCGCTGTCGGATTCTCGCGAGATTCGTATTCTATATAAGGAGCCGCGCGTCGCCGCCATTTTCACTCGTGCATTGGAGATGATAGGGAGAGGACGTGTGCAGCGTTCTCTCAGTTGTGTTCAGTGTGCTGCAAATATCTGTGCTCAGTGTGCTGCAAATATCTGTGCTCAGTGTGCTGCAAATATCTGTGCTCAGTGTGCTGCAAATATCTGTGCTCTGTGTGCTGAAAATATCTACGTTCTCTGCCTGAAAAAGGCTCCATATCTGTGCTGCATTGTAGTATATAGTAGGAGGACAGTGCAGAATTTTGCTGACCACCAGTATATATATAGCAGTACGGTACAGTAGTCCATTGCTCTACCTCTGTGTCGTCAAGTATACTATACATCCATACCTGTGCTGCATTTTAGTTGGGCGCAGTATATAATAGGAGGACAGTGCAGAATTTTGCTGACCACCGGTATATATATAGCAGTACGGTACAGTAGTCCATTGCTCTACCTCTGTGTCGTCAAGTATACTATCCATCCATACCAGTGCTGCATTTTAGTTGTGCGCAGTATGTAGTAGGAGTACAGTGCAGAATTTTGCTGACCACCAGTGTATATATAGCAGTATGGTACAGTAGTCCATTGCTCTAACTCTGTGTCGTCAAGTATACTATCCATATGTGTGCTGCATGTGCTGTTTGGGGACTATTTTTTAAATTTGCCATCCTGTTTGACACTGCAGTGCCACTCCTAGATGGGCCAGGTGTTTGTGCCGGCCACTTGGGTCGCTTATCTTAGTCATCCAGCGACCTTGGTGCACCTCTTTTTTTCTTTGCATCATGTGCTGTTTGGGGACTATTTTTTAAATCTGCCATCCTGTCTGACACTGCAGTGCCACTCCTAGATGGGCCAGGTGTTTGTGTCGGCCACTTGAGTCACTTAGCTTAGCCATCCAGCGACCTTGGTGCACCTCTTTTTTTCTTTGCATCATGTGCTCTTTCGGGACTATTTTTTAAATCTGCCATCCTGTCTGACACTGCAGTGCCACTCCTAGATGGGCCAGGTGTTTGTGTCGGCCACTTGGGTCGCTTAGCTTAGCCATCCAGCGACCTTGGTGTACCTCTTTTTTCTTTGCATCATTTGCTGTTTAGGGACTATTTTTTTGAAGTGCCATCCTGTCTGACACTGCAGTGCCACTCCTATATGAGCCAGGTGTTTGTGTCGGCCACTTGGGTCACTTAGCTTAGTCATACAGCAACCTCAGTTCAAATTTTAGGACTAAAAATAATATTGTGAGGTGTGAGGTGTTCAGCATAGACTGGAAATGAGTGGAAATTATGGTTATTGAGGTTAATAATACTATGGGATCAAAATGACCCCCAAATTCTATGATTGAAGCTGTTTTTGAGGGTTTTTTGTAAGAAAACACCCGAATCCGACAAAAAATTTTCAGGGAGGTTTTGCCAAAATGCGTCCGAATCCAAAACACGGCCGCGGAACCGAATCCAAAACACTCTATTTTCCTAACTAATTATTTTCTCTTCTATAAGCTGCTAAAATTAGTATTTCTTATTAGCAATCTTATGTCCTTCGATTATTTACACTTTGTTTTCCTTTGTTGTCCCTTTGCATGGAAACCGTCTATGGAAAAAGAAGATTGTCCTGTATTATGGTCTTCAGTAAAATGGCCGCCGCTCTGAATACGATACAAGAGACTATTAGAAAATGGCCGCCGCAACAGGCGACGTATCGCCGTAGGAGTCCGGGATCTACATGTCCATCACCAGAGATGACAGCAAGCACATGCGCGGCAGGACCCCGGAAGTGGGGCGGAAGTGCTGCGCACGTGCACTGAGGGCACATGTATACCGGAAGTGTGGCAGAAGTACCACCGTTTTACATTTTAAGTCTTTTAAAGATGTTTTTCATGTTTTATAACATTTGGAAACATTCGTTCTCACTCTGTATAAGTGTATTATCTGCCCACTGGGGTGACTGATTATTTTAACCATATTACCATAGCCCACTAATTATTGGTCTCACTTATGCAGGATATGATGTCATAATTAAGTATTGAGCAGTACTAGTATAAATGGATGTCTAGCCCCATTCTGCCTTTACCCCTTGATGAAGTCTGTGTGACGAAACGCGTTGGAAAATTGATACTGACCTCTAATTCAGATAAGACTTACCTCTTTTAAAATATCCTGTACTTTACTTGTATTTATTGTGTATATGCTTTTTTATCCCATTTTTTTTAAAAGTATTGTATTGTTATCATTGTGATTCAATTATTTATCATATATTATATCCGCTTTGATATTTTTATACTATTTTAGACACCATTGGTCGCTACCCCCATCCCCCTTTTTATTTATAGATCAAATTGTATCAGGGATTTACCATCTCTGTACAATTGGGGACCAGCAGACAACCTATATATAGGGAGTGTCATTAGGCAGCTGCTATACTTTATTTATCATTTGTTAGTGTTGATATTTTCATTAGTGGTGCAGTATTTTTCTCTTGCTCCTAATATATATATATATATATATATACATACATATATATATATATATATATATATATATATATACACTGCTCAATAAAATAAAGGGAACACTAAAATAACACATCCTAGATCTGAATTAATAAAATATTCTTATTGAATACTTTGGGGCAGATGTATTAACCTGGAGAAGGCATAAGGAAGTGATAAACCAGAGATATGTGCAGGGTGATAAAGGCAACAGCCAATCAGTTCCTAACTGTTAATTTACATATTGGAGCTGATTGGCTGGTGCCTTTATCACCTTGCACATATCACTGGTTTATCACTTCCTTATGCCTTCTCCAGGTTAATACATCTGCCCCTTTGTTCTTTACATAGTTGAATGTGCTGACAACAAAATCACACAAAAAATATCAATGGAAATCAAGTTTATTAACCCACGGAGGTCTGGATTTGGAGTCACACTCAAAATTAAAGTGGAAAAACACACTACAGGCTGATCCAACTTTGATGTAATGTCCTTAAAACGAGTCAAAATGAGGCTCAGTAGTGTGTGTGGCCTCCACGTGCCTGTACGACCTCCCTACAACGCCTGGGCATGCTCTTGATGAGGTGGCGGATGGTCTCCTGAGGGATCTCCTCCCAGACCTGGACTAAAGCATCCGCCAACTCCTGGACAGTCTGTGGTGCAACGTGGCGTTGGTGGATGGAGCGAGACATGATGTCCCAGATGTGCTCAATTGGATTCAGGTCTGGGGAATGGGCGGGCCAGTCCATAGCATCAATGCCTTCGTCTTGCAGGAACTGCTGACATGCTCCAGCCACATGAGGTCTAGCATTGTCTTGCATTAGGAGGAACTCAGAGCTAACCGCACTAGCATATGGTCTCACAAGGGGTCTGAGGATCTCATCTCGGTACCTAATGGCAGTCAGGCTACCTCTGGCGAGCACATGGAGGGCTGTGCGGCCCCCCAAAGAAATGCCACCCCACACCATTATTGACCCACTGCCAAACCGGTCATGCTGGAGGATGTTGCAGGCAGCAGAACGTTCTCCTTGGCGTCTCCAGACTCTGTCACATGTGCTCAGTGAGAACCTGCTTTCATCTGTGAAGAGCACAGGGCGCTGGTGGCGAATTTGCCAATCTTGGTGTTCTCTGGCAAATGCCAAACGTCCTGCACGGTGTTGGGCTGTAAGCACAACCCCCACCTGTGGACGTCGGGCACTCATACCACCCTCATGGAGTCTGTTTCTGAGTAGACACATGCACATTTGTGGCTTGCTGGAGGTCATTTTGCAGGGCTCTGGCAGTGCTCCTCCTGTTCCTCTTTGCACAAAGGCGGAGGTAGCGGTCCGTCTCATGCTACCACTAGAGTGAAAGCACCGCCAGCTTTCAAAAGTGACCAAAACATCAGCCAGAAAGCATAGAAGCTGAGAAGTGGTCTGTGGTCACCACCTGCAGAACAACTCCTTTAATGGGGGTGTCTTGCTAATTGCCTATAATTTCCACCTGTTGTCTATTCCATTTGCACAACAGCATGTGAAATTGATTGTCAATAAGTGTTGCTTCCTAAGTGGACAGTTTGATTTCACAGAAGTGTGATTGACTTGGAGTTACATTGTGTTGTTCAAGTGTTCCCTTTATTTTTTCGAGCAGTATATATATATATATATATATATATATATATGCAGAGGGTGTGATCATAAATAACTGGTAACTGTTGCCTCATGGCTGCTTGCAGATTTTTGTAGGTCTGAAATTGAATACCTCAATGCACTTTACCAGCGGGAACAAACTGCGTGACTCAACCAGCTGCTAATTGAATCTGACCCTAATTGAGACAAGAGCGGTCTGCAGAAATTGCTCAGTAACTTGGGGCTCTTATCAATCTATCTGATTATTCTTGTCCATGAACTTCAAATCAGTAGTGAATTGAAACTGTGTTAGTTTATATGTGGATCTTAAGACATGAATCCTTGCTCCACCAACTCATATACAAAACACTTCATACTGTATATGTAACTTTACTATACATATTGTCAAAGTCAGAGCCGTAACAGTAGCAGTGCGCCCTCTCCCGGCCCTGGGATATGTAGTTTCACAACAGCTGGAGGGCCGCAGTTTGGACATGCCTGGCTTAGGGCATCAGGCAACCACTCAATATGACCAGAACGGGATAATAGGTGTGGCGTTCAAAGTCTGTACCCCAGAACCAACTCCTTGAAAATGGATTGGTCCATGTCATGCATTAGCTATTCACAAAGAGTTGAGGGTTGGGGGGAGAGGGGTGGGGGGCATTTACCAACAAACCGTATTACCAAAATATCAGGTAAGAAGCTTCCTGTTTGTAAATTTACAGTTTAAAGGATTGTATTCCACTCTACAGTATTTACACAGTGTTCTTTAAGTTTCATAGTGAACTGATGTACAACACAAAATAACAATGCACAAGCAAAGTGATCAGAGAAGTAATGGTGTCCATACACTTGTGCGATGCCCCGCGACGCGATATCGCAGGGCATCGCACCGACAGTTCAGGTGCGAAGAAATCGCACCTGAACTGCCGAAGTGATTACCATGCGATCATGCAATAGATCGCATGGTAATCACGTGATCAGCACGTCACCGCCGAGTGGGAGTGGCCTCTGTCCGCTCCCGGCAGGTGCCCATCGCACATCGCAGTGCAATATAACTCATGTGGTTTTAAAACCACATGCGATCGCACTGCGATGCGAGAGATATTAAGTGCAGCACATAATATCTTGAGACGCGACATTCGAGCGGCGTGCCCGGGCATCGCGTCTCAAGGTACCTAAAATGTGCATACAATCCTTCGATTTCTCTCACAGATGAGGTCAAAATCGAAGGTTAGCACCGATTATCTCACAAGTGTATGGGCACCATAAGAATGACAAAATAATTATAAAACAGAACCACGGCCAGTTTAGTTTTAGAAAATGGAAAAAAAAATTAGTAAATTGTATAATTTACATTTGTAGATTTTATTTCTTCAGCATTATTTGATGTTTAGTGTTTAACATGGCGCTCGATACATTTGGTGGAGGTGTGTAAAGGAAGGTGCACAGATTGTACATAAATAACAAATCTGTTTGAACAAAAAGATCGGTCTTATAGAAGGGAAATGAGAGCAGATTTCTCTAATGGGAACAGGCCATGACACAGGCTGTGTGCGCTGCCATGCCAGCTTTGAAAGTGCTTTGAACTCTGTTTTCACCATTCTTTCCTTTGACAGTAGTCTTATTAAAGAGACGTAAGACAAAAAACAGACGCAGGGAGAGAATAGGCGTCCACATGGTTACTACCGTCCTTTTTGGTGGGGTGTAAAGCATAAAACACAGAAATGTTATGGACCATACAGTATATAATGGCGTAACGAAGGAAAGTACATTTCAGAACGTGATGGAACCGAGGGCGAGATTTATCTTGGAGAGAGATAAGGTGAAGCAAAATAAATATGGGCATATGTACTGTATCAAAGCTTGCAAAAAGAGATAAAGTGAAGAGAGATAAAATGCCAACCCATCAGCTCATAAATGCTATGTTACAGGCTGTGTTTGACAGTTAGGAGCTGATGGGTTAGTACTTTATCACTATCTTTGATACATATACCCCAAATCAGCTACTAACCAGAGGGGGAACTACCGCCAGTGCAACCAGTCAAACTGACTCATTACATGCTGCTGTGTGCTGCGGGCAACCGCTGCCCGCAGCACTCAGCCGCCCGCAGGACACAGGAGTCGGAGAGGAGCGCAGCGGTCATGGGCACGGGGGTAAGGAGGAGGAGGGAGGTGGAGGAGGGAGCCGCAGCACCGCTTTGTTACTGGTGGAGGCGCTGCTGCTGCTGGCCCCCTGCTTCACTATAGGCTGTCTTCCGAGAACAGCCTATAGTGGAGCAGAAGGGCAGCAGCAGCAGCGCCTCCACCAATAACACAGCGCTGCTGCGGCTCCCTCCTCCACCCCCCACCCCCCACCCCTCTCCTCCTCATTCTCTCCTGCCCGGGAATCATCAGAAGCTGCACCGAGGAGCCTGAGCCAGCGGAGAGGGTAAGTATAATTCTTCTTTCTTTCTGTCCTGTCTTTCTTTCTGTCTTTCTTTCTGTCTTTCTTGGGACTGCCTGCCGCAATGTGTAAAAAGGGGGAATCTGCCTGCCGCTATGTGTAAAAATGGGGAATCTGCCTGCCGCTATGTGTAAAAATGGGGAATCTGCCTGCCACAATGTGTAAAAAGGGGGAATCTGCCTGCCGCTATATGTGTAAAAATGGGGAATCTGCCTGCCGCTATGTGTAAAAATGGGGAATCTGCCTGCCGCTATGTGTAAAAATGGGGAATCTGCCTGCCGCAATGTGTAAAAATGGGGAATCTGCCTGCCGCTATGTGTAAAAATGGGGAATCTGCCTGCCGCAATGTGTAAAAATGGGGAATCTGCCTGCCGTTATGTGTAAAAATGGGAATCTGCCTGCCGCTTTGTGTAAAAAGGGGACGCTGTCTGCCGTAATGTGTAAAAAGTGTACGCTGTCTGCCGTAATGTGTAACAAGGGGACGCTGTCTGCCGTTATGTGTAAAAAGTGTACGCTGTCTGCCGTAATGTGTAAAAAGGGGATGCTGTCTGCCGTAATGTGTAAAAAGGGGGACGCTGTCTGCCGTTATATGTAAAAAGTGTACGCTGTCTGCTGCTATGTTTAACAAGGGCACGCTGTCTGCCGTAATGTGTAAAAAGTGTACGCTGTCTGCCGCTATGTGTAACAAGGGCACGCTGTCTGCCGTAATGTGTAAAAAGGGGACGCTGTCTGCCGTAATGTGTAAAAAGGGGGCGCTGTCTGCCGTAATGTGCAAAAAGGGGGACGCTGTCTGCCGTTATGTGTAAAAAGTGCACGCTGTCTGCCGTAATGTGTAAAAAGGGGACGCTGTCTGCCATAATGTGTAAAAAGAGGAATCTGTCCACCGTAAGGTGTAAAAGGGTCTCTACCTGGTGTAGTGGTGCTACTGCGTGGCGTAATTTGAATAATGGAGACTACTGTGCACCGTTTTATGAATTGGTATTATTTTGTGGCCACACCCCTTCTCCACGAAGCCACGCCACTATGTATTTTTGCGCACACCTACGGTGCGCACTGCCCCTGTTTTGCATGCAGGGGTGGGGCTCCGATGCCGTTTCTTGCACACAGTGCTAAAATGTAAATAGTTACGGCACTGTTGCTAGGTATCCATTTCTCTGGCCCTGAGCAGGTCCCCCTCACCAGATCCTCTCCAGGGGTGAGGGGGTGGACTTGGATGGGATGGGGGGGGGGGGGGGGGGGGGGGCAAAGCATTTTGTCGCACCTGGGCCCGCCGCTCGCTAGTTCCGCCACTGTTACTAACTGTCATTTTTCAAACACAGCTTGTAACATGGCAGTGCTGCTCGCCTCAACAAGTTGGTGACAGCTCAAATCACGGACAGGAAAACTCAAATAAAATGGGTCCAGAGTAAGAAAAAACTGAATATTTACAGGCATGACCAATGTGTTTCATGAACAGTAAAGGAAAGAGGGTGTGATACCACCTTAATATAAGACAATGCAAGAGGTCCTCTAAACCAAACGCCTCGCACCGGCAGTTCAGGTGCAATGAAATCGCACCTGAACTGCCAAAGTGATTACCATGCGATCATGCAATAGATCGCATGGTGATCACATGATGGGCAGGTCACCGACGAGTGGGAGAGGCCTCTGGCCGTTCCCGGCGGGCGCCCATCGCAGTGCAATATATCGCATGTGGTTTTAAAACCACATGCGATCGCACTGCGATGCGAGAAATATTAAGTGCAGCGCATACTATCTTGAGACGCGACATTCCAGCGGCGTGCCCACGCATCGCGTCTCAAGGTACCTAAAATGTGCATACAATCCTTTGATTTCTCTCACAGATGAGGTTGAAATCGAAGGATAGAACCGATTATCTCACAAGTGTATGGGCACCATTATCCTGACCCCTCTGTCCCATGCATACTGACCACCCCATCTGTGTCACCACTGTCTGTCTGCCCCTCCCCTTTAGAGTGTAAGCTCTCACGAGCGGGGCCATCTTCCCTTATGTGCTTTTCCTTCTTTTACTTAAACCATCTTCTGTTCCATACTCCCTTCGACAGCACCAAATCCCGCGGTTTTCTCCACCCTGATACTTATCTGTGTCACCTGCTAATGCAACTGTGTTTATATACCCTGCACTTGTCATATATTCTTTTGTACTGTAAGTAACTGTTTTTTTGTTTTGCTTACTTGTTTATGTACTTTGTAAGTGGGCGCTGCGGATCCCTTGTGGACGATATATAAATAAAGGATAATAATAATAATAATAATAATAATAAACATTGATATATCTGTAAAGCAAATAAAGAGTATATGTAGAGTATGTCAAACATAACTGTGTGTCACTGCATACAGCACATTTCAGTCCTAATATAGAGGACGATGTATAAGACCTTCTAAAAGGGAAAAGAGGTTTTTGCCCATATAAACCAATTAGATTCTAGCTATCATACCATAGCATGTACTAGATTAATAATAGCTAGAGTGTGATTGGTTGCTATGGGCAACACCTTCACTTGCCATCTTTAGAAGGTTTGCTAAAACTCCCCCATAAAGAAAATGTATATTCATATTCAGTATTAAATCAATGTCCAGGGTGTGCTGAGACAGAACAACTTAATATATTAGCGGTGAAGAGAAGCTTCTCGGGGTGCTGTAGACTTTGGGGCTCATGTAGAGTTGGACGCAAATTCCTTTTACACCATTTCTCAGCAGCAACTTGCAATATTTCCTACTTCGTTCATTCCTAATCTTATTTCTGATCTATAGCTTAGAGCAGGGGTGGAGAACCTTTTTTCTACCGAGGAAGATTTGGATATTTATAAAATCCTTTGGGGGCCATACAAAAATTCTCAACTTAAAAAATTACCCTTCCCCCCAGTAGGTCTGCCCCTTAGAGGCACTGTGTGTGCGCGCCGGAGGCACGCGCGCCCAAAAAATGGGAGTGGCCAGTTAAAATGGGACGTGATACACATATGCCCCCAATAGTGCAGTGCCAGATCCACAATTGCCCCCACAGTGCCAGGTATACAAATGCCCCCACAGTGCCAGGTATACAAATGCCCCTCACAGTGCCAGGTATACAGATGCCCACACAGTGCCAGGTATACAAATGCCCCCACAGTGCCAGGTATACAAATGCCCCTCACAGTGCCAGGTATACAGATGTCCCCACAGTGCCAGGTATACAGATGCCCCCACAGTGCCAGATATACAGATGCCCCCCACAGTGCCAGGTATACAGATCCCCCCACAGTGCCAGGTATACAGATCCCCCCACAGTGCCAGGTATACAGATGCCCCCCACAGTGCCAGGTATACAGATGTCCCCACAGTGCCAGGTATACAGATGCCCTCCACAGTGCCAGGTATACAGATGCCCCCCACAGTGCCAGGTATACAGATGCCCCCCACAGTGCCAGGTATACAGATGCCCCTCACAGTGCCAGGTATACAGATGTCCCCACAGTGCCAGGTATACAGATGTCCCCACAGTGCCAGGTATACAGATGCCCCCACAGTGCCAGGTATACATATGCCCCCCACAGTGCCAGGTATACAGATGTCCCCACAGTGCCAGGTATACAGATGCCCCTCACAGTGCCAGGTATACAGATGCCCCTCACAGTGCCAGGTATACAGATGCCCCCACAGTGCCAGGTATACAGATGCCCACCACAGTGCCAGGTATACAAATGCCCCTCACAGTGCCAGGCATACAGATGTCCCCACAGTGCCAGGTATACAGATGCCCCCACAGTGCCAGGTATACAGATGCCCCCCACAGTGCCAGGTATACAAATGCCCCTCACAGTGCCATGTATACAGATGCCCCCCCGTGCCCCTCCGTGCTGCTTACCGCTGCTTCTTTCGGAGGGACACGGAGGAGAGCGCGGCTATGTTGGGCGGCGGTGTGTAGGACTTGAAACCAGCCGCCGGTTCGAGAGCCAATCAGAGCTCGCGGACCGGCAGCCGCGGCTCCTGATTGGCTGCCGGTCCGCGAGCTCTGATTGGCTCACGAACGGGCGGCTGGTTTCAAGTTCTACATGCCGCCGCTCCCACCCGACAGCCGTGCTCTCCTCCTGAGTCCCTGTCCTGACAGCTGAGACACGCTGCCGCTGGACTGATCGGCGGCGTGTCTCACAGAGAAGCGGGTGGGCCGGAGCAAACGGCTTCGCGGGCCTTATAGGGCCCGCGGGCCGGAGGTTTCCCGCCCCTGGCTTAGAGTCTGCAAAAGACCTACATTGTGAAGCAAGACACATTACTGCTGTGCGATTCCAGGAGACAAGTTAGAAACACACCTACTGTATGTACTGATTCTCATAGTACGCTAGTCCATTTTTCGGATGGATCCTGCGCTTTTAGTGACTGCGTATGCGTCATAACCTACATATGCAACATTAGGTAACATCAGAATTGTACGTACCTCAGCTGCATCTCCACTTGCCTCTGAATGGGTGTAGCTGCGTACCATTTGCACGTTCACACGTATGATAAGCGTTCTGTGGGTGTGTGGTGGACATGTAGATGGATTTCTCGTACCAAGCTCCGGGCACTTATGGTGATGCTGGTTAATTTAGCAAGCAAATGTGTAGGGTTGGTGCATCCGCATAGATGTAGGTAAAGATCCAGCTTCATTTCTAGGCACACTGGGGCTAATTCAGATGTGATATATCTGTATGGTAATGCAGCAGAAGGTGTCTAGTACAAGCAGATGCCTCCTGGTGCAGTAGTGATCCGAGTTGTGACGCAGTACCGGATCACTGAGACACCACCGGTAGGCTTGCGGCACCCATTGGGTTGCACAAGCAGCCCATCGCAGATCCAGGTAAAAGGCCAGGAAATCTCCATCCAACGAAAGATATCCTGACTTCTTCCCCCCCACCCCTTAAACGGCAGCAACACGCCTCCTTTATCACAAACCCCCTCCCCACCCCAAGTCGGAATCAGGCTTTCAATCACTGACAGTATGATGCAGAACTACGTCTTGTGTCGCAGGACCCAATCGCGCATGCGCAGAATGGGTCGTGAGCATGCGCAAAGTACCAAACATCGAACGATCAGGATGCAGCTCCTTCGGGATCTGAATAAATCCCACATTGCAGTCACAGGTGTCACTTAATTGTGTGCTGCTCTGAATCACCCGCTCAGAAATTCCAAATCAATGGCATCTCATTGCAATAGCATTGCCTCCCGGTCCCGGACATTACAACAGATGCATGTGGCCTTACTGCATCGGGTATAACCAAATGATAAAATTATTTAAATCTGCAAATTAAATGCTTAGCATTCAAATAATATGAATCTAGACAGAGCCGGCCCTAGGCAAAGACATAGGCAAACCAGGCAAATGCCTAGGGCATTTGGAAAGCCTAGAGCAGGCATTCCCAACCACGGTCCTCAAGGCACACTAACAGTCCTGGTTTTAGTGATATCCAAGCTTCAGGTGACTTAATTAGTAGCTCAGTTATTTTGATTTAACCATCTGTGCTGCAGTCTGGATATCACTAAAACCTGCACTGTTGGTGTGCCTTGAGGACCGTGGTTGGGAATGCCTGGCCTAGGGGCACAAGCAGCTTCTGCTGATTAGAATGATATGTAGCATGCCTATATTCTGTGTGTGACTGCGGCTCTATCCGCATACGAAATGCATTACTAATGTGCAGCATTATGTGTATAAGGGTTTCCGGACTCTGGGTCGACACCCATTAGGTTGAGACCCATTAGGTCATCAATCTTTGGTCGACAGTGAATAGGTCGACACTAGAAATAGGTCAACACGACCATTAGGTTGACATGAACAAGGTCGACATGCAAAAGGGTCGACATGAGTTTTTCACATTTTATTTTATATTTTTAACTTTTTCATCCACGTGGACTACGATAGGGAACGGCAACCTGTGCTGAGTACAGCGGTAGCAGAGCAAGGCACCTTGCCCGAAGCATGGCGAGTGAAGCGAGTCATCCGAGGAGACACAGTACACTAATTGGGGTTCCCGGTCACTTTACGAAGAAAACAACACCAAAAAAAAATGAAAAACTCATGTTGACATTTTTTCATATCGACCTTGTTCATGTCTTCCTAATGGCCATGTCGACCTATTTCTAGTGTCGACCTAGCCACTGTCGACCAATAAGTGATGACCTAATGGGTGTCGACCTAGACACTGTCGACCCTAAGTCTCATACCCGTGTATAAGGTGTACTACAGTACTTTGTATAACGTATAGAAAGGGCACTACTGTGTGGTCTAATGTGAATAAAGAGCAATATGGTGTGGTGTAATGTGAATAAGGGGCACTACTGTGAGGAGTAACGTGGTACTACTGTGTGATGTAACGTGAATAAGAGACACTATTGCATGATATAATGTGAATAAAGTTGCAGTACTGTGCGGTGTAATTTCAACTGGGGGTATTATTGTGTGGCCATGCCTCTTCCCAGTTTGGGCTGTGCACCAAATGTGCGCATTGTTCCTATTTAAAATATAGGGGGTAGGAGCACAAAAATGAGGACTGGTGAGGGGGGTTGGTGCTGGGAAAGGGGTACAGGGACAGAGGCGGAACTAGCATCTGTGCAAGGGGGCACCAGCCAAAATCTTGCCTAGGGCATCATATTGGTTAGGGCTGGCTCTGAATGTAGAGAATAATAATAAAAGTTAATTTAAAAAATATAGATTTTTTACATTTTGTTTTTTATTTCATGTCAGATGTCAAAATATGTTTTAAATCCTTTAAAATAATGTTGAATTCTGCGCTTACACAGGAATTTGTTTTTATTTTTTTAATTGATAGACATCTAAAATCATTATAAAAAGATTTTTACAATGGATTCGATGTTAAATTAATGGGGGAATATGTTTGTCTACTGTACTGTATAAATTATTTAAAAAATTAAATATTAAAGTTTACAATTTAATCAAGATAATTTTGTTTGCCATATCACAGGTTGTTAATGGACAAGGAATTTTAACGTTGGCAACTTAATTGTAACAATGTTAATGACCCAATCTCATTCGTCAGATATTGTAAAGTAAATAATATTTTATGCACTTAAGAAAAATCTGGTTTATGCAAATGTTTGAAAATTACTAAATCTGGCGAGCATTTAATATTTTTAAAACTTAATTTAAAGCTATTTGGCAAGGTAAGATTATTACTTTAATTGGCAATGAAAGCTGTAGTTTTTTTTTTAAATAAATGTTCACCATGCCCTAGGGTATCGAGCCATTATCTTTTTTTGTCATTATGAGATATTCGACATTAATGTTGAAAAAGTTACAGAAAGAGATATTATAGTTACTGACTTAGATACAAGACTATCAAATTTACAAAAAAAAAAAAAAGGCCTGTGACAGTTATGGCCTTCCCAGAATGGGCAAAGGGTTCCCCCTAGAGGAAATATTTAGAATTTTATCTTCTATAGTAAATATATTCATTTCTTTTAGGGGCATATTTAGCAATTCTCCCCTTAAAATATACAGAAACTGCTGTTTGCGCATGTTGAAGGTGTCGCTGGCATGTAACAAAAGAGCTTACTTTAATCTGATGTTTCATGGTGCAACCACCAGAATTATTGTGATCTGGAAGACTGGATATAATATCATTCTGGTCAGCTAATACCCCTTTTCCACTGCCGCTAAAACCTGGGATATTGCCGTGATAACTCAGGTCACAGATCAGTTGAAAAGGGTAAAAAAAAAAAAAAACACAACCCAGGTCCAAAGGTCAGGGCCGGCAACAAAAATCTTGGTGCCCCATACAGTGATATCTCTTTTTTCTACCCCACACACCCCACTGTCTCTCCCCATTGACTACATGCTGCAATCCCAGCTCCCCCACCCCATCCCATAGCACTGTATCCAGGGGCAAACGCAGGATTTATCGGGAGGGGTTTCCGTGTGTGTGTGTGTGTGTGTGTGTGTGTGTGTGTGTGTGTGTGTGTGTGTGTGTGTGAATATACTGTATATGCATGTATATATATGTATATATTTATATACACACACATATATGTACGTATGTATGCATGTGTGTATATATATCACTGTGTATATATATATATATATATATATATACAAAATGTATTTATTTATTTTTTTGCCACTATACAGTATCACACACACACACACACACACACACACACACTTTCCCCATACATACATACATACATACATACATACATGCAAACATTGTTAACATTCCGCATACATACTATAAATATCATACAATACAAACTTACATACATAATACATACATATACACGCAGACATACCCAGGGCTGTAAAAAGGAGACTGGTGGCCACGGTACTGTAAGAAGCCGATGGAGCTCAGTCCCATGTGCAGGGAGTACAGTAGATGAGAACTCCCTGCAGTAGCTGTGATCGCTGTCTCTAAAAAAATATAATTTGGCCTAACAGGGGGTTTCTGGGTAACCAGAACCCCCCCCCCCCCCCCCCCCCATCACGTGTGTAACTGGTATCCCCTCATCTGTGCTGCACTCCCCAGTACCCAGACCCAAACACTGCACAGCAGGAACCATACGGCCCTCTCAACCCAGCAAAAGAGGCCAGCGGAGCTGCTGCCATGTCTCGTAACTGCCTGCAACAGTCACTGTGTGTGTGAGAGGCTCCTATCACTCTGAGGCTGTGCCCACACCGCCTGCTATTGGACCAGACTGTTTGCATACCTGCCAGGCACTGAGAGGTGTATACTTGGGGCCCCTCTGAACTGTGGGGCCCAGTACAGGTGTCCCCTTTGACACCCCCCCCCCCCCCCCCCCCTGTTGCCAGCCCTGCCAATCACCGGCAGAAGAGAGACTGCAGGTGTTCAGTGTGAGCAGTGCCGACCCGGGAATAACCCGGGTCAGAGGTGCAGTGGGAACGGGGTCTGTCCCGGGTTTGACCTGTGTTCCAAATACCAAGCTAGATCCGGGATTTTGGTGAAAAAAGGGTATAATATTATTCTCTGTGTTTTCAACATTTTTTATACAATTTTTTTATTTATTAT
The DNA here is from genome assembly GCF_028390025.1 of Pseudophryne corroboree. Taxonomy (NCBI): domain Eukaryota; kingdom Metazoa; phylum Chordata; class Amphibia; order Anura; family Myobatrachidae; genus Pseudophryne; species Pseudophryne corroboree. Next base: position 436,065,921 of record NC_086452.1, read on the forward strand.
ATTTACATACAGTATATTTTATACAACTGTTGATATATGTATCAGACAGCAAGTAATTTTTTATGTAACTTGCTGACTTTTCTTCTGATATAAACCTGCTATTATGTATAACAAAATAGCTTTTATGCTAAGTGAGTGAAATATTGCTGCTTTTCCCTCCCTATATTTGAGCACTACTATTGTATCTATTTGTTTCTATCATTTTGTGAGACTGACTACCTCGCACAGCTACTTTGAATTGAGAATTTTTTTTAACTCATAAGCGCCTTGGTTCTTTGCATTTCGGAATGTAACAAGAGAAGAAGCAGGATATATTGTAGATATCTTCTGCTTTCCAGTCGCCAGCCCTCGCAAGACCTGAAAACTATGGGGATTGTAAGTAACAATGGTGGTCATTCCGAGTTGTTCGCTCGCTAGCTGTTTTTAGCAGCATTGCACACGCTAGGCCGCCGCCCTCTGGGAGTGTATCTTAGCTTAGCAGAATAGCGAACGAAAGATTAGCAGAACTGCTACTAAATAATTCCCTGCAGTTTCTGAGTAGCTCCAGACCTACTCCTAGATTGCGATCACCTCAGTTCCTGGTTTGACATCACAAACACGCCCTGCGTTCGGCCAGCCACTCCCCCGTTTCTCCAGCCACTGCTGCGTTTTTACCTGGCACGCCTGCGTTTTTTAGCACACTCCCTGAAAACGGCCAGTTTCCGCACAGAAACACCCACTTCCTGTCAATGACACTACGATCACTCGAGCGATGAAAAAACGTTGCTCGAGCTTGTGTAAATCTACAAAGTTTTGTGTGAAAGTACTTAGCGCATGCGCGCTGCGTACCATGCGCATGCGCATTTTTGCCATTTTTTTACTTAATCGCTGCACTGCGAAAATCAGCAGCGAGCGATCAACTCGGAATGACCACCAATATCTGCAAAGTGTAGCTTTCTGGATCTTGCATGCTAACGCCATGGGTCAGTCCTGCCAGAGAGGGATCTTGCAATCCTTCTCCAGTGGGCTGGAGCTCTTCGTGATTCAAGGTATAGTAGATTAGGTTATTGCGGTTCCATGCACAAAAAAAGATTGCTTACGTGTCTAGAGCCCATGTCCCAGCAACTTTCATTGGCACATACCCAAGAAAAGTGATTCCATTTGCCGTTATATGCAGTGATAATAATTCTTAATTTTGGGGGGCTGGCTACATTTTATAATAAATGTGCCCCTTAATACGAATTGCATGGGTGCTGCTTCGAGATCACAGAACGTCAATGTCCTATTTTACAAGGGTCTCACGAATTGCAATTCACCCCACAAACAAGCCTTCTATTACATTTTTGTAGGTGCATCAGATCACATTATACTATCAGAGAAGCAGCAGCATGTGTTCACCTAACTGGCCAAACGCGCCATGATTGGATGGTGACACTTGTGAAACCGAAACTCAGGTGACGATGGAAACCTTCAATGAAGCAAACTTTCCACTTAGTCAACTTTGTCCAATCATGAACTCAGAACACTTGTGTTACGGTTTAACAGTCATGAACTAAGCAGCCACAGAGACTAAGGGGGAGATTTATTAAGCCTGGTGAAGTGATAAAGTGGAAGGTGATAATGCACCAGCCAATCAGCTCCTAACTCTCAAGTTACAGGCTGGGTTTGAAAAATGACAGTTAGGAGCTGACTGGCTGGTGCGTTATCACCTTGCATTTTATCACTTCTCCAGGCTTAATGCATCGGCCCCTCATCGGTGACATCAAAACTACTGGAAACTATTGAAGCAGAGTCTAAAGGACTGACTATGTTCCCATTAATAGGACCCCTCCAAGCCATCAATTTCCCACTGCAGCTTCACACCATAATTTATCACCAGATATTTGTGGTGTCATTAATTACCCATAATTAGACAAATGACTTCTTCCTGAGAAATGTTGGAGTAACTAAATAAGTCACAGGCTTAGCCAGGGCTGATCAGAAGGGGGACCGATTCCACTGTGGCTGTCTTTTCATTCTCTAAAAATGTGCTCACATTTATAGACATGGGGGTAAATTTACTAAGATGGGAGTTCTATTTAAGATGGGATGTTGCCCATAGCAACCAATCAGATTCTACTTCTCATTTATCTAGCACCTTGTAGAAGATAATACCTGGAATCTGATTGGTTGCTATGGGCAAAATCCCATCTTAAATAGAACTCCCATCTTAGTAAATTTACCCCATGGTATGCTTCAGGTTGAGCTAAATGTGCTGCAAAGCTCCACATCCGTCAGTGTAAGTTATCATATTGCCTATTGGTCCAGCCAGATCGCAAGGGTAATAAGTGAGCAATATGATCCAGCCACACAGCAATGTTGTCCTGTGGTCAAGGAAAACTTGATTATGGAAAGGCATTGCAATTGGTTAGAATAGTTTAAAGAGATTAAGGGGCATACTTATTACAATCAGACGCGGATGCAGTGGCGGAACAAGCAAGCGGTGGGCCCAGGTGCGACAAAATGCTTTGGGCCCCCCCCCCATCCAAGTCCACCCAAGGGGCAGTGCGCGCCGTAGGCGCGCGCAAAAATACATAGTGGCGTGGCTTCGTGGGGAAGGGGTGTGGCCACAAAATAATACCAACACAGTAGTCTCCATTATTCAAATTACGCCGCACAGTAGCACCACTACACCAGGTAGAGACCCTTTTACACCTTACAGCGAACAGATTCCTCTTTTTACACATTACAGCAGACAGCGTGCCCTTTTTACACATAACGGCAGACAGCGTGCCCTTTTTACACATAACGGCAGACCGCGTGCCCTTGTTACACATTACGGCAGACAGCGTGCCCTTTTTGCACATTACGGCAGACAGCGTGCCCTTGTTACACATTACGGCAGACAGCGTGCCCTTTTTACACATTACGGCAGACAGCGTCCCCATTTTTACACATAGCGTCAGGCAGTCCCCCTTTTTTACACATTACGGCAGGCAGATTCCCCATTTTTACACATAGCGGCAGGCAGTCCCCCGTTTTTACACATTGCGGCAGGCTGATTCCCCCTTTTTACACATAGTGGCAGGCAGTCCCCCCTTTTTACACATTGCGGCAGGCAGTCCCCCCTTTTTACACATTGCGGCAGGCAGTCCCCCCTTTTTACACATTGCGGCAGGCAGTCCCCCCTTTTTACACATTGCGGCAGGCTGTCCCCCCTTTTTACACATTGCGGCAGGCAGTCCCCCCTTTTTACACATTGCGGCAGGCAGTCCCCCATTTTTACACATTGCGGCAGGCAGTCCCCCCTTTTTACACATTGTGGCAGGCAGGCACAAGAAAGAAAGAAGGAAAGAAAAAGAAAGAAAGAAAGAAAGAAAGAAAGAAAGAAAGAAAGAAAGAAAGAAAGAAAGAAAGAAAGAAAGAAAGAAAGAAAGAAAGAAAGAAAGAATTATACTTACCCTCTCCGCCGGGTCAGGCTCCTCGGTGCAGCGTCAGAGACGATTCCCGGGCAGTAGAGGAGGTGGTGGACGGAGGTGGAGGAGGGAGCCGCAGCAGCGCTTTGTTACTGGTGGAGGTGCTGCTGCTGCTGCCCCTCTGCTTCCCTATAGGCTGTTCTCGGAAGACAGCCTATAGGGAAGCAGAGGGGCAGCAGCAGCAGCGCCTCCACCAGTAACAAAGCGCTGCTGTGGCTCCCTTCTCCGCCTCCCTCCTCCTTCCCCCGTCTGTACCGCTGCTCAGCTCTTCTCATCTCCGGGCGGCTGTGCGCTGCGGGCAGCGGTTGCCCGCAGCGCACAGCGGCATGTAATGAGTCAGTTTGACTCATTACATGCTTGGGCCCCTGGACAGAGGCGGGCCCCAGTGCAGTGCACTGTTTGCACTGCCGGTAGTTCCGCCTCTGCGCGGATGAGACATGATAAAATTCACCCAAATCCACAATGCGTTATTTGAATGCATTGCAAGGATGTATCAAATATCACATTGAGGGACACTGTTTGCGAGAAAGTTCTGTCCCTGTGAGTCCTCTTACCACACTTCTCAGGGTATTTTTCGTGATGTGCCGCAGAAACCCCCTGCAACCCCCCTCGCGAGACACACATGGCTGATCACAGGGTCTGGATCTGAGCTCAGCCTTCCCTGCCAGCAGGCAGGGTAGGCTGTGCAGCACTAAGGGAATTTTAGGGAATTCTGATAATGCTGTCTGCAGATAGCATTATTATCACTGGGCTCCCTCTGGTATTTTTCTACAATTCAATTTTAGTAAATTCTGGCAGATCACATTTCCCATTACAACTATGGGAAATGTGATCTGGTTACCCCCAAAAAATGGCAAATTTAAGGGCTTGAAGGAAAATTTTAATTCTCCTCCATTTGCCCAGTAGTACATTTAGGTGGTAATAAAATAATGAGAAAAGGGTGTGAAAACATTTGTTTTTACATTCATTTAGTAAAAATAATTTTGACACATAAATAAAGGAGGGTTCTGGAATTTGGTAAGCATGCCTGAATAGGTGACTTTTCATGGAATGCTTGTATGTTTGGAGGCAAGAAGAAAGTCTTGAAGTGTCAGGGAGGGCAATCTGTGGAGTGAGTGCAGCCCGAAAAAAGTGTAGGTAAGTGATGCAGAACTTGTGCAGAGTGGAGAGGTCGCGCTGGGAGATAATTTGAGATAAATGAAGAGATGTACAGTATATTGGTGCAGTTTTGTCTGTAGCCTTATATGTAAGTAGAAGGATTTTATATTGAATTGGAAAGATACAGGCAGTCAATGTACAGAGTGGAAGATAAGCCAAGCTACTGCTTTCAGATTAGAATGTAGGGGTGAAAGACAAGTTAGGGCAGTGTGTTTCCACACTTTTTTTAATCATGGTGCCCTAGATTATCAGAATTTTTTCACGGCACCCCTAGGCCAAAAGTTTCTTTGAGAATTTTAGAAAACAATAAGTAAATCCTTAGTTTCTTTAGTGTGTTGCGGGACAATATTTGCTTCTGTTTATCCTCATATTTTATAATTGGCAGCCACAAGCACTGGTTTTGTCTATTACTTTGAGCAAAAATAGTTTGAATTGGTCCTGGACCACCAATCCAAGGCACCCCTGCAAGTGTCCTGAGGCACCTTAGGGTGCCTAGGCACACAGTTTGGGAAACACTGGAGGGGAGACCAGTAAGCAGACTATTGCAATAGTCAGTGTGGCAAATAATGATTTTAGACTTACTGTATGTGAGATAGTGGCATATTCTGCATATGTTTACAGGCATACATAACCCATACACCTAGACACAGGTAGGGGGGAGCGGGCAGTGCCAGATTTCCCACTAAGCACGTGAGGCACGTGCCTAGGGGCGACAGCTGTTGGGGGTTGCACAGGAATCCAACCCACCCCCCCTCCTCATTTTGTTTGTAGGTGTGGCAGGCACGCGCTATCGCAATTAGCAGCCGCCTGCTGAGTGGAGTGAATAGTGTGAGGTTTGACCCGCACACTGGTAGCCTCCTGCTGGCCGCAGCTGTGCAAATCCTGCTCCACGCAACTGTATACCTGTCCGCAAGCACACACACACACACACACACACACACACACACACACACACACACATTTTCACTCTCTTTTCTCACTGTCCCCCCCCCCACCACCACATCCCCCCAATGCTATAAGGGGCTACTTGGTGCAATGTGTATAAGAGGCTCTACCTGGCGCAATGTGTATACAGCAGTGCCTGCCCCCCTCCGTATCAGAGCAGCGGCGCAGCACAGCATTCTCCCCTCCTGCCGCCGCATCAAAGCAGCAGCAGATGGAGGGCGGACGGACAGGCGGGTCGCGAGGAATGGCTGTAGAGGCACCGAGCACCTGAGCAAAGGTATAGCTGGTGAGTTATTAAGCCGGGGGGCAGGGAGAGTACTAATTACTCAGCCCTGGCTTGCTGGAGGGTAGCATATTTACCTTGAGTATGCTTACCTTGATCCGGGAAGCAGGTCCCTCTTCCTCCGTGACAACATATTACCATTGATAACTTTGGGAAGATGGAGCCGCACTGTGTCTTTGCTCTCTAGTGCATATACGCCATCTTCCCAAATATCACTGGGTAGATGGCGTCAGGAGGAGGGACCCACTTCCTGAATCTAGGTAAGAAGCTGTTGCGTGATCCTCCACCCCATCTCCACGGTACCCCCCTGTGGCCCCGCAATTTGTTTTTGGGTAGTATGTATTTTTTAGTAGAGGATGTGGACACACCCCCTATCTAGGCCACACCCCCATGTAGTACCTAGAACCGGCACTACTCTCTATGGCCCTGCACTTAGCATCCAAGCTGCAACTTTAACTGTACAGGAATCAGTTTTAAATATGTACAAAGTCACAGAAAAAGCATAACGGAACTTGGTGTGATTATAAAGCCATGGATGCTGCATCGGAGCGCATCTTACACAGATTCAGACTCAGTCTCTCACAAGTGTACAAGTGTTACATATTAAATTGATCAGTGTATGTTAGCACTGTAGTACTTGCCTACATTTAAAATCCCCTTTCCAGGAGAAGCCAGGAGAGGCAACACTGCTTGCCACTGTGAGTAGAGGTTGCCGGACATCACTAGGCCATGTCCCCACAATGGTGTGATTTGTGAGTCAGCTGAGAGCGTGTGGAGCTAAATTATACAAATTCACATCATTCAGCCCCCCCCCCCCCATCATCCATACAACACTGCAATTCCCTGTATGATCTCCTCATCCTACCTGCTTCACTAGGAAGGAAGCCGTCAGGATGCAGAATATCCGGCTCTTCCGTAGGTGCAAGAGACTGCCCAAAAAATCAGGAGTCTTCCGCAACTTGCAGAATACTAGGCCAGTATGCACAACACCTAGGCGGCTGGCATGAGGGGAAAAAGGGCCAACACAGATGATATGGAGAGTATCAGTGACTTTGGCTATCACTCACACAGAATTTGTATTGAAGTCCAAATGAGCTTATTAGTATTCCAAGAGATGTGATATAGCTAGAGAAGAGCAGAGGACCTGGGACTGTCTGAGCCTTGTGGCCTCCATCTTGTAAAGGAAGCATAGAGGGGATGAACCCAGATAAAAAAATTTTTTTTACCTGTCTGCACCCCAATCTGGTTTTACCTTTTAAATGATTGCCCCTTTAAAACATATTTGCATACCCTCCCGTAAAGGCTGGGAGGCTCCTGAAAATCGTGTGGTGTTCCCGGAACCCCGGTAAGGCTACCACATACCACTACAGCCCCCGGCTCCCCCACTACATTTACCCATACTTGCCTACTCTCCCGTAATGGCCGGGAGGCTCCCGAAAATCGGGTGACCCTCCTGCCCCCCGGTAGAGCAGGCAAGTCTCCCGATTTCTGGGGTGCCCCCTGCCTGGCTGCCCACTTAGCAAGTAAAGTGGGCAGTCCAGGCAGTCGATGACATGATTCTTGTTGAATTGCGTCATCATAGCCACGCCCCCTACAGTATAATGCCGGTAATAGTGGCATTACACAGCCACGCCCCCACCCCATCCCTTGCTGAGCCAACCTTGCTGCTCTCTCCCGGAGAGCAACCATAAAGTCGGTAAGTATGCATTTACCCCTACAAGTGCCATTTGGCTGTGTCTTGAAATACTAGGGAGTGTAGCGTTTGTATGATGATATTGATCCACAGTGTCAGATATAGTTGAGAGATTCAGGAGAATTATAAGTAACGGCTTTCTCACATAACACTGATGGTAGTAAATAAAAATTTTGCCCCACGTACATCTTTTGTTAAATACGTAAAGGAGACTAACTTTTTTTTTAAGGGGTGAATAATACATAGTGGCCCTCATTCCGAGTTGTTCGCTCGCAAGCTGCTTTTAGCAGCTTTGCACACGCTAAGCCGCCGCCTACTGGGAGTGAATCTTAGCTTATCAAAATTGCGAACGAAAGGTTCTCAAAATTGCGAAAAGACTTCTCTGTGCAATTTCTGAGTAGCTCGAGACTTACTCTGCCACTGTGATCAGTTCAGTCAGTTTAGTTCCTGGTTTGACGTCACAAACACACCCAGCGTTCGCCCAGACACTCCTCCGTTTCTCCAGCCACTCCCGCGTTTTTCCCAGAAACGGTAGCGTTTTTTCACACACTCCCATAAAACGGCCAGTTTCCGCCCAGAAACACCCACTTCCTGTCAATCACATTACGATCACCAGAACGAAGAAAAAACCTCGTAATGCCGTGAGTAAAATACCTAACTGCATAGCAAATTTACTTGGCGCAGTCGCACTGCGGACATTGCGCATGCGCATTAGCGGCTAATCGCTCCGTTGCGAGAAATAAATAACGAGCGAACAACTCGGAATGACCCCACTGTTCATACATCTTTCCTGTGTACCTAATACCTGTAACAAAATAAAAAACATGGGGGGTCATTCCGAGTTGATCGCTAGCTGCATTTGTTCGCAGCGCAGCAATCAGGCTAAAAATCGGCAGTTATGCACATGCGTATGCGGCGCAATGCGCACATGCGACGTACGGGCACAACGAACGATGTAGTTTTGCACAGGGTCTAGCGATGCATTTCAGTCCTACTGGTTGCCGCAGAGTGATTGACATGAAGTGGGCGTTCCTGGGTGGCAACTGACCGTTTTCAGGGAGTGTTCGGAAAAACACAGACGTGGCTGGGCGAACGCTGGGCGGGTTTGTGACGTCAAATCCAAAACTGAATAGTCTGAAGTGATCGCAAGCGCTGAGTAGATTTTGAGCTACTCTGAAACTACACAAAAAATTTTTGCAGACGCTCTGCGATACAACCGTTCACACTTCTGCTAAGCTAAAATACACTCTTAGTGGGAAGTGGTATAGCGTTTGCACGGCTGCTAAAACTAGCTAGCGAGCGATCAACTCGGAATGACCCCCGATGGTTCTGCAAAGAAAGGTTAAAACTCTGATTTATACTAAGATTAGTGTTCACTGATGCCCGTTGCCATAAAAAATCTCACTGTCTCACTCACTTTTTTCCAGATGTATGAATAACAATTAACATAAAACAGATTACAAAGCTCAGGAGAAAAAAACAAACTTATTTTAAGCACAGAAACTCACAAGACTAGGCATGAGCCAGACAGTATTAGAGGAATTTATTAATAAATGATAAAAAAAAAACAAATACAAAAGACTGGCTATCAAAATAACGGGAAATCACTGTATGTGAAAGTTGCCAGGATTCCTGAAAAGTCTAAATAAGCTGATATTCCTATAAATGCAACCTATGTACTAAAGCAGTTAAAACTTGGCAGACCTGTTGCACAAAATGACGTGCCAATACTTTAAATCGCATTTCTGAACAAAAAGACAGTGCAACCTATTTCAATCTTATGCTGGCCATACACTGTGAGATATAATCCACAGTCACACAGACAGACCAATTATCTGATGTTGTATACACTAACGGTGAGTATGGGCCCGATTCAGAATTGATCGCTGTTATGCAAAATCGCACATTCGCCAATTATCTAATTACACGTATGCATCGCAATGCACAGGCGCCAAACAGCAACAGCATGGTGCAAAAATTTCGATTGCACGGGCGTACGCAAGGTGATTGACAGGAAGAGGACTTTGTGGGTGGTAATTGGCCATTTTCAGGGAGTGGCAGGAAAAACGCAGGCGTGCCCAAGCGTTTTCAGGGAAGGTGTGTGACACCAGCTCCGGCCCCGATCAGCAAGCCCAGCGACAAGAGGGGTCAAAGGGGACACCCGTACCGAGCCCCAAGCATCAGAGGGGCCTCAAGGATCAGGTAGAAAAAAAAGTGACCACAGAGCCTGTTAATTAATGTGATACTGTCCGCTCCGCTCCACTCACCAGGTCGGAGCGGACAATCAGCATGTCCCAACCAACCTCCCCTAAGTTCCTCCCCCACAGTTACTCATCACTTGGTCTGGTTCAGGGACGTAGTAACACATGCTGCTGCTTTGTTCTGGCCATTCTGCCCTTCTCCCGTGCCCTTCTACCGCTGAGGAGCTCCGAGCCCAGTAGCTGCTGCACTGAAGGACACAGTAGCCATCGCCACTGTCCAGAGCCCCCTCCTCCGTACCACCGCCGCTACCTCCATTCCATCGCTGCAGCTGCCCCCAGCCGCCCTCTCCGTACCGCCGACCATAGCCTCCTCCGCACCGCGGCCTCTTAGGTAATCTTATTCTGCTCCCTTTCTGTATGCCCTTCCTGTCCCTCTCTCTGTCACTCTCCCTGTCCCTCTGTCATCTCTCTGTCCCTATGTCCCTGCTTTCACTCTCCCTGTCCCTGCTGTCATTTCTCTGTCCCTATGTCCCTGCTGTCACTCTCCCTGTCTCTGCTGTCATCTCTCTGTCCCTATGTCCCTCCTGTCACTCTCCCTGTCCCTGCTGTCACTCTCCCTGTCCCTGCTGTCATCTCTCTGTCCCTCCTGTCACTCTCCCTGTCCCTGCTGTCACTCTCCCTGTCCCTGCTGTCATCTCTCTGTACCTATGTCCCTGCTGTCACTCTCCCTGTCTCTGCTGTCATCTCTCTGTCCCTATGTCCCTCCTGTCACTCTCCCTGTCCCTGCTGTCACTCTCCCTGTCCCTGCTGTCATCTCTCTGTCCCTCCTGTCACTCTCCCTGTCCCTGCTGTCATTTCTCTGTCCCTATGTCCCTGCTGTCACTCTCCCTGTCTCTGCTGTCATCTCTCTGTCCCTATGTCCCTCCTGTCACTCTCCCTGTCCCTGCTGTCACTCTCCCTGTCCCTGCTGTCATCTCTCTGTCCCTGCTGTCACTCTCCCTGTCCCTGCTGTCATCTCTCTGTACCTATGTCCCTGCTGTCACTCTCCCTGTCCCTGCTGTCATCTCTCTGTACCTATGTCCCTGCTGTCACTCTCCCTGTCCCTGTATTTTGGCTCATTTTATGTGGTGTAATGTAAATTTTGGCTCATTCCATCTGCTGCAATGTGAATTTTGACTCATTCCATGTGGTGTAATGTGATTTTTGGATCATTCCGTGTGGTGTAATGTAACTATTGGCTCATTCCATGTGGTGTAATATGAATTTTGGCTCATTCCGTGTGGTGTAATGTGAATTTTGTATCATTCCATGTGGTGTAATGTGATTTTTGGATCAATCCGTGTGGTGTAATGTGAATTTTGGCTCATTCCGTGTGGTGCAATGTGAATTTTGGCTCATTCCATGTGGTGTAATGTGATTATTGGCTCATTCCATGTGGTGTAAAGTGATTTTTGGATCATTCCGTGTGGTGTAATGTAACTATTGGCTCATTCCATGTGGTGTAATATGAATTTTGGCTCATTCCGTGTGGTGTAATGTGAATTTTGTATCATTCCATGTGGTGTAATGTGATTTTTGGATCAATCCGTGTGGTGTAATGTGAATTTTGGCTCATTCCGTGTGGTGCAATGTGAATTTTGGCTCATTCCATGTGGTGTAATGTGATTTTTGTATCATTCCGTGTGGCATAATGTAAAAGGGGTACCAGCACTAGATAGTATAAGGGCTCCTACTATTGTGGTGCATAATGTGTATAAGGGGTATACGGTGTGGTACAGTACACTTAAGGACCCGCCCCTTTTGAAAGGCCACATCCCCTTTTCCAGGGCGCGTGCATAATTACAGCCTTCACTTTTCCATACCCCCACTTCAAAATGTCCACTTTGACCACTGTATATATACTGTATATAGTGTGTGTGTGTGTGTGTGTGTGTGTGTGTGTGTGTGTGTGTGTGTGTGTGTGTGTGTGTGTGTGTGTTTATTTGGTGATCAATGTATTGGCACAAGTAGGGATGTTTGGAGGTGGGTCAAGGGGGTTTGGGGGAGGGGGCCCCCACAGATATCCATGTACCGGGCCCCAAGATTTCTGTTGCTGGCCCTGCCGATCAGCCTGTTTGTATCGCACTGTAGGAGTAAGTCTTGACCTACAGTGTGTACAGACTGCACAGGCTAGAGAAATCGTTCAATGGCGAGTGAGTTGCGATGGATTTGCAGCTGTCCGCTGTCTGGCGGAATTTTCGCACATCGTACACAGGCATTCACACACTTGCACAGGGCAGGATTTTAATCTCTATGGGCGGCGGCTATCTGATCGCAGACTGATGCAAAAACGCAGAGCAACAATCACGTCTGAAAAGGGGCCTATATCCGCAATCAGATCTGATCAGCAATAAATATATGTGGGTGATGGGGATGTGTTTCCTCAAGCGCTAATGGTGATCTTAACCTGTTAAAGGCGATTGTGTGAAATCACAAATGCAACATAATTGTGACCCAAACGCATATGTGAGAAAAGGTGAAAAAATAAAGAGAATTCCTTATCTTGAAAATAGAGAGCCAGGAGGATTCTTCCTCAATACATATGTTTTACAATTCACAGGTTCACTTGTGAAAAAGAGAAGGGAATATCATGTGTAGTACAGTAACAACACTTTTAATACTGACATGTAAACATGACATAAATACACAATAGAACATAAAAGGACTGGCACCGTCCTGTATGAGGTTAGTCAGAATAATTACCAGCAGGTCTGAGAACCGATAAAAAACAGTTCCCAAACAAGTTCTTTAAAATACCCAATTGCCTCTCCGGAAAAGCTGACTGGATTCCGTTCCTGGTAAAAGTTCTGCAACCCAGATGTAACCACAGAAGCTGCAAAGTCCACTGCTGATCCCTCAATAACCAACGCGTTTCCACTAGAGATGAGCGGGTTCGGTTTCTTTGAATCCGAACCCGCACGAACTTCACTTTTTTTTTCACGGGTCCGAGCGACTCGGATCTTCCCGCCTTGCTCGGTTAACCCGAGCGCGCCCGAACGTCATCATGACGCTGTCGGATTCTCGCGAGACTCGGATTCTATATAAGGAGCCGCGCGTCGCCGCCATTTTCACACGTGCATTGAGATTGATAGGGAGAGGACGTGGCTGGCGTCCTCTCCATTAGAATAGATTAGAAGAGAGAGAGAGAGAGAGAGATTGTGCAGACAGAGTTTACCACAGTGACCAGTGCAGTTGTTGTTAAGTTAACTTTTATTTAATATATCCGTTCTCTGCTATATCCGTTCTCTGCCTGAAAAAAACGATACACAGCAGTCACACAGTGTGACTCAGTCTGTGTGCACTCAGCTCAGCCCAGTGTGCTGCACATCAATGTATAAAAGCTTATAATAATTGTGGGGGAGACTGGGGAGCACTGCAGGTTGTTATAGCAGGAGCCAGGAGTACATAATATTATATTAATTTAAAATTAAACAGTGCACACTTTTGCTGCAGGAGTGCCACTGCCAGTGTGACTAGTGGTGACCAGTGCCTGACCACCAGTATAGTAGTATATTGTTGTATACTATCTCTTTATCAACCAGTCTATATTAGCAGCAGACACAGTACAGTGCGGTAGTTCACGGCTGTGGCTACCTCTGTGTCGGCAGTCGGCACTCGGCAGGCAGTCCGTCCATCCATAATTGTATAATTATATACCACCTAACCGTGGTATTTTTTTTTCTTTCTTTATACCGTCGTCATAGTCATACTAGTTGTTACGAGTATACTACTATCTCTTTATCAACCAGTGTACAGTGCGGTAGTTCACGGCTGTGGCTACCTCTGTGTCGGCAGTCGGCAGGCAGTCCGTCCATCCATAATTGTATTATAATATATACCACCTAACCGTGGTTTTTTTTTCATTCTTTATACCGTCATAGTGTCATACTAGTTGTTACGAGTATACTACTATCTCTTTATCAACCAGTGTACAGTGCGGTAGTTCACGGCTGTGGCTACCTCTGTGTCGGCAGTCGGCAGGCAGTCCGTCCATCCATAATTGTATTATAATATATACCACCTAACCGTGGTTTTTTTTTCATTCTTTATACCGTCATAGTCAGTCATACTAGTTGTTACGAGTATACTACTATCTCTTTATCAACCAGTGTACAGTGCGGTAGTTCACGGCTGTGGCTACCTTTGTGTCGGCACTCGGCAGGCAGTCCGTCCATCCATAATTGTATTATAATATATACCACCTAACCGTGGTTTTTTTTTCATTCTTTATACCGTCATAGTGTCATACTAGTTGTTACGAGTATACTACTATCTCTTTATCAACCAGTGTACAGTGCGGTAGTTCACGGCTGTGGCTACCTCTGTGTCGGCAGTCGGCAGGCAGTCCGTCCATCCATAATTGTATTATAATATATACCACCTAACCGTGGTTTTTTTTTCATTCTTTATACCGTCATAGTGTCATACTAGTTGTTACGAGTATACTACTATCTCTTTATCAACCAGTGTACAGTGCGGTAGTTCACGGCTGTGGCTACCTCTGTGTCGGAACTCGGCAGGCAGTCCGTCCATCCATAATTGTATTATTATAATATATACCACCTAACCGTGGTTTTTTTTTCATTCTTTATACCGTCATAGTGTCATACTAGTTGTTACGAGTATACTACTATCTCTTTATCAACCAGTGTACAGTGCGGTAGTTCACGGCTGTGGCTACCTCTGTGTCGGCAGTCGGCAGGCAGTCCGTCCATCCATAATTGTATTATAATATATACCACCTAACCGTGGTTTTTTTTTCATTCTTTATACCGTCATAGTGTCATACTAGTTGTTACGAGTATACTACTATCTCTTTATCAACCAGTGTACAGTGCGGTAGTTCACGGCTGTGGCTACCTCTGTGTCGGCAGTCGGCAGGCAGTCCGTCCATCCATAATTGTATTATAATATATACCACCTAACCGTGGTTTTTTTTTCATTCTTTATACCGTCATAGTGTCATACTAGTTGTTACGAGTATACTACTATCTCTTTATCAACCAGTGTACAGTGCGGTAGTTCACGGCTGTGGCTACCTCTGTGTCGGAACTCGGCAGGCAGTCCGTCCATCCATAATTGTATTATAATATATACCACCTAACCGTGGTTTTTTTTTCATTCTTTATACCGTCATAGTGTCATACTAGTTGTTACGAGTATACTACTATCTCTTTATCAACCAGTGTACAGTGCGGTAGTTCACGGCTGTGGCTACCTCTGTGTCGGAACTCGGCAGGCAGTCCGTCCATCCATAATTGTATTATTATAATATATACCACCTAACCGTGGTTTTTTTTTCATTCTTTATACCGTCATAGTGTCATACTAGTTGTTACGAGTATACTACTATCTCTTTATCAACCAGTGTACAGTGCGGTAGTTCACGGCTGTGGCTACCTCTGTGTCGGCAGTCGGCAGGCAGTCCGTCCATCCATAATTGTATTATAATATATACCACCTAACCGTGGTTTTTTTTTCATTCTTTATACCGTCATAGTGTCATACTAGTTGTTACGAGTATACTACTATCTCTTTATCAACCAGTGTACAGTGCGGTAGTTCACGGCTGTGGCTACCTCTGTGTCGGCAGTCGGCAGGCAGTCCGTCCATCCATAATTGTATTATAATATATACCACCTAACCGTGTTTTTTTTTTCATTCTTTATACCGTCATAGTCAGTCATACTAGTTGTTACGAGTATACTACTATCTCTTTATCAACCAGTGTACAGTGCGGTAGTTCACGGCTGTGGCTACCTCTGTGTCGGAACTCGGCAGGCAGTCCGTCCATCCATAATTGTATTACAATATATACCACCTAACCGTGGTTTTTTTTTCATTCTTTATACCGTCATAGTCAGTCATACTAGTTGTTACGAGTATACTACTATCTCTTTATCAACCAGTGTACAGTGCGGTAGTTCACGGCTGTGGCTACCTCTGTGTCGGCAGTCGGCAGGCAGTCCGTCCATCCATAATTGTATTATAATATATACCACCTAACCGTGGTTTTTTTTTCATTCTTTATACCGTCATAGTGTCATACTAGTTGTTACGAGTATACTACTATCTCTTTATCAACCAGTGTACAGTGCGGTAGTTCACGGCTGTGGCTACCTCTGTGTCGGCACTCGGCAGGCAGTCCGTCCATCCATAATTGTATTATATACCACCTAACCGTGGTTTTTTTATACCACCTAACCGTGGCAGTCCGTCCATAATTGTATACTAGTATCCAATCCATCCATCTCCATTGTTTACCTGAGGTGCCTTTTAGTTCTGCCTATAAAATATGGAGAACAAAAAAGTTGAGGTTCCAAAATTAGGGAAAGATCAAGATCCACTTCCACCTCGTGCTGAAGCTGCTGCCACTAGTCATGGCCGAGACGATGAAATGCCAGCAACGTCGTCTGCCAAGGCCGATGCCCAATGTCATAGTACAGAGCATGTCAAATCCAAAACACCAAATATCAGAAAAAAAAGGACTCCAAAACCTAAAATAAAATTGTCGGAGGAGAAGCGTAAACTTGCCAATATGCCATTTACCACACGGAGTGGCAAGGAACGGCTGAGGCCCTGGCCTATGTTCATGGCTAGTGGTTCAGCTTCACATGAGGATGGAAGCACTCAGCCTCTCGCTAGAAAACTGAAAAGACTCAAGCTGGCAAAAGCACCGCAAAGAACTGTGCGTTCTTTGAAATCCCAAATCCACAAGGAGAGTCCAATTGTGTCGTTTGCGATGCCTGACCTTCCCAACACTGGACGTGAAGAGCATGCGCCTTCCACTATTTGCATGCCCCCTGCAAGTGCTGGAAGGAGCACCCGCAGTCCAGTTCCTGATAGTCAGATTGAAGATGTCAGTGTTGAAGTACACCAGGATGAGGAGGATATGGGTGTTGCTGGCGCTGGGGAGGAAATTGACCAGGAGGATTCTGATGGTGAGGTGGTTTGTTTAAGTCAGGCACCCGGGGAGACACCTGTTGTCCGTGGGAGGAATATGGCCGTTGACATGCCAGGTGAAAATACCAAAAAAATCAGCTCTTCGGTGTGGAGGTATTTCACCAGAAATGCGGACAACAGGTGTCAAGCCGTGTGTTCCCTTTGTCAAGCTGTAATAAGTAGGGGTAAGGACGTTAACCACCTCGGAACATCCTCCCTTATACGTCACCTGCAGCGCATTCATAATAAGTCAGTGACAAGTTCAAAAACTTTGGGTGACAGCGGAAGCAGTCCACTGACCAGTAAATCCCTTCCTCTTGTAACCAAGCTCACGCAAACCACCCCACCAACTCCCTCAGTGTCAATTTCCTCCTTCCCCAGGAATGCCAATAGTCCTGCAGGCCATGTCACTGGCAAGTCTGACGAGTCCTCTCCTGCCTGGGATTCCTCCGATGCATCCTTGCGTGTAACGCCTACTGCTGCTGGCGCTGCTGTTGTTGCCGCTGGGAGTCGATGGTCATCCCAGAGGGGAAGTCGTAAGCCCACTTGTACTACTTCCAGTAAGCAATTGACTGTTCAACAGTCCTTTGCGAGGAAGATGAAATATCACAGCAGTCATCCTACTGCAAAGCGGATAACTGAGGCCTTGGCATCCTGGGTGGTGAGAAACGTGGTTCCGGTATCCATCATTACTGCAGAGCCAACTAGAGACTTGTTGGAGGTACTGTGTCCCCGGTACCAAATACCATCTAGGTTCCATTTCTCTAGGCAGGCGATACCGAAAATGTACACAGACCTCAGAAAAAGAGTCACCAGTGTCCTAAAAAATGCAGCTGTACCCAATGTCCACTTAACCACGGACATGTGGACAAGTGGAGCAGGGCAGGGTCAGGACTATATGACTGTGACAGCCCACTGGGTAGATGTATGGACTCCCGCCGCAAGAACAGCAGCGGCGGCACCAGTAGCAGCATCTCGCAAACGCCAACTCTTTCCTAGGCAGGCTACGCTTTGTATCACCGCTTTCCAGAATACGCACACAGCTGAAAACCTCTTACGGCAACTGAGGAAGATCATCGCGGAATGGCTTACCCCAATTGGACTCTCCTGTGGATTTGTGGCATCGGACAACGCCAGCAATATTGTGTGTGCATTAAATCTGGGCCAATTCCAGCACGTCCCATGTTTTGCACATACCTTGAATTTGGTGGTGCAGAATTTTTTAAAAAACGACAGGGGCGTGCAAGAGATGCTGTCGGTGGCCAGAAGAATTGCGGGACACTTTCGGCGTACAGGCACCACGTACAGAAAACTGGAGCACCACCAAAAACTACTGAACCTGCCCTGCCATCATCTGAAGCAAGAAGTGGTAACGAGGTGGAATTCAACCCTCTATATGCTTCAGAGGTTGGAGGAGCAGCAAAAGGCCATTCAAGCCTATACAATTGAGCACGATATAGTAGGTGGAATGCACCTGTCTCAAGTGCAGTGGAGAATGATTTCAACGTTGTGCAAGGTTCTGATGCCCTTTGAACTTGCCACACGTGAAGTCAGTTCAGACACTGCCAGCCTGAGTCAGGTCATTCCCCTCATCAGGCTTTTGCAGAAGAAGCTGGAGGCATTGAAGGAGGAGCTAACACGGAGCGATTCCGCTAGGCATGTGGGACTTGTGGATGCAGCCCTTAATTCGCTTAACAAGGATTCACGGGTGGTCAATCTGTTGAAATCAGAGCACTACATTTTGGCCACCGTGCTCGATCCTAGATTTAAAGCCTACCTTGGATCTCTCTTTCCGGCAGACACAGGTCTGCTGGGGTTGAAAGACCTGCTGGTGACAAAATTGTCAAGTCAAGCGGAACGCGACCTGTCAACATCTCCTCCTTCACATTCTCCCGCAACTGGGGGTGCGAGGAAAAGGCTCAGAATTCCGAGCCCACCCGCTGGCGGTGATGCAGGGCAGTCTGGAGCGACTGCTGATGCTGACATCTGGTCCGGACTGAAGGACCTGACAACGATTACGGACATGTCGTCTACTGTCACTGCATATGATTCTCTCAACATTGATAGAATGGTGGAGGATTATATGAGTGACCGCATCCAAGTAGGCACGTCACACAGTCCGTACTTATACTGGCAGGAAAAAGAGGCAATTTGGAGGCCCTTGCACAAACTGGCTTTATTCTACCTAAGTTGCCCTCCCACAAGTGTGTACTCCGAAAGAGTGTTTAGTGCCGCCGCTCACCTTGTCAGCAATCGGCGTACGAGGTTACATCCAGAAAATGTGGAGAAGATGATGTTCATTAAAATGAATTATAATCAATTCCTCCGCGGAGACATTGACCAGCAGCAATTGCCTCCACAAAGTACACAGGGAGCTGAGATGGTGGATTCCAGTGGGGACGAATTGATAATCTGTGAGGAGGGGGATGTACACGGTGATATATCGGAGGGTGAAGATGAGGTGGACATCTTGCCTCTGTAGAGCCAGTTTGTGCAAGGAGAGATTAATTGCTTCTTTTTTGGGGGGGGTCCAAACCAACCCGTCATATCAGTCACAGTCGTGTGGCAGACCCTGTCACTGAAATGATGGGTTGGTTAAAGTGTGCATGTCCTGTTTTGTTTATACAACATAAGGGTGGGTGGGAGGGCCCAAGGATAATTCCATCTTGCACCTCTTTTTTCTTTTCTTTTTCTTTGCATCATGTGCTGATTGGGGAGGGTTTTTTGGAAGGGACATCCTGCGTGACACTGCAGTGCCACTCCTAGATGGGCCCGGTGTTTGTGTCGGCCACTAGGGTCGCTAATCTTACTCACACAGCTACCTCATTGCGCCTCTTTTTTTCTTTGCGTCATGTGCTGTTTGGGGAGGGTTTTTTGGAAGGGACATCCTGCGTGACACTGCAGTGCCACTCCTAGATGTGCCCGGTGTTTGTGTCGGCCACTAGGGTCGCTAATCTTACTCACACAGCTACCTCATTGCGCCTCTTTTTTTCTTTGCGTCATGTGCTGTTTGGGGAGGGTTTTTTGGAAGGGACATCCTGCGTGACACTGCAGTGCCACTCCTAGATGGGCCCGGTGTTTGTGTCGGCCACTAGGGTCGCTAATCTTACTCACACAGTCAGCTACCTCATTGCGCCTCTTTTTTTCTTTGCGTCATGTGCTGTTTGGGGAGGGTTTTTTGGAAGGGCCATCCTGCGTGACACTGCAGTGCCACTCCTAGATGGGCCCGGTGTTTGTGTCGGCCACTAGGGTCGCTAATCTTACTCACACAGCTACCTCATTGCGCCTCTTTTTTTCTTTGCGTCATGTGCTGTTTGGGGAGGGTTTTTTGGAAGGGCCATCCTGCGTGACACTGCAGTGCCACTCCTAGATGGGCCCGGTGTTTGTGTCGGCCACTAGGGTCGCTAATCTTACTCACACAGCTACCTCATTGCGCCTCTTTTTTTCTTTGCGTCATGTGCTGTTTGGGGAGGGTTTTTTGGAAGGGACATCCTGCGTGACACTGCAGTGCCACTCCTAGATGGGCCCGGTGTTTGTGTCGGCCACTAGGGTCGCTTATCTTACTCACACAGCGACCTCGGTGCAAATTTTAGGACTAAAAATAATATTGTGAGGTGTGAGGTATTCAGAATAGACTGAAAATGAGTGTAAATTATGGTTTTTGAGGTTAATAATACTTTGGGATCAAAATGACCCCCAAATTCTATGATTTAAGCTGTTTTTTAGTGTTTTTGGAAAAAAACACCCGAATCCAAAACACACCCGAATCCGACAAAAATAATTCGGTGAGGTTTTGCCAAAACGCGTTCGAACCCAAAACACGGCCGCGGAACCGAACCCAAAACCAAAACACAAAACCCGAAAAATTTCAGGCGCTCATCTCTAGTTTCCACCTGCTTTGCTGCAGATCTTTTGCAAGGTGAGATGCGGGGCAGTCCGTATCATGTGTCTGTCTGCTGTTTATCACTTGCCTTCTGTCTTGCTGGTTATGTCACAGGGCAGAAATCTCTGCCTCACAAGGCTCAACGAGGGCTGATACAGAGACCCATCACCCACATATATTTATTGCGATTTTGGAGTTATTTGGAGAGAAACTCCGTGGGGTTTGTTATACCTCTGGGCTGCTTCATTTTGGTTCTTGCGCAATTCCAGGTTGTCCAATAAGAACACTCCCATATCAGATCTGATCAGCAATTGGGCATATGTCGGGCATGCTTGAAGATTTCTCATGCCCAACAGGGCCATAATTGGTGCTTGGTCGTGGCCGTAAACGGCTTATCGGGCTGATAATTGCACAGTGTATTGCCCCCTCAACATTTTTTAAAGGTCAATTAAGCCTATTCAGTGGCATCACAATAGCGGCCCACGTACCACAGAAGTGCAGCCACGACTCTTAAAAAACAAACCTGTCTACAAAATTTTCAAACAAACTGATATGATTCCTATTAGTCATTAGAATTTATAAAACTATAGTGCTATTTCCAAAATTAAAGCTAATTCTGAGCTAGATTGAGCTAGATTTTCATTATAATAAAGGATATTTAAAAACTCATTTGCTGATATAATAATCTTATTTTTTAACAATGTTAACCTTAATAAGTGACTTAGGGCCTAATTCAGACCTGATCGCAACAGCAAAATTTTCTCTAATGGGCAAAACCATGTGCAGTGCAGGTGGGGCAGATGTAACGTGTGCAGAGAGAGTTAGATTTGGGTGGCGTGTGTTCAAACTGAAATCTAAATTGCAGTGTAAAAATAAAGCAGCCAGTATATTTACCCTGCACAGAAACAAAATAACCCACCCAAATCTAACTCTCTCTGCACATGTTATATCTGTCCCACCTGCAGTGCACATGGTTTTGCTCATTACAGATTTTCCTGCTGCGATCAGGTCTGATTTAGGCCCTTAATTATTTCAATGAATTTAAAGTGGAGCTTAAATCAGCCAATGAAAGCACTCGATTTGAAAGGCTATGAATTATTCTTATTATTCTTACATGCAAGTGATGAATGAATACCTCCCAACTGTCCCAATTTTCGCGGAACAGTTCAGTTTTCCAGGGATTGTCCCGCTGTCCCACCCGTGGGCTACAGTGTCTTGGGGTGAAAAGGTGTGTGGGGGGGGGGGGGGCAGTTGGGAAGACCGTGACACTCACTGACAGAGCAGCAATGAATAGTGATCCCTCCATTCCCGCCGGCAGTCACATCGGCAGTCACATCCAATGCAATGATGCCAGATTTATCAATGGTGATAGCCCACTGTAGCCTATCGGCAACACATTGCAAACCCTCCACAGCAAAGGGTTCTCACAGTAAGTGGCCGCAGTAAGTGGTCAGCAGGAGCTTTTAGAGGCCGTGTCACTGAGGGTACGCATTGATAAACTGGCCTGGTACAATTGCATGTTGCAATGTGATCCTGGACGCTAATATCGCGCACATATCGCATTGTATATGCGATTAATCATAAATTGGACCCCAAGCTTCTAATATGAAACAGAAGTTACATTTTGAGGTTGTCTGTCTTTGCTATTATTTTGCCAATGGCAAGGCTCTGACGTTTCACCTATACTTGCCATTACATTATAGGAGTCAGAACGGTGGCAGGGGGCAAGCAGTTGCCTCACTCCCCCCCCCCCCCCAAACTTGTGAGAGGCACCAATGCAATGGATCACGGGGCGTCATCTAGGGTTACCACTGGCAGTGTGTCTGTAGCCTCTGACAGATACTCCCCTTTCTGACTGCTCCCTTTCCTCCCTCCCCGCAGCCCTTCTCTGTCTGGCTACTGGGTCCAGGGTCAGACTGGCCCACAGGGGAAAAGGCGAAACCATCGCTGGGCCCTACTGCCTGTGGGCCCTCCTCCTCCTCTAGGGATCAAGTTCCAGACTATCCTAGTGCACTGGATTTATGCATTATACATATGTTACATTATACTTCACAATAATTTGGTTTATTACATATTTACCAAGGGGCACAGAACATGTAATGGATAGTCAAACCTCTGTGGTGGCTGGCCACGCCCCCACTGGAACCTGGCCACACCTTTAAGTATGGGCCCCTATAGCAACATTCCCCCGGTGGTCCCTTCCTGCCACAGTCCTACACTGACTGGGTCCTCCTCCACCTGCACCTAGCTTTGACCCCCACAGTGTGTGGCTAATTACTGTGCCCTGCTCTCTTCTCACCTCCCACTTCCTGTGTTCCTTCCTCCCATCTTCCCCCTCAGCTCCCTCTTTGTCCCTTCTCTCTCCCCACCTTGGACTGAACACCCACCCACCCACCAACCCCCTCTTGCGGCACCCCCTGACCGCTCAACCCCCCATTTCCCATATGGCTCAGCTGAAAATGTACCCTGTATGAGGGAAGAGACAAGTCTCATTACCCTCCATGCACATCTTCAGACAGGGTGGAAGCTATGAGTGGATCATCTGAATCCCTCCCCAATAACAGCGCAGTGGGTCTACGACATAAAGTAATGCAATTGCTGATGCAACCACTTTACTTTATACATCGCACGGTTGGAGCACCAACATTTTATTTTATCTTGGACCCACCCCCACCCTGAGAACATCTGGCTCCCCTGCTGTACATTGACAGGAAGTCACTACATTATTCAATGTTATCAGCTAATGCAGACAAAATGAGACTGACTCATCTTCAGTCACCTAAAAATAGTGCTGGTTCCTGGCCATCCTTCTCTATCCCACCACAGTGTTTTTCTACCTGATGTTTATTTTAAATAAATAACTGACTTCTTCAAATGCCAATTTCCGCCTCTGTATTTTAGTTATCATGTGACTCACACACAAGACGCACTTCAGACGTTAGCAGGTTTATACCCGTGACTGGAGATGTGGTGTGTGCACTGCTTGACTGCATGAGCTGTGTCCCACTCAACACGATGCCTTAGACCAGAGGTTCTCAAACTCGGTCCTCGGGGGCACACACAGTGCATGTTTTGCAGGTAACCCAGCAGGTGCACAGGTGTATTAATTACTCACTGACACGTTTTAAAAGGTCCACAGGTGGAGCTAATTATGTCACTTGCGATTCTGTGAGGAGACCTGCAAAACATGCACTGTGTGGGGTCCTGAGGACCGAGTTTGAGAACCTGTGCCTTAGACTATGGGGCTGGTTCTAAGTAAAGTAGCCAGTGTTAGCATATAGGGGGTCATTCCGACCCATTCCCACGCAGCGGTTCTTCCAGCGGTGCAAACGGGTCGGGACTGCAGCTGCGCGGTGGCCGCAATGCGCACGTGCGTCGTTGCCGGGCAGTGACGCCGCCAGCACTGAAAGTGATCGCAGCGGCGATTGCAAGAAGATTGATGGGGGGGAGGCATTCCGGGGCATCTGCTCACCATTTTCCGGGCGTGGATATCCGAACGCAGGCGTATCCAAGCGTTTGGAGGGCGTATCCAGGCGTTTGGAGGGCTGACGTCAATCCCGGGACCTTCGTCGCTAGATCCGTCGCACAGGGTAAGTAGGTCTGACCCTGGTCTTGTTTTGCTTGAAACTTTTTTAGCATAGCAGGGCTGCACAAGCGATCGCAGCCCTGCTATGCTAAAATACACTCCCCCATAGGCGGCGTCAAGTTGATCGCACCAGCAGCAAAAAGTTGTTACGTGCGATCAACTCGGAATGACCACCTTAGCACGAAAGCAGATTTACACATTTCTGTGTGTCTCTGTCTTATTCTGAGTCAGACGGTTCATGAACTGACTTTTTCTGTGAAATGTGTGTTTTGGGCAGGTACTGGGCGATGACAATGTAGGCTGTCCTGTAGCAATCGGACGACTATGAGATTACACCAGTGGGCGGCCCTATGTTTTGTAGACATTAGCAGTTGCGATCTGTGAGAGATCGCAGCTGCGATTGCATTAGTGACTGTGTCTGAATCAGGGCCAATTTCTGTTAAGTAATATTTACCCCAGAACTCTCTTTCAGATGCTCAGTGCACTATAAGGGGCTTTGGGCCTGATTCAGCAGGGGACGCAATGTCCGTCGCTGCTGCGTGTCTGTATCTCAGAAGATATGCAAATGCCGGAGCCGGGATTGTACTGAGACGCCCACCGCCGGCCTCTCAGATCTGCCGCTTGAGCGCGAAGATGCAGCATCGACAAACATTGGTCACATCATTGGACCTCTGAGCAACTACAGTATGTCTGTCGCTAGTAAGATGTCAGGGTCAGAACCACAGTGTAAGAGGATGCAGTCTCTGGGGGCAACGCGCCCCTGAAGCGGTCGCAATATGTCTGCGTCTGAGTTGCCACACCCCTGCCATCTCCCCAAAACAACCCCTGCCTGTCAATCACTTTGCGTCCAAATACTTAGCATGACCGCCATCGCAAGAGCTCTCCACTTGTGAGTATTTATTACATTGCTCTACAGTGTGCAAAAATGCAGAAAAATGCCTTTTTTACACATATCTCATTAGCCTATTCAAATGCAAATTATTGCCACCTAAAGATCAGGTCTAGAAATCCTCTGATCTATGGGTCTAATTCATGTTTGTATGTAATGCCGACATTCACACAACACAGCTGTAATCTGCAGACTGTGCATGTGCCGCAATTACACTGCGCACATGCCAAGTTGCCGTTGTAACTGCGTTCGCACTGAGATTTTTATCATAGAGTGATTGACAGGAAGGGATCATTTGCGGGTGGTAACGGGGAGTGGCAGCAAATACGCATCATAGTCTGAGTATTGTGTAACCAAAACGTATGTGCGTTTGTTTGTTTTTTAAATAATTTTAATTTGCAAACACCAACCTTAGAAAACATGTCACTTTTAAGCAGCAGTGGAACTACAAATTTCAGGATGCACAAAAGACAATAGGGGGTACATTTACTAAAGCTTCTAAAAATGAAAAGAAGTGACATTACCCATAGCAACCAATCAATCAGATTCTATCATTTCTCTATTGCATTCTAGAAAATGATAGAATCGGATTGGTTGCTATGGGCATTATCACCTCTTTTCATTTTTAGAAGCGTGACTAAATTTACCCTATGACTCAACTAGCGCAGCCCACCTACAATGTAACCTATTAATTGCAGCTATATAATACTTGTAGTTATATCTCTATCCACTTTCTCAAAAATTACACCTATTTATTGAAAGTTCTTATTATTTTTACTAAGAGCGCCCCCCCCCCCCCCCCCCTTCCCCTTTGACACGCACACACACACACAAACGCACATCCGACTGGCGCATTGTCTTACTACCAGAGGCTCTGACCTCCTTCAATAACTAAATTGTGGCCTGTCATATAGTCTGAAGCTTCTGATGCCAAATACACAACGGCGGCCTGCAGATCCGTCACTTCAGCCAGTCTCCCAGCGGGAATCTCCGATAACCACTGTGTCACTAGTGGCTTTAATGCTTCTGTATGGATGAGTGGAGTATTTACAATCCCCCTGCAAAATAAAACCAAACATTGTGAACAATTAAAACGTGGAGTTATTTTCACATACATTTTAAACAGAAACATAAAAAAATTAAATTACCTTTTGTATGTAGGGTGGGGGTGGGGGTGGGGGAGGGGGATTCCTGAATAAAACAAAGGGTACCCCTATATTTGAGTACAGTGCCACTTTTCCAGCACTGTATCGCTGTCCCACCTGTGTCTCCGTCTCATCTAGAGCAGTGAATGGATGCCATGCTCATACTTGTGACATCCAAATACTGGCTAGAGAGACTGGGAGCAGGCCCAGGGGCGTGGTCATGTGTATGTACATGGCCCTCCATTTTCGACTGCAAAAACAGCCGCCATAGGTTTCTATGGGGGCTATTTTATTGTTGAATTAACCAAGCTCTTTCCCCCCAAATCTTTAGATGTCATTAGCCACTGCAGCCTATGGGCTGCATTCTGCTGCGTTTACCAGGAGAGGGATCTATAGGACCCCTCCCCAGTAATGGCCACCTGCGCATGTGTGGTCAGCAGATTAAGCAGTAGGGCTGCGGGGTCCTGAAGAAGAAGAAGTGAAGTGATTGCATTAGCGATATCTTAACTTCTAATAC
The DNA here is from genome assembly GCF_028390025.1 of Pseudophryne corroboree. Lineage (NCBI taxonomy): Eukaryota > Metazoa > Chordata > Amphibia > Anura > Myobatrachidae > Pseudophryne > Pseudophryne corroboree. Next base: position 436,092,636 of record NC_086452.1, read on the forward strand.
ATCACAAGAATGGGCTTCTTTCTGAGCCTCTGTCCCTACCTGTGATTCTTAATACATTACGGAAAATAATAATTTCCTATTGTCGCAAATAACAGCGATAAGAAATTATTATTATCGGGTCTAGAACCCAATAATTAATAAATGTGCCCCTAAGTAAGTTTGTATTAAAGATTAAACCACTGGTATCGGAATGGGGTATGCTCTCTTTTCTTAAATGACAGCAAGACGAAATATACAGCACACAGTATTTGAATTAAAACAATGTAAATGATAATAAAAAAAAATCAAAGATGTTCTTGGGGAAAAGTGTTACAGAATATGCTTCTTCGTTCAAGCAGTAAACACGCAGGGAAAGGCTGTGGGAAAAAAAACATAACCGTAACCAGGTAAATTTTATAGCATCACATTACATGGAGGACTAACAAGAAATTTTGTTGAAGACAATACACTATAACAACAAAGAGAAACTACATACGTGATAGCTTAAGACATAGCGCCACCTACTGTCCTCCAATACAACTCCTCAAGCAATACTGAGCCTGTAAGCTGTTGCTATACCTCCAACAGAAAGAAATTTTATCCAGTAGTTATGATGCTTGCAGTAGACTATCGTTTCCTAAATTATAAGTGTTTTTGTGCACTTGGTCTAAATATTTCTGCCTTACACACCACTGATTGGAATCATAATGTCATTTGCTTCCTCAGCACTTGACTTCCTGCTACATTTCCAAAGATGTTCTACACTACTCAGAGAACTACTGCTCAGAGAGCTTTGAGTCGTTGTTATTGCTTAGTGAAGAGTAGGGAACTTAAATCAAGCCAAGTATAATAAATTTGCCCAAATGACTAAAAACAGTAGAGTGTCCCTGTCCCAAAGCAACAGAAACAGTGTTTAATCAAGTTTCAGCCTTGTCATGGCCACAGGGAGTCACATCACTAAGCCACCAAACCCTGCAGCCTTGGCAACCTCAATTAAAACAATGATTTCCCATTAAAATGTACAAATGAGAACTGGACACAATAAACTCAAAACACTTCAATTTCACTGGCTTGCCTGAATGTAACTGACAGTGATTGTCGATATTCCTTCTCGGCAACATATTTGTGTTATGTGCAATGTGTAATTTCTGTAGCCCCAGAACAAATACATTTACATAACTCTGCTGACGAAGAAATTACATTTAACTTCTTATAGATGACAGTAACTAAAATCTGAACTGCCAATTGTAGTTCATTAGTGTGGCAAGGACGCCTTCCAAATGTTAATAAAAATTCCAACATGCTGATAAATTAGCGCTTCTAAGGAGTATGTGACACCCTGGTTAACGTATTCAACCTCAATTATAATTCCCTTCAGCACCCTGTTATCTGGAACTTTCGCTGGCAATCAGAGGTGCTGTTTTTCAGCGGCCAATTTTCTAGATAATGCAGCTTATCAACACAGTGGGTAAACTTGCCAATGAAATCAGGCAGCATTGAACCACACACACGCTAATTGCAATGCTTTTTTTATGCATATTTACAGCCTGTCATTTCAAAGAAATCAGTGGTCCATTGAGGGACCCAGTTATCTGAGAGAAGTGACGCTTGCAAATGAAAATTAGCAAACAAACCGGTGACAAATATGAAATGAACAAATATATTAAGAAAAAGGAGAGAGAGAGAGAAAAAAAGATTAATTTTTTTCTCTCCCAGGTCGTCGTCTTCATTTTCATTAAGACGACTGCCACGCAACGGTGCTCTCAAACCAAGCAGAGATGCAATTCTGTTCTGGGTTTGTGGCAGCTGGCGAAATTCACCTTGAAAATACGATCCGGTTTACAGGGAGAATCTGTGTACATTCCTTAAAGGTTATGGGGGGTCATTCCAAGTTGTTCGCTCGCAAGCGGATTTTAGCAGATTTGCTCATGCTAAGCCGCCGCCTACTGGGAGTGAATCTTAGCATCTTAAAATTGCAAACGATGTATTCGCAATATTGCGATTACACACCTCGCAGCAGTTTCTGAGTAGCTCCAGACTTACTCGGCATCTGCGATCATTTCAGTGCTTGTCGTTCCTGGTTTGACGTCACAAACACACCCAGCGTTCGCCCAGACACTCCTCCGTTTCTCCGGCCACTCCTGCATTTTTTCCGGAAACGGTAGCGTTTTTTCCCACACGCCCATAAAACGGCCTGTTTCCGCCCAGTAACACCCATTTCCTGTCAATCACATTACGATCGCCAGAACGATGAAAAAGCCGTGAGTAAAAATCCTAACTGCATAGCAAATTTACTTGGCGCAGTCGCAGTGCGGACATTGCGCATGCGCATTAAGCGGAAAATCGCTGCGATGCAAAGATTTTTACCGAGCGAACAACTCGGAATGACCCCCATGGCTGGGTATTCTCTCCATCCCATGGATTTTAATACAATTGAATTATTATTGAATGTGACATATGTAAAAATATGTTATTTATGCTTGTTGGGTTTACAGCATCCATCCTCTGATAAAAAAGAATAATGGAAAAATAAATATTTGTAATAATTAAAGTTAAATGTAAATGCAGGTTATTACTTACCTGGGGAGCGTGGGTGTCTGTCTGATCCTGGACGCGCCCAGGAGATGTGGCCCGTGCATGAAAAACTGTGCCTTGGCAGGAGTGGCTGGACGGAAATGTATATATAGGTACCCGCGTGATGTGATTGTTTGCTGGAGCCTACGATAGTGATATTCTGCATTTACGTTCAACTCATGGAATTCTACCCAAATCTGTATTTAAGTGGAATTCACTTTGACTTCCATTCCTTACTTTCCCAGTATTTAAACTCATGCAACAACTAAATTGAGCGTAACTGTTTACCTTATCTAAGACCTAAAGGAAGTAAGGAGTTGATTTTATGGCCTGAGCTGAGCAAATGTCGGGCCATATGGGCATCCTGATTCTTCGATTCAAAATGATTGGAAACCTGGTATTGTTGTAAGTACCATTAATAAAAAAAGATATGTGTCTCTTATGGTATCTGGACTCTGGGTCGACACCACTTAGGTCGACACCCATTATGCCGACATACATTGGTCGACAGTGACAAGGTTGACACTAGAAATAGGTCATCACGACCATTAGGTCGACATGAACACCGTCGAAATTTTTATTTTTTTGAACTGTTTCATACTTTACGATCCACGCGGACTACGATTGGGAACGGTAACCTGTGCTGAGCGCAGTGGCAGCGGAGCGAGGCACCTTGTCCGAAGTTCGCTCGCCATGCGAGGGGACATGGTGCACTAATTGGGGTTCCCGGTCACTTTACAAAGAAAACGACACCAAAAAAACATAAAAAACTAAAGTTGACCTTTTTTTTCATGTTGACCTTGTTCATGTCGACCTAATGGCCGTGTCGACCTATTTGTAGTGTAGACCTAGCCACTGTTGACCAATAGGTGTTGACCTAATGGGTGTTGACCTAGCCACTGTTGACCAATAGGTGTCGACCTAATGGGTGCTGACCTATACACTGTTGACCTTGAGTCCCATACCCGTCTCTTATACAATACTATGGACCTCATTCAGCTTTACTTGCAGTTCTGCAATTGTAGCAGAACTGCAACTGCTGAGAATCGCACAGCATGCTAAAAGTACGCCCAGCACAGAACAGGCCGTCCCATGGATACGTTTGCAATTCTGCGAATGCAGCCGGAGAATTGCAAATGCATTGCAAAAATCAAGCACCATCGACAGTTGGAGTTGACTCTGGGCTACTCAGAGTAATGAGAAAGCAGACCCACTCAGCACCATGTTTTAAGTCATGGAAATCGCTGCTGACGTCAGATGCACGCCTGAAAATGGCCATGGCAGGCATACGTTTTCTCAATCGCTCTCCTCAAACGCCACATGTACTTCCACGAAAGCCTGCCCCCAGTCAGTCAACCTGTGATTGCATCCCAGGAAGATGCAATCGCAGGAGAATCACAAATCGTGGGTCGTGCACACGCTCAATGCGTTCGCAGTGCATGCGCAGATGTATGATAATCAGCCGATTTGCAATTTTGCTAATTTACAACTGAATCTTAATAAGGTCCTACTGTATAAGTAAGGTATATTGGTATTGGTGTCATCCAACAGATTTGAGTATATTATTATTATTATTATTATTAGTAGTAGTAGTAGTAGTAGTAGTAGTAGTAGTAGTAGTAGTAGTACCATTTATCTTTTATTTCTAAGCGCCACAAATTGTTCTTAGCAGCGTACAAGTTGTAAACATAAAACATAACACAAATCATACAAGTAACCAGCGTAAGGACAAAGCAGAGAAAATGTTACAGTAACACCAGACCAGGGGCGAATCCAGAAGAAAATGATAGGGGGGGCACCATGGAAGGGGAAGTACATTTGCATGCTGCTTCGGTGATTGTGAGGTGGCGCTTCTTATACAATGCCCACAGTTGTAGCGCTCATTATGCAATGTCCACTGTACTGGTAGTGCCCCTTATATAGACCCCATCGTAGTGGTGCCCCTTATGCAATGCCCGTATTGCCCCCCAGTAGTAATGTTGCCTGTAGTAATGCCCGCAGTCATTTAGTGAGTGTGGCCAATTAAAATGAGACGTGATACATAGACATATGCCCTCAATAGTGCAGTGCCAAATCCACAATTGCACCCACAGTGCCAGATCCACAATTGCCCCCACAGTGCCAGATCCACAAATGCCCCCACAGTGCCAGATCCAAAAATGCCCCCACAGTGCCAGATCCACAAATGCCCCCACAGTGCCAGATCCAAAAATGCCCCCACAGTGCCAGATCCAAAAATGCCCCTACGGTGCCAGATCCAAAAATGCCCCTACAGTGCCAGATCTAAAAATGCCCCCACAGTGTCAGGTATACAAATGCCCCCACAATGCCAGGTAAACAATTGCCCTCACAGTGCCAGGTAAACAATTGCCCCCACAGTGCCAGGTATACAAATGCCCCCACAGCAGTTCTGCAGCTGCTTACCGCTGCTGCTGCTTCTCTGCCGGCTCTGAGGGTGTCATGAGGAGAGCGCGGCTATGTCTGGCAGCGTGTAGGACTTCAAACTAGCCGCCAGTTCGTGAGCCAATCAGAGCTCGCGGACCGGCGGCTCCTGATCGGCTGCCGGTCCGCGAGCTCTGATTGGCTCACGAACCGGCGGCTGGTTTGAAGTCCGCAACACGCCGCCAGATAGCCGCGCTCTCCTCCTGACAGCTGAGACACGCTGCCGCTGGACTGAGCGGCAGCGTGTCTCAGTGACACAAGCGGGGGAAGGGACGGATGGGGCCACAAATGACAGGGGGGCACGGGCCCGAGTGCCCCCCCCCCTGGATCCGCCACTGCACCAGACTACTAGACAAAAATTAACGGAAGCAATTTTGATCAAATTGCATGCCAGACAGAACTTGGCCAAAGATGAGGAAGACAAGCATAACAGACATAAACATAACAGTATAAATCAATACAAAATATATATTTAAATAATCAATTTAACAAGTTACATAGAGCGTGTGAAGCTTTCTTTACACAAAGGTGTGTGTGACACCACAATCTTCCCACATAAGGGTGGCAGGAGCCTCACACCACAACTATGTGCTTTTGTTATTATTTAGATGCTTGGATTGGCTATAGAGAGGCCACCTACGTTAAAGGCCTACAAATGGACATAGAGGTAATGACACCAATGAAATTCTCTGTGCTTCTGTAAACATCCTGATTGTCTGCATGGCTAGGGCCGCCAAGAGGTGGTGTTTGGGATAGGGATAGTTTCAAAGTCCCCGGACTTCGCATGGACGGAGGGCCACAATGGGGTGGGGGCCATGCCCAAACAGGCTTGGCCATGAGTCTGACACCCCCTAGTACTGGGCTCCAAGGATCTGATGGTGACCCTGGGTATAGCTACAGATGATGCGAGGGGTGTGCAATAAATGACTATATGTGCAGTGCAGAGCCGTTTCTTGGGCCGGGCAAACCGTGCGATCACGCGGGGTGCTGCGGCCACTGACTGCAGCTGTATTTCATGCGGACTGGCCTGTCCACGTGGAATACAGCTGAAAATGTCCCGGCCAAAATGGCTGCCACCTAATTGGAGACATACTAGAAGTCCTACTAGACCTATAGTAACAAGTACATGATGCACAAGCTCACAGAGCTATCCGGAAGTGCCAGGACCGCGCTCACCTGCCGGTGGCTGGAAGAGAAAAGGGGGAAAGCTGATGGCACCAACCCCTGTAAACGAGCTGGGAGAAGGGGGGGGGGGCAGATGCTGGCACCAACCCCTGACAACGAGCTGGTAGATTTGGGTAAGACACGGGCACTAACCCGCGACAACAAGCAGTCAGTTTAAAAGTAAGTAGCCTCACTGTGTGTGCCATAATGTGTAAGGGGCATTACTGTGTGGGGCATATTATGGTGTCAGGGGCATAACTGTGTGCTATAATGTGTAAGGGGCATTACTATGTGTGGATTAATATGATGTCAGGGGCATAACTGTGGGGCATAATTTGTAAAGGGCATTATTGTGTGGGGTATAATACAGTGTCAGGGGCATAACTGGGGTGTAAGGAAGTCTTTTCCCATCAGGTTTGAATACATGTATAAATTAGGCCCTAAATCCACACCGGTAGAGCACGATAAACACAAGGATTAGTTAGAGGTTGTGTTTGGACTCACATGCGGAGCAGTTCTACAAGATGTTGGGTGAGCCGTGCAGGTAATATCGCTTGAAGTTGGGTATGCCCAGGCTTCCACCCCCCTCCTATAACTGTACTCTGTCTGAGCACTCGGTTCAGTATTACAGCAGGCTACCAGGGAGTCTCAGGATGATGACGGCCATTGCTGGGCCTCGGTGTACAGTGTTTGGAGCAGCCGTACTCGGTCATCTGGAATTTGCTGAGAGTATGAGTGCTCTCGTAACAGGAGCTTGGGGCTGAAAGTCTGCGAAATGCAGCAAAATACAGCTTATAAGTGGCACGTTCATAAGGCTACATTATACTAGAGCACAATGCACCTGTGTAACATTAGCCTTAGGGGTAGAGAAAGGTATTCTGTTTTTAATTAATAATATTACGTATAGAAAAAAATCTGACTTGGGTTATGTAGGTATAAATGTTGATTTTATATACATTAAAGAAAGGTAACGTCTGTTGCCGGTACAATGCAACCTTCTTTAACCTTTTTGCTGCCAGAAATGTTTTACAAGCTGGACAAATATCTCCGGTTCCATAACATTCTTAAAGTGCTAACACTGGCCGCTGCTTTGTAAACGCTGAATAATGCATCATTTTGGCCAAGCACCACGAGATAATGGCTCTGATTTGTTTTGAAGATATTATATATTAAAGTGGTGTTGACACTGTCCAATGACTAATGCACGCAAACTGCTTGATCAGTGTTGCTAAGGAAATCACAAATCATGACACCTGTAAATCGCTCTATATTTCAGCCATGCAGTGGAATGCAATGCTACGCAGCAAATGTTAACTGTAAATACAAATGGTTTACGTTTTATAGTTGATTTATTACATAGAATTATTTCTCATCGTCTCCAGTTCAGTCCAGAACCATCCTGGCTAACACAACAAATTAATAGAATGGAGGCTTTGGCAAGACTGTAACAATATGTATAAATGGAAATGGAGCTACTTGTAATATTGGCCTGTGAGCTGCCGCAGGTGCGGGACTTTGTGCGAGTGTGCCCGTATTTTTAAAGCGTCAATCATTTTCAGGGAAAAACCAACCTATTACTATATTGCTATTGTCTGTTGCACATGTTCTTCAAAAACAAATAGTCTTTATTTTAGTAAATACACCCCATTGGCACTGCTATTTTTATCTGATCTTATATGTCCTAAACTTATAGATTATTACTATTATTATTATTATTATCCTTTATCAAAACAGTGCCACAAGGTGTCCACAGTGCCTTACAGAAACAAAAATGAAGAAACTGTATATGTGTGTATATATATATATATATATATATATATACATACATACAGTATATACCATATATTCTCGAGTATAAGACGGCTTATACTCGAGTCAGTGGGAAGGAAGGACACGGAGGGCACAGCGCGCGCCTCTCCTGTGTCCCTCCTGCGTCTCCGGCGGGTCTATTAAATGAAATACCCGTTTGTGAGCTCTGATTGGCTCACGAACCGGCACTTCATTTAACAGACCCGTCGCGGCCGCCGGAGACGCAGGAGTGACACAGGAGAGCTGCGCGCTGTGACCTCCGTGTCCCTCCTTCACAAGACAGCGCGGGAGTGGTGGAGGGTAAGTTATACCTGGCACTGGGGGAACATAATTGGCACTTGGGGGGGGGGCTTATGTGGCACTGAGGGGGCATATCTGCCAGTATGAGGGCATATCTGGCACTGTGGGGGCATATCTGCCAGTATGAGGGCATATCTGGCACTGTGGGGCATATCTGGCACTGTGGGGGCAGGGCATATCTGGCAGTGTGAGGGCATATCTGGCACTGTGGGGGCATATCTGGCACTAAGAGGGCATATCTGGCACTGTGGGGGCATATCTGGCACTGTGATGGCATATCTGGCACTGTGGGGGAATATCTGGCAGTATGAGGGCATATCCGGCACTGTGGGGGCATATCTGGCACTGTGGGGGCAGGGCATATCTGGCAGTGTGAGGACATATCTGGCACTGTGGGGGCATATCTGGCACTATGAGGGCATATCTGGCACTGTGGGGCATATCTGGCAGTGTGAGGGCATATCTGGCACTGTGGGGGCATATCTGGCACTGTGGGGGCATATCTGGCAGTGTGAGGACATATCTGGCACTGTGGGGGCATATCTGGCACTATGAGGGCATATCTGGCACTGTGGGGGAATATCTGGCAGTATGAGGGCATATCTGGCACTGTGGGGGCATATCTGGCAGTATGGGGGCTGTGTACGGCTAGAGCTGCATTTCCCACCCTAGGCTTATACTCGAGTCAATACGTTTTCCCAGGTTTTTGTGTGCCTCGGCTTATATTCGGGTCGACTTATACTCGAGTATTTACGGTGTGTGTGTGTGTGTGTGTGTGTGTGTGTATATATATATATATATATATATATAGTACAAAAAAGGATATATACATAGATCAGTGGTTCTCAGTCATTTTCGACATGGGAACCCCCTGCCAGACCCTTTGTAATATTTGTATCGCCAACATTTACAAACAAAATATTTGTACAGTAATGAATATAGGGCCTAATTCAGACCCGATCGCACCTCTGCGAATTTGCAGAGGTTTGCGATTGGATAGTCACCGCCCAGCCAGAGTGAATAACCGCCCTGTGCAAGTCTGTGTACGCCGTGCGAAAAGCTTTGCAAACGCCGGTCAGCTGCAAATCAGTTCGCAAATCAGTCACCATCGAATGATTTTTCTAGTCTCTACGCAGCCCAGGACCTACTCCTACAGTGCGATAGAAACAGGCTGATCGGAGCCGGAGCTGACGTCACACACCCGCCCTGAATACGCTTGGGCACGCCTGCGTTTTTCCCGACACTCCCAGAAAACGGGCAGTTACCACCCATAAACGTCCGCTTCCTGTCAATCAACTTGTGTACGCCTAGCGATCAAAAAAGACGCTGGATTCTTTCGCAGTTTGGCCTCACACGTACAGATTACGATCCATATGCATGTGCAATCATTCGATAATCGGCCGCTGTGTGATTTTGTCCAACAGCGATCAGGTCTGACTTAGGCCCATAATGCGCTGCACTACTTACCCTATATGCTACACTACATCACTACACTACATCCCCTTATATGCTACACCACATCAGTGCACTACATGCCCCTACATACTGCAATACATTACTACACTACATACACTATATGGTACACTACATCACTACACTACACCCCCCCTCCCCCCCCCCCCATAAGCTAGAACAAATCCCCCCATCTGGGAGGCAAAGCAGAGGTTGATACTGCTAATTGGGCGTACAGTGTGTTTCTATAGCTTGTACGGTACACCGCACGCTTGTCACGGCACTGCATGGCAAAGAAGAGAGTTTAAGACAGTATCCGGCATAGGAGAGATCCCAGGTACTGGAGCTCACCCGCACAGCTTCGGAGCCAACTGCGGGCAGACAGGTGGGTCAGGGACATTGACCCAGGAGCTGTCTGCTGTATCACTGGAGCAGCACAGCACTGCCGGTTTAAAAAAAAACAACTGCTCCTCTGTAACTCCTTGGTGCCCCCTGAAATCCTGCACCCGGGGCACATGCCCCCTTAGCCCCCCCCCCCCCCCTAGTTACGGCCCTGAGCAAGTACCCCTTGGTTGAGAACCACTGACATGGATATACAGTATATATTTCTACTTCATGCTTATTGAGGTTGGGGGAATATCTCAATAAAACCTACATTTATAGTGGTGTCACTAGGGGGGTGCAGATCTCAGGTGACACCATCCAAGGGGGTGACACCAAAATGAAAGAAACCAGGAGAGACTGGGTGCTATAGCCGTAGGTGCAACCGTAGTCACACTGCCAGTGGGGGTTTATCCACACTCACTAGGCCACGCCTGCTCACCACAGCCAGGATATACTGTAAGCCCTTTTTGGACTACTCCTTTCTATTCCCAGAATACCAGGCGTGATGACATCATGCACCGGGTTTCACTCTGTGTTCTGGGAGGAGCAAGGTGAGTGGAGCCACTAGCCACGGCATGCTTCGACAGACACGTTCTGACTTCAGCCACAGTGGGTGATCCACTGAGGGATTGTTTAAATTAAGTTTGCTGGTCCAAACCACCCTGGCCCACTCTGTAAGGTATTTTGGGATATTGGTACAGGGGTATAGGTATGGGCGGTGACACCATGAGTAACTGCAACACCAACCCTAGTGCTATATGTTACATAAATAACGTACAGTACATAGGCCCTCATTCCGAGTTGATCGCACGTAGCAACTTTTTGCTGCTCGTGTGATCAACTTGACGCCGCCTATGGGGGAGTGTATTTTAGCATAGCAGGGCTGCGAACGCTTGTGCAGCCCTGCTATGCTAAAAAGTTTCCTGCAAAACAAGACCAGGGTAAGCGTTACTTACCCTGTGCGACGGATCCAGCGACGAAGGTCCCAGGATTGACGTCAGACACCCGCCATCCAAACGCCTGGATCCTCCTCCGTTCGCCTCACCACGCCTTGAAAATGGTCAGTTGATGGTTAGTTGCGGGTGCCGCGCAGCCACGACCCATTCGCACTGCAGCAAAGAGCCGCTGCGTGTGAACGGGTCGGAATGACCCCCATAGGACAGGAGAGACAGATGAAATCGAGAGTGTCAATTATGAACCAGCAGTGCAGATAGATAAAGTGGTCTGCTATCGTATTGTAACATTACAAAAATACATTTGTCGCAATTATTTCAATCTTGATGATAATGACCTCCAGGATTTGTGTTCGTCACTGCTGCTTGTAGGCCTTAAGGAAGGTTACAGAGAGCTGGACAGATATTAGGCGATGGCCTGAAACACCTTCCTTTACTTCAAGCTTTGAGTGACAGCAGCTCTGTTAAATTTGAGGTGGCCAAATTGGGTGAGATCTGGCCATTGATACTTTGTGTATCGTACTCTTTTACTAGCAAAGTGAATAGTAATGTGCATGCGACCACCCTACACCTTATTGTCACTACTGTTTGAGTAGTCAGTAAATGTGCTTGTCAAACATCAACGCGTTTCACCTACTCACTGACTTGGTTAGGTTATCAAGTCAGTCAGGTTATGTGTGATAGAAGGTTATCGAGTGCTGTAGGTGAAACGCGTTGTCAAACATCAACGCGTTTCACCTACAGCACTCACTGACTTGCGGCTTTACTTATGTGTGATAGAAGGTTACACCACTGTCATCAATGCAATTAAATTGTGGTAATTGATTGGGCCCATATTTATGCATTGAACACATGAAGTTGATGTCGGTGGATAGTTGCATTTATTTAGGGATTGGACCTATAGGGCGGGATGTAATGCTGCACTTGTTGGACGGAGGTGTGGATTGCCGGCCGAATGTGGACTTTTTTTAAAGCGGCATTCGTGTACAAGGCAAAACCATGCTTTGTAAATGATTGCTGCTTTAAAAAAAGTCTACATCTTCGGCTAACCCACACCTCCAGCCAACTCGGACGACATTAAATCCCATCTATAGCATTTACCATTTCATGTACTGTACGAAGAAGATACACTTAGAATCAGGGTCAGACTGGCCCACAGGGGTACCAGGGAAACCACCGGTAGGCCCCACTGCCTGTGTGCCCACTCCTTTCTTTAGGGATCAGGTTCCAGACTGTGCACTTGTATTATACATGGTAGATATGTTGCATTACACTGCACTAGACTATTGTGTATTTCAAGCCTCTGTAGAGACTGGCCACACCCCCTTTGTAGGCTGGCCACACTCTTAAGTATGGGCCCCTATCACTGCATTCCCCCGGTGGGCCCTTCATGCCCCAGTCCAACACTGCTTAGAATTGTGCCCATCTACTTGTAATTTACTTTACTAAATAAACTTGTGTCTCCATTTTAGCCACCTAGCCGTCCCATATTTGTCCCTCAACAGGGTAAGAGATAGCGCTGCAAATGTAATAGGTATTTGTAAAAGGTTGGTTTTGACTTTTAAACTACAGTATTGCCTCTTTAAATCTTAATTGCCCAAATCATGCCGGAAATAGCACCATGGTGGTCATTCCGAGTTGTTCGCTAGCTGCTTTCGGTCGCTGTGCAGCGATGTGGCAAAAAAAGACACTTCTGCACATGCGTATGCGGCGCAATGCGCACGTGCGGCGTACTATTACAACGAACGATGTAGTTTCACACAAGGTCTAGCGATGCTTTTCAGTTGCACTGCTGGCCGCAGAGTGATTGACATGAAGTGGGCGTTTCTGGGTGTCAACTGACCGTTTTCAGGGAGTGTTTGGAAAAACGCAGGCGTGCCAGGAAAAACGCAGGCGTGGCTGGGCGAATGCAGGGCGTGTTTGTGACGTCAAAACAGGAACTGAACAGTCTGAAGTCATCACAGGCGCTGAGTAGGTTTTGAGCTACTCTGAAACTGCACAAAAAAACTTTGTAGCCGCTCTGCGATCCTTTCGTTCGCACTTCTGCTAAGCTAAAATACACTCCCAGTGGGAGGCGGCATAGCGTTTGCACGGCAGCTAAAAACTGCTAGCGAGCGATCAACTCGGAATGACCACCCATATTACATATTTCCCAGGAAGCCTGATGTGCATACAGAGCCGGAGTAAGGGGGGGGCCCAGGGGGTACATACCCCCTGGGCCCCCTGCTGTGACAGGGCCCCCCCACCAGCCGCCACAGATCGGATCTTATCACCAATCTGCAGCACTGCGCTGGTAGTCACTGACCGCATAGCTTTGCTGCCCGCGCCGGCGCGTCACTACACAGCATCGCTCGGCTGCCAGCGGCGGAAGTCATTCATAGGGGAGGATGCAAAGTGAAAGCCTGCATCTGCGCAGTGTGCAGGCTTTCAATATAACCAGATTGACTGGCTGTCTCCTGGGTTGCAGGGAGGAGCCGGGGAGGCAGCGGGTACATGAAGGGGTAATGTCGGCCAAGGAATGTGCTGCAGGCACTGCTGTGTTTGCAAGCAGCTCAAAGTAAGCCAGAAGTAATTTTTTATTCTTTTTGTTTTAATCAAAATTAAATGGTCATGGAATATATATATACAAATATACACACACACATACATACTGTATATACATACACACACACACAAATATATATACTATATTTAGTCCTTAGGGGCCCCTTGCCTTCTGTACCCCGGGCCCCCCAGAGCCTTAATCCGGCTCTGTGTGCATATAAAAAAAAAAAAACACCACACGATGATTAAACCAAAAAGTCAAATATCTCTGTAATTCAGAAGCTTGCAAGTATTTTATAAATAGTTTTATGAATGTCAACGGGTATGGGTCATTCGGTCGACAAGACTTAGGTCGACAGTCATTAGGTCGACCACTATTGGTCGACATGCATTAAGTCGGCAGGGTCAATAAGTCGACATGGTCATTAGGTCGACATGAGTGTTTTTACTTTTTTGGTGTAGTTTTCTTCGTAAAGTGACGGGGAACCCCAATTAGTGCACCGCGTCCGCTCGCCATGCTTCGGGCAAGGTGCCTCGCTCTGCTACCGCTGCGCTCGGCACAAGTTACCGTTCCCAATTGTAGTCCACGTGGATCGTAAAGTATGAAAAAGGTCAAAAAATTATTTTTTTTTACAAAAAAACTCATGTCGACCTTTTTCCATGTCGACCTAGTACATATTGACCTAATGACCACGTCAACCTAATGCATGTCGACCAATAGTGGTCGACCTAATGACTGTCTACCTAAGTCTTGTCGACCAAATGACCGTAAACCATGTCAACAGCAGCTCTTTATAAATAAAGCTGGTTGCATATTACCTTAGTAGTCCTTTAGATACTGTATTGCGAATGGGAGTCTTTCTGAATATTTACTGAATTAATGCTGACCTCCCTCTGTTTGTGTCTCTTAACCCTTACCCCCCAAAAAATTGCCTGCTCTGCTTTATAATTTGGACTTGATAAAGTTTGCAATGTGATCAATTTGACCGGTCCCAATTGTCATTTTGTAAAATCTACATTCATTTTCATTTGCAAACCAATTTGGAGCTTAATAGGCCAATGAGAATTTTTGGCCTCATCTGCAAATCGTTTCAATGGATCAGTACGACGTAGACAAGCCCTTCTGTCCTAATGGCTAATAATCTCCTATATCATATCATCTGAAAAAGAAATGGTAGTCGCAGTGACCATTGAAAACAGCAATAGACTACAATCTCCGTAGGAATTAGTGATGAAGTATTTATTATAAAAGCTGTAATCTGTACTAATGCACACAAAGCACTGGGCCGGCATTACGGGCTCTTGCATTATCACTTCTGACGTTTGTTAACAAAATAAGTAAATAACCAAAAAAATCCTTTAGAGGATGCCTCAGTGCTGAAATTTCTTGGTTGTGTTTTTTTGACTTTGGAAAAGTGCCATTTTGCATCTTCACGGGCAAGACTCATTTAAATTATTTCCAGATCACCTACAGCAAGTGCCAAAATACTAATGTGCCGGAGTATTGACTATGCTGCGCTAACAGCCTATTAGTGATTTATTTCCCACACCAGAATTTCATTTAAAAAAATGAAAACCTTTCCTAGACAAAAAAAAAATAAGAGCAATGCACATTTAGTAATTAGGATTCCTTCTCATATCTCAGGATTTATCTAGCAGGGAGAATTTATTTTGTTCGGCAATCATCATTTGAGGAGAGATTTAAGTTGGAATCTGAAAGTCAATGTTACCTTATTGTTTGGTTTCGGTGAATTGTTTTAGAAGTGAAATGTTTTATAGACACAATGCAATAAGCTGTAACCGTTTACCGGCGGCTGTCTTAGCCCTGCGATCGCCTATGCCTGATTGACAGGCAGAGGCGGTCGCTGGGCGAGAGGGGGCGGGCCGACGGCGTTTGGCCTCCATTTAGGGGGCGCGGTCTGGGCAATGCAGGGGTGCCCAGACCGTTGGGGAGGCGGGCCACGGTGGCTGCGAGACGTCACTACCTCCCATCCTGTACCAGGGTTGAATTCATTACTGTAATACTCTGTACTTGTGTTATTAATAGTACCAGGAGTTATAGTCTATGTATGTATATATGCATTTTCTTTATGTACAAGCTCATGTATGTAATATGCCTGCATGCCTGTGAATTAAAGATGAAAGTAAGGTCATTCCTCCAATTTATTTTTCTATTCTCTTGGCTCAGATCTGGTCTACAATCCACAATCCTACAATGTCCTAAAATAGAGACCAAATTCTTAGAAATGTTTCAGTGTCCAAACACAATGTTGCTCTTTAGTGCAACCCCCCAGGATTCCATAGTGCAGACCCAGATACAACTCTAATCCCAGTGCCAACAATAATCTGTGATTTGAATATTACTCTGAAACACATTTAGTTCACACCTGAAAATAGACTCTACGGCCTACACTCCGATACGGGCCCTGTAGTCCTTACTTTGGGGTGAGCCACGTGGGCCCTACCCTGAGTCAGGCAACGTGGACCTGAACAGAATAGGATATTACCACAGCTCCTAGAGTGATTGCACGGTTCGGGAACAGAACACCCGAATATGCAACCGTGGGGTAAGGGAGTGTGCACAGAGCCGGATTACCAACAGGGTGGCCGGGCGGTTTCTCTGGAGCCCCCCCACACACACACACTGGGGGATACCAGCAAACACAACTACATCACCAGCATGGGAGGCACTGTTTCATATGTATACTGGGGTTTCTGTGTGAACTGGGGGGACTCCAATGTGTTTAACACATCTTATTGGGCCCCCACAAGCTAGCTACCCTGATCCCAAATAAACATTAATTCAAGTGTGCTCCTACAGTACATCACCAGATGAACGAATGCATGGTAGCATGAGGGGTGCAAGCAGTGCTGCCACACAGGTATCAGGGACTGGAATGGCACCCTGTAGCCTAGAGACCCCTGTTTCCTTAGGATGCTCTGGGCATGCATCCTGCACTATGTAGTACGTCCCCGAGCGTCCTTAAGTCACTCTGGGCACTTCCTTGGTCTGGCAGCCCCTTCGGCGTGATGTTATGATATTACATGTTTAGGAGGCAGGCGGGCACTGGGCGGATTATATCCCTGCTGCGAACCTTGGCTGTTACGTTTCTTTTGGGTGAATGGATTCTCCATGTCCCAAATGTCTGGTGCTCAACAGCCATTTGCCTCATGTTTGGTCCCCCTATGTCTCTACAGCCCCTTGAGTGGGCTGTTGGCATATATGTATTGGAAAAAGTTAAAGTGCAAAGACGCAATGGCTCAATTCAATGACTATGATGAAACGGGATCCGGTCTGAAGATCGACAGTGTCTAGGTCGACAATGTTTAGGTCGACCACTATAGGTCAACAGTCACTAAGTCGACATGGATGGAAGGTCAACAGGGTTTCTAGGTCGACATGTGCTAGGTCGACAGGTCTAAAGGTCGACATGAGTTTTTCACATTTTTTTTCTTTTTTTTGAATTTTTTCATACTTAACAATCCACGTGGACTACGATTGGAACGGTAAAGTGTGCCAAGCGAAGCGGTAGCGGAGCGAAGGCACCATGACCGAAGCATGGCGAGCGAAGCGAGCCATGCGAGGGGACGCGGTGCACTAATTTGGGATCCCGGTCACTCTACGAAGAAAACGACACAAAAAAAATCCTCATGTCGACCTTGAGACATGTCGACCTAGCACATGTCGACCTAGAAACCCTGTCGACCTTCCATCCATGTCGACCTATAGTGGTCGACCTAAACATTGTCGACCTAGACACTGTCGATTTGATGAACCACACCCGATGAAACGAGGGAGCTATGGATATCTAGTATTTTCAACCATAAGGCATCAGCAAACGGAACTAAAGTGGTTGCAAATAATAAAACCATTAATATCAATCGATACAATGGAGAGGCTTTTCTTTTTAAATATTTACAGATCTCTTTTAAATGTTTTTCCGCTGAAGGTTTTAGAACTGGAATATAACATGTCTGTTATGGAAACGGTTCTTTTACTTTGAACTATCAGACCATAAACGGTGATGGTTGATTAAGCACGATCAATAACTTGGAACACTGGCCATGTGTTGAAGTCTGGTTTAGAAAGTTACATATTCATCACTACAGAACACCGGAGCCCTTTTCATTCCTTATAATAACCCTACGTATTTACAGACTACACTGTGGGTAACAAATATTGACATTCGAATCGTCACTTGATTTATTTATACATGGCAGAGAGCGCTAATTTATAACTTGAAACAAACCAATTAGCATGATTTAAATTGGCATGAGACCACTTTAATCTATCTTGATAAGTTGTAGAGGAGAAGGAACTATTTATATTGCGTTTCCTTGATCCCACATAACAAGACACTGACAATGGATTAATAATAAATAAAACGCTCATATAGCAGCAATGAATGTTACTGCAGATTAGCTCTATTTTTCTTATCAAGCTTTCTAAAAACAGCCAATTAGAGCACGATAATTATATTATTAGATTTCCTCTGTCGTCAGTGTGTAAAGCACAGTGTTTATTGCAATTATAATGGGAACAGAAAACAAAGGCTAAGAGTGTAGATGTAATGTAAATCATATTTGCCTATTTTAAAATCCACTCCTCCGGAAGAAGTGGGAGGTATGCATAGGCAAATGCAGGGGGGGTTCCGGTTGCCTGGAAACCCCCCTCCTCTTGGCAAGTGGTTCAAATTATGAAAACAGTTGCAATTGTATATAATACAATCACTAGAGCTGCAGCTACATCATGCAGTGTAAGGGACAGAGCAGAGCTGCTGCACATGCCCACTGGTAGCAGCTTCTTCTACCAAGTTTGCTGTGTGTGGTTCTGAGTTCTCAATCAGTGCACTGGACCAGAAAGTAGCTATCAGGGAGAAGAGACAGGAGCCTTACTATGAGGTGGGAGAATGTGTGTTAAGAAAGTGCAGTACTGGTTCTATTATGTTTGTGTATTTATTTATTTATTTATTATGGTATGATGAAACTTTTCCTGACCACTTATCTCATTTATATTATTTAAATACAGTATGTTTCATACAGCCTATAATAGACCATTTATAGTATTCAATATTAATACTTTTTTCCATGTTCGACAGAGTGGAAGATTGTGGATTGCATTTAGAAACCCCCCTCTAGAAATCCTGTGTTTGCCAGTGGTACGGGGCTGTGGTGCTGCATATTGTGGAAATATACAGTATGTGTACAGGCCTGAGAATGTAGCAGAGTTTCTGTACATACCGGCAGATGCCTTACAAATCTGAACATCCCAGTTACGTAACAAGTGGAGTGACTTTTCTAAAGATAAAACAGGTACAGTCGTACTCACTGTTATACACACTGATAGATGGAACAGTGACGGGGGTCATACAGCTTACCAGCCAGTGAGTGTATGTAGTTACCGAGTAGTGGTGTAGGATGCTGGAACAGAATATATATGGCAGGTAAACACAGGTCTCACTAGATCTGAGTGGAAGACTACCGTCTTCCACTGTGACACTATAACAAAGTCCCACAAAGCTCTGCTCATGCTCAGTAGTAGCCTCTGTTGCCATCTTGGTACAGGTAATGAGGCTTTCCTGAAGGAGTAGTAACATGGAGTCTGCCCTCTCCACTTTCAACAATCCTAGCCCCACCCTCTGCTTAGGGATGGGGTCAGGATCCGGCAGAAAACCAACAACAGGTTCCTGACAGTAAGAATGCCAACGGATCCCGAAGGTAAGTACTGGGGGTAGGGTTAGGGTTAGGCACTGGGGGAGGGATAGGTTTAGGCTGCAGGGAGGGGGGGTAGGGTTAGACTGCGGGGGAGGGGGAGGGTTAGGAATAGGCTGCAGCAGGGAATGGTTACGGTTAGTAAGCAGGAAAAGCGGTTGGATTAAAATACTGGGATTAATCAGGATCTTGTCAGTATTCTGAAAGTTAGTGTAGTGACTCCTCGAAATTCTATACCAACGACCTGGTTGTACAAAGCCCCCCAAAAAACCACACTGGGTAAGTAGATGGGATCTGGGAGTTTATGCCATGTCACTGCGTATTGGGCCATTCTAGCCCACCCCCTGGATGTGCAAAGCCCCTACAACCGCACATTGGGAAAGTAGGTGGGATCTGTGAGTATGTGCCACGTCACTGAGTATGGCGTCATCCCGGTGTTGGTAACTGATGATGGTAACAGATGAAATTCTGGCATGCACTTACGGGGATATGCAGTTGACTCTCACTCCTCTGTCAATCCATTCTGTTCCCAAAGTTTGAGTTAATTTCACCACTCCGGCCTTAGAGGTGTTATATGCCAATTGCTTCTGAGGATGAGGCACTGCAAGAGAAGGAACAGGTTTGCGGCAGCTCAGTAAATGACACTAGAAGTTATTCTTTGAAAAGAGAATTTATATACATACAATAGTGATAGTCACCAACTGTGGCCAGGGTCTGGTCGTCTTACCAAGACTGGGTACAGATTACCAGTCACCAGGCTGTGGCAATCTGTTATGTAAGTAAATGTGTCAGACATGTCAGATTGGCACAATGCTGTTCCAAGAAGATCTCCTCAGGACCACAACCACTACACGTCACAGTGGGCACAGCTGCCTCCTAACCGACTTCTCCACTTCACCTTATATCTAGACGGCTGACCCTAGCCAAACACTGGTGCATGCGGTATGCATGGGTGTGAAGAAGACGAAGGAGGTGGTCCAGGGATGTTGTGGATAGTTGAGAGACAGCCACTCCCTCTGTTAGTTTTGCAAGACTCCCTCTATGGCTTGTGTTCTCACCCCTGTGTACTGTCCACACCCCGCTCTGTGGGGGTAATTCAGATCATTTTCGCACAGCGGGCGTTCAGGTCCAAACTGCACATGCGTATGCACCGCAATGCTCAGGTGCATCGCAAGGGTACAAAGCGGATCGGCGCTCAGCGATGGGTCTGTGCGACGGATCCGTTCGCACGGGCGATCGCAAGGAGATTGACAGGAAGAAGGCGTTTGTGGGTGTCAACTGACCGTTTTCAGGGAGTGTCTGGAAAAACGCAGGCGTGTCCATGCGTTTGCAGGGATGGTTCCTGGCGTCAATTCCGGCCCCGGACAGGCTGATGTGATCGCAGCAGGTGAGTAAGTCCTGGGCTGCGCAGAGACTGCACAAAATCTGTTTATACAGCTCGGCTACACATGCGTTCGTGCACTTGCAAAGTGATAATACCCTCCCCCTGTAGGCGGTGACTATCTGATCGCAGGGCTGCAAAAATCACTTGCTAGCAATCAGGTCTGAATTAGGCCCTATGTTGGCTCCCTATATTGGTTGCCCCTGCTTTCCATGATTGGCACTTCATACCTTTGTCCAACATTGGCATGGCACATATAAACTCTACAGCTTTTGCAAGTTGCAAAATCAGGTTATCTGACAGCACAGAGCAGCTATAAGCCTGTGGAAGTATAGGACAAAGGACTAATACAGCGCAAATAATAATAAAAAAACCTAATAAGATCTTCCAAGAAGGCTAGCAGTAGGTCAGTGGATGCCCCAGGTGCCCCCAACTCCTTGATTTCCCCCATCCTCCAGCGTTGTGCCCTACACTCTATCCCCGCTTCATGCCTCGGCAGGTGGGAAGACAGCGGCAGCAGTTTTTCCTGCATATTTTGCCATTTTTTTTAAGATCTTTCCATTGCAGCCTGATTCAAGGATTGTTATCCGCTGAAATACATTCCCCAGCGCTAGGCACAATTAAGACGTTTTTGATACTATAGTCCCTTTATTGTATTTATTGCTTAAACATGCGCTCTATTTCTCCTGGCACTTGACGCGCTAGGACCATAATCTACTGTTCTTGTAACAAGATTTGCCAAAAAGACTTCTATTTTTTTCTTTTTTGTTGAAAGATTGTATAGCAAATTCATCCTTCCAGCTTTTCCCTGTGGCTGTGAGCTTCTAAACACACATTCTATTAAACATATTCACAGAACAGTCATGAGCTTCCTTGTAAGCTTTCTCTCAGAAAACTCATTCCGTATTTCACTGGGCTCGTTTCAACCCTCACAGAAATTGTTATTGTGAAAGACGGTTTAAAGTATGAAGACTTTAAGCTCCAGAGGAGCAAGGCATTCTCACAGAGAGACTGGAGAGCAGTAAAAGGCTTTTACAAGGATGTGTGCAAGAAAACCACACAATAGCATGCGGTACAATACTTATCCGCTATTGCCCTGGCACTCAATTTGTGAATATTAAAATTACTGGGGGAAAGAAATGTATATTTTTTTATTAAAGGGCCTGTCAGGGAACCAGGCTCTGCCGATCCCATGATTTAACAACCTATCTTGACTACTGTACCCCTATCCATTATTACCAGTTATTTATATAGCGCACACATATACTGCATCGCTTTACAAAGAATATTTGGCCATTCACATCAGTCCCTGCCCCAGTGGAGCTTACACTCTATATTCCCTACTACATGTACACGCACATTCATGCTAGGGTTAATTTTGTTGGAATCCAATTAACCTACCAGTAAATTTTTGGATTGTGGGAAAAACCGGAGTACCTGGAGGAAACCCACGCAAGTACGGGGAGAATATACAAACTCCACACAGTTAGGGTCATGGTGGGAATAGAACCCATGACCTCAGTGCTGTGAGGCAGTAATTCTAACCATTACACCATCTGTACTGCCCATAATAGGAAGTTTACTGTAAAGCTGGGTACTCACCTGACCGACCCACCAGCTGACCAACCGCCTGCCAACCAAGCGGCCGATTTGGCGAGCATACACACTTACCAATTGGACACTCGGTAACCTTGGCAAGACAGCATTTAAATTTGCATGTTATGTTATTGTTGGCGGTTCCTGCGGCCAGCAAAATGGGTCTTTTGAACCGTCGCCCATACACAAAAGCAGATGTACTGATATATCTGCCAGGTATATTGGTATTAGCCGTGCTGCGTGGCTGGCTTGATATGTCTGTGAATGATACTGTTCACAGACATATTGGCTACACATGAGCTGATGTACTTAGTAATATATATCGCTGATCGGCTGTACAAACGATATAATGCATAGTGTGTACCCAGCATAAGGGAACCCACACATTGTCGGAATGGGGCATGAAGGGCCCACAGTGGAAATGCAGTGGTAGGGGCCCATGTTTAGGGGTGTGGTCATTCTCCAGAGGGGGTGGGGCCAGCCGCTACATTGGATTGCCTAACCATTAGTGAGTGCATGGGCTGGGCCCCTTGACAAATATATAAATACTTCTAGTGCATGATAATGTACCAGATAAATATTGGCAATGCACTGTAGAGAATACATCATAGTCCTGTGCAGTATAAGGTAACATATGTATAATGTATAATTCATGTGCACAGTGCCAGATTAAGGTCCTCATGGGCCTGGAGCTGAAATTTCTGAAGGGCCTATTATGTGCCACTGCAGGGGGTGTGACCAGTGGGTGTGTGGCCACTGATGTGGGAGTGTGATGTATATATATATTGTGTGTGTGTGTGTGTGTGTGTGTGTGTGTGTGTGTGTGTGTGTGTGTGTGTGTGTGTGTGTGTACAATATGTATGCATGTGTTTGAAAAATAGAAAACTCTCAGCACTTAAATGCCCAATCATCTCCAACAAATCAATTACTGAAACAAACAAAAACTTACTCAGAAAATCTATCTCCATGGTACAACAAACAGGAGAGCACACATGGAAGTGTATTCAGTAGTCACGGCTGCGTATTTTGGCAGTCGCACATCTGCGGCTTTATACATACAGTATGCCGTTACAGAGCCCTTCCCTTGTGTCTAATTGTGCGTCCAAATGTGCAACGACTGACATGCCAACTTTCACCATCTATACACACAGTCCTAATGCTGGGCATACATGTACTGATAAATGCCTATCAGACCGACAAGCAGGACCGGCGCTACCCGCTCAGCAGAGTCCGCAAAGCAGGGAGGCGCAGTGCTGGAGAGGCGCTCTCCCTACTCTGCTACTCTGCTGTGTGCGCTGTTGCTGCCGCTGCACCCGTTAGCAGTATGACAGCGCAGCGGCGCCGGCTTGGAGCTCCGCTCTTCAGTTAGTTGACACTTCTCCCGTCATTTCCTCCCTCACAGGAACCCCTTCCCCCACACACACGTCCTGCGTGCACACACACACTTACACCCGGCAACTCCATCCGCACAGGCTGTCTCTCCACTCTGTCACTGCTTTATGTTCCTGCTCCTGAGACGTGATGTGCGGTAAAGAACATACTCTCTGCATTCCGATCTCTATGCCCTCCCCCCCCCCCCCCCTACATGCTGCAGGGGAAGGGAGGGGGGGAGCTGTCAGTGTTCAGGGCAGCCCTACATCCTCAATAGTTAGTTTAACTATTTGCAATCCTTGATGTTTCCTACAGTAATTGCTCATGAATCATACTTACCGACATTCTGGCGAATGCTCCTGTTGCAAGTGTATCCTTCCGATTATTATTTTTTACCAGAGTGCTATAAGTATATATATATATATATATATATATATATATATATATATATATATATATATATATATATATATATATCATATTTCCCTGCACATATGAAATATCAAAGAGTGCAAATGAAAAACTGAGATCTCTATTGTTCTATAGTAGTATTTAATATTTTATATATACAGCATTTTTCTCTGTGCATGCTAATATTTAATTTAAAAACAATAAGGGTCAATAATGAACATGCGAAAATCAGACAACACAAATGTCTATTGGCCCTCATTCCGAGTTGATCGCTCGGTATTTTTCATCGCATCGCAGTGAAATTCCGCTTAGTACGCATGCGCAATATTCGCACTGCGACTGCGCCAAGTAATTTTACAATGGAGATAGTATTTTTACTCACGGCTTTTTCATCGCTCCGGCGATCGTAATGTGATTGACAGGAAATGGGTGTTACTGGGCGGAAACAGGCCGTTTTATGGGCGTGCGGGAAAAAACGCAGGAGTGGCCGGGGAAACGGGGGAGTGTCTGGGCGAACGCTGGGTGTGTTTGTGACGTCAAACCAGGAACGACAAGCACTGAAATGATCGCACTGGAAGAGTAAGTCTGAAGCTACTCTGAAACTGCTAAGTAGTTAGTAATCGCAATATTGCGAATACATCGGTCGCAATTTTAAGAAGCTAAGATTCACTCCCAGTAGGCGGCGGCTTAGCGTGTGTAACTCTGCTAAAATCGCCTTGCGAGCGATCAACTCGGAATGAGGGCCATTGTTTTGTGACTGCATGCTCCTATCTTCTTGCATCCACCCTATATGCACACGGTATACGTTTAGGAATCCCGGCAGTCATAATGCCAACACCGAATCCCAACAGCCGTCACAATACTGACGACGGCACCCTGAAAAGATTAGGGTTAAGGTAAGGCTGCGGAAAGGGAGGGTTAGGGGGTAGGAGAGGTAGGTTAGGATGCTGAACTCACCCATTTCAGAATTGCTGCAATCGGGATGCCGGCGTCGGTATAATGACCGCCAACATCACGACCTCCAGCATTTCGTACTGATTCCATGCACACGCAAGGATGATGGTGAGTCAGTTGGTCAATTTTCACATAATATGATGGATGAAGTGGGCTGAGTATAAGACAGGAATAGCAATATGCCTGGTCTTAATCACAAAGGCATTCGCACCACAGCATTGTGTGTTTGCACGCTAGTAAGTGAGCATTAATAGCAGTAGCTAACAAAAGGAAAAACATGGAGGAAATAGTATTCTTTACAGCGCAGTTCTGACCTTGGAACTGCCTGAATCTTATCTCTGTTCATTCCAAATTAAAATAACTATGACTTTAAATGTTTATTAGGAATAATATGCACCCCCTATTTTTCTTTCTTTCCGTGATTAAAGCTTTGGAAACCCCCCCTTTAATTATTCTGAATTTGCCCCTGGCCTCCCCTCTCCCCTGCACCTGTATGACAGACAGGAAGCAGTGGCAGGCACTTTCAGTCTTCAGCACTGTTCCCCTCTTCGCTTCCCTCCTGTGGACATTATGTGTAAGGGGCAGTACTATGGTAGGTATCATGTGTAAGAGGTACTAGTCCTTTGGACATTATGTGTATTAAGGGTACTACTACTGTGGTCATTATGTGTAAGGGGCACTTCTGTGTGGCATTATGTGTATAAGGGGCACTACTACTGTGGGCATTATGTTTATAAGGAGTACTACTACTGTGGGCATTATGATTATAAGGGCCACTACTACTGTGGGCATTATGTGTAAGGGCCACTACTTCTGTGGACATTTTGTGTAACGGCCACTTTTACTGTAGACATTATGTGTATAAGGTACTACTACTGTGGGTATTGTGTATAAGGGCCCTCATTCCGAGTTGATCGGTCGCAAGGCGAATTTAGCAGAGTTACACACGCTAAGCCGCCGCCTACTGGGAGTGAATCTTAGCTTTTTAAAATTGCGACCGATGTATTCGCAATATTGCGATTACTAACTACTTAGCAGTTTCAGAGTAGCTCCAGACTTACTCTGCCTGTGCGATCAGTTCAGTGCTTGTCGTTCCTGGTTGACGTCACAAACACACCCAGCGTTCGCCCAGGCACTCCCACCGTTTCTCCGGCCACTCCTGCGTTTTTTCCGGAAACGGTAGCGTTTTCAGCCACACGCCCCTGAAACGCCGTGTTTCCGCCCAGTAACACCCATTTCCTGTCAATCACATTACGATCGCCGGAGCGAAGAAAAAGCCGTGAGTAAAAATACTTTCTTCATAGTAAAGTTACTTGGCGCAGTCGCAGTGCGAACATTGCGCATGCGTACTAAGCGGATTTTCACTGCGATGCGATGAAAAATACCGAGCGAACAACTCGGAATGAGGGCCAAGGTACATTACAGTGTGATGTAACGAGTATAAGGGTCACTACAGTGTGGTGTAACATGTATAAGGGGTATTACTGTGTGCCATAACGTGAATAAGGGACACTACTATGTGGAGTAATATTAATCAGGGGCACTATGTCCAGAGTTTTGTGAGGAAGATTGTGCTACTGTGTGGCGTAATTTGAATTGGGGGTAGTATTATGTGTCCATGCCCCTTTCTTGTGAGACCACACCAATTTTTGCGGCACGCGCCTTCAGCGTACGCTGTCCCTTTATTAAGTATGGGAGAGAGGGCGCAAATTTATAGTTTGCAGGGAGGCGCCAAACACCCTAGCACCGGCCCTGCCGACAAGTATTTTATCTGGCAGCTGCGGACATTGCAGATAGCAGCACCATGCACGGTGAGATCTCTCACAGTGTATTGGCCACGATATTGGCACTCCACCCGTGGGGAGGAAACATTCCCCCATTCCTTCCCATGTGAAATAACAAGGGAAATGTCCATGGGTTGGCCACGGTAGGGCATACATTGTCCGATGCGGCCAACTTGACACTTATCGTATTGGGCGGACATGCTGTACAATCTGGCATGCCCGACTGATCAATATTTTCGGATCGGTCAGTCGCATACATGCTACAATTATCTGGGCGATCTGCCAATGTAGGGCTGATGGGACAAGTAATCGTAACGTGTATGCCCAGCTGTAGCAGCCACCATCTGTCACATCATGGAAACCTCCACAAGCCCTATGGCAGTTGCAGATTGTCCATCTGAGTATTGCCTCCTATGTGAATGATGAAGAGTCTGTGCAGGAAAACACTTTAGCGTCACGTGGCGCCCGTGACACTCCCATAACACCCACGTAAGACAGACCATTTTTGTGTGCACTAATAGGAACCTCCCAATCACTACTCACTCAGCACTTTAAGACATTTCTGATGCCATGCATCACAACTACAACAGCGCCTTTGTGTGTACAGTGTAAGACATGCGCTGTACCAGCGTTTAGTGATTTCCACCTTATTCCATTACATGGAGGAAATGGGGATCACTGGACTTTATCAAATGTTTATTGACCAAAACTCATACCAAAAAGTCAGAATCTGCATTTTGGTTCCTCAGAACATTTGCAAATGGGACAGCATCAAAGCACAAGTTTAGCAGATGAGGCAGAGATTACAGCACTGTCTCACAGGCCTTTCTATTTCTACCACCAGAACCATGTGCAAAAAGGCTCCTAACTACATATGGTCCAACTTGGAACGCATGTTCTCCCCGGAATTTATATCACTTCCTATACTGTAGCAATAATGGGCCTAATTCAGACCTGATCGCTCCTCTGCGAATTTACAGAGGTTTGCGATCGGAGAGTCGCCGCCCAGCGAGAGTGAATACCCCCCCGTGCAAGTCTGAGTACACCATGCGAAAAGCTTTGCAAATGCCGGCCAGCTGCATATCCAGTCACAACTCACTCACCATCGAATGATTTCTCCAGTCTGTGCGTAGTCCAGGACCTACTGCTACAGTGCGAATTGAAGAGGCTGATCGGGGCCGGAGCTGACGTCACACACCCTCACTGAAAACGCTTAGGAACGCCTGAGTTTTTCCTGACATTCCCAGAAAACGGGCAGTTACCACCCCCAAACGCCCGCTTCCTGTCAATCAACCTGCGTTCACCTAGCGATCAAAAAAGACGCTGATTTCTTTCGCAGTTTGGTCTCGCACCTGCGCATTACGATCCATACACATGTGCTGTCAATCGCTACTCAGACGCCTTGCGAATTTGCACAACAGCGATCAGGTCTGAATTAGGCCCAATTTAACATAAGGTCCCAAAGTTCCAAGCGCAACAAAAAACAAATTTATTACCATTACACCGTTGAACACTTAATGCTGCTTTCAGATCGCAAATGCCGGATCCCACCCGGTAAGAGAAACGTGTACTTACCGGGTGGGATCCGGCATTTGCGCTCCTTTGCTGGCTTTCCGACCCGGCAATATACCGGGTCGGTTGCCATAGCAGCGGGGGGCGCAGCAGCAGCAGGGGCGGGGGTGGAGGTGGCGCCGGGAGATGAGCTCATCTCCTGCGCCGCCTCTCCTTATGCTGTGAATGGGAGCCGTGTCGCATCGGAACGGCTCCCATTCACACTGCGCCTGACCCGGTAATCAACCCGGTAATAACCCTTCTTTTATACCGGGTTAAAATACCGGGTCAGGCGACCTGCTAATTCACCAAAGGACCTTTCACATCGCACACGTACCCGTTTCGACACGGCAATATGCCGTGTCGATACCGGGTTATTTGTGCGATGTGAAAGGGGTATAAGTTATGTAATTTATCCGGCAGAGTTGTAGCGCTCTGCCGGTAACCTCAGGTTACTACGTGGACGCCATGTGGTACTGATGTGCCCGAACTGTGCGTCTCACACTGGTACACAAAACTGGATGTCCGCAGAACGCAAACAACTTCTATTGCAGCTACCAGTTACCCAGCAACACTGGTGCGCATGCAAGGACCAGTAAGGACCATATCATAAGCACTGATCCAACGTTTTGAAGGACTAGCTAAATTATAGGAAAAATTCTGAACATCCCTTTACTTCATGTCAGTATGGCTCCAACGGGAAAACTCAATGTATATAATATTATGTAGATAGATAGATAGATAGATAGATAGATAGATAGATAGATAGATACGGTAGATTCCACAAATCCCTGTTGCAGAAGGCAACTGTACATAATTACCATTAGTAGCTGGAGTGCTGGACTTCTTCCCTAATATATATATATATATATATATATATATATATATACAAAACTGGTAAAGTCGGCACTCCCTCTAAGAAACAACTGCCCCGGTGCCTTCCTACTATCCAATATACAAAGGTGACGTTCTTCTAGAGAGGGGTACAGATCCATCCACTCTCAATATGCAAAGAACAGGCGGCACTCCAGGGTCTTAATATAAGATCAATATATTGTGCAAAAAAATCAAATCAGTGGCATTTTTGCGCCAACGTTTCAGCGCCACGCAGGGCGCTTTTCTCAAGTGTCACTTGCATTTAGCCTTGAGAAAAGCGCCCTGCGTGGCGCTGAAACGTTGGCGCAAAAATGCCACTGATTTGATTTTTTTGCACAATATATTGATGTTTCATTAAGACCCTGGAGTGCCGCCTGTTCTTTGCATATTGAGAGTGGATGGATCTGTACCCCTCTCTAGAAGAACGTCACCTTTGTGTGTTTATATATATATATATATATATATATATATATATATATAAACACACATGTAAATATATTGTGTATATTATATATATATATATATATATATATATATATATATTGTAACACTGTAGGGGTGCAAGGCGCCTTTTCCTGGGGAATATGGCCGCACGCAGCAGCTGAGGAACAACACAAGTCCAGTTTCTGGTACAACTGACCCCGGCCAGTTTTATTGAAACAGAAAATAAAACAAAACCCAAAAATAAAAATACCTTGCCTGTCCGGCACTAACTAAACATAAGATATTCCTAACTGTCACTAAACAAAACACAGAGTTCTTCAGTACATACTGTATAGCTTACTTGCATCAGAAAGCGTGTCTTTCACACACAGATCCTGCAGCCTTCCCAGGCAGTCTGCCCATACTAATCAGGTTAGAAGCACTATAACACTCTTACACAGCTGAAACCCTGATTAGCCCTCTGTGAGGCCAAAGACCCGAACTGGGCCCAATGTCTAGAACTCGCCTTATCTCTCTCTCAGAGCCTTTACCCAGCTTTTACAGCAAACTGAAAAGGTTCAGACAAAACAAAAAGCATTTTTCCTAGAAGTTAACATTTTCTAAAACATGTAAGACAAGAACCTGGGACAAATATACCTGCCCTCAAACACTATCCCAGTGTTCTTGTCACATATCCCCCTCCCCTGTTTCGACCTAGGGGCCGGAACACTTGTAGCCCCCAAACAGAAGATGCGAGACAATGCATCTGCGTTGGCCAATTGTGTTCCCGGTCTATGTTCGACAGTAAACTTAAAGTCCTGCAACGCTAGAAACCATCTAGTTACACGAGCATTCTTGCCTCTATTTACATACATCCATTTTAAAGGGGCATGGTCTGTCACTAGTCTGAATTGTCTACCCAAGAGGTAATACCTCAAGGTATCTAGTGCCCACTTAATGGCCAAAGCCTCCTTTTCCACAATGGCATACCTTTTTTCATGCTCATTGAGTTTCCTACTCAAATAAATGATAGGGTGTTCGTCCCCATCTCTGGTTTGGGACAGCACAGCACCTATCCCTACCTCTGAGGCATCTGTCTGTACCACAAATTCTTTTGAAAAATCTGGTGTTATCAACACCGGTTGTGAACACAAAGCCACTTTTAACGCTTGGAACGCCTTTTCTGCATCAGGGTTCCATTTCACCACATTTGACTGCTTCCCTTTGGTAAGGTCTGACAACGGCACCGCTGTGGTCGCAAAATTAGGAATAAACCGTCTATAGTACCCAGTAATTCCCAAAAAAGCCCTTACCTGTTTTTTATTCACTGGACGAGGCCAGTTTTGAATAGCATCAACTTTATTCAATTGGGGCCTAATCAGACCTCTGCCTATGGTGAAGCCCAAGTATTTGACCTCCTCCATTGCGAGGCAGCACTTCTTTGGGTTAGCAGTTAACCCTGCCTCTCTGATTGAGTCCAGTACTGCTTGTACTTTAACCAAATGGGACCCCCAGTCTGTACTGTGAATTACCACATCATCCAAATAGGCAGCTGCATATTTTCTATGGGGCCTCAAAATTTTATCCATCGCCCGTTGAAAGGTTGCTGGAGCCCCATGCAACCCAAAGGGTAACATCTTATACTGGTACAGCCCCTCCGGAACCGAAAAGGCTGTTTTTTCTTTGGCGCTATCAGATAAAGGTATTTGCCAGTAACCTTTGGTCAGGTCCAATGTGGTGAGAAACCTGGCTGTTCCCAGCCTTTCTACAAGCTCATCCACACGGGGCATGGGGTATGCGTCAAACTTGGACACCTCATTTAACTTACGAAAGTCATTACAGAAGCGTATGCTACCGTCGGGCTTCGGGATGAGCACTATGGGACTGGACCACTCACTGTTAGACTCCTCTATGACTCCCAGTTCTAACATGGTTTTAACTTCCTTAGAAATAGCTTCTCGCTGAGCTTCAGGAATCCTATATGGCTTTAAATGAACCCTGACCCCTGGTTCTGTGACAATGTCATGTTTTATTATGGTCGTTCGGCCAGGCAGCTCTGAAAATACCTCCCTATTTTGGATGAGAAATTCTTTAACCTGATTGTTCTGATCAGCTGATAATGTCTCTGACACCTTCACTGCGGGAAGCAACCGGGGTGAAGACACCGAAGGGCAAGGCTCCGCTGACAGAGACAACCTATCTTTCCAGGGTTTGATTAAGTTAACATGGTAGATCTGTTCGGGTTTTCTCTTTCCCGGCTGGTATACTTTGTAATTAACCTCATTCACTTTTTCCCTAATCTCAAATGGACCCTGCCATTTAGCTAGGAATTTGCTTTCCACAGTGGGTACCAAAACAAGAACTCTATCGCCAGGAGCAAATTCCCGTATCTTGGCACTCCGGTTATAGACCCTCTGTTGAGCACTTTGGGCCTGTTCCATGTGCTCTCTGACAACAGGTACCACGGCTGCAATCCTATCCTGCATTTGTGTTACATGCTCAATAATGCTTCTATAAGGAGTGGGCTGTCCTTCCCACGTCTCTTTGGCAATATCCAACAGCCCTCTGGGGTGTCTACCATACAACAAATCAAATGGAGAAAACCCCGTAGAGGACTGCGGAACTTCTCTGATGGCCATTAACAAGTAGGGCAACAAACAATCCCAGTTTTTCCCATCTCTCTCAACAACCTTTTTTAACATACTTTTTAATGTTTTATTAAACCTTTCCACCAACCCGTCAGTTTGGGGATGGTAGATGGACGTCCTGAGGTGAGTGACCTTAAATAACTTGCACAACTCTTTCATGATCCTTGACATAAATGGAGTACCTTGGTCAGTCAAAATTTCTTTTGGTATTCCCACTCTACTAAATACCTGCACCAGCTCCCTAGCTATCGCCTTGGTTGTGATAGTGCGTAAAGGGACAGCCTCAGGATATCGAGTGGCATAGTCCATAATTACCAGGATATACTGATGGCCCCGAGCAGACTTTAACAAGGGCCCCACGAGATCCATGGCTATTCTGTCAAACGGGACCTCTATAATAGGCATGGGAACTAGTGGGCTCCTGAAATGGGGTCTAGGGGCATGATACTGGCATTCAGGACAGGAAGAACAATATTTAGACACTTCTTTATAAACCCCTGGCCAAAAGAACCTTTGTAAAACTCTTTCAGTGGTTTTTTCTGCCCCTAAATGTCCTGCGGTAACGTGACTATGAGCTAAATCTAGTACCGTTCTCCGATAAGGCTGGGGAACTACCAGCTGTTCCACCACATCCTCACCCCTTTTGACAATGTGGTACAAGAGCTCATTACAGATGGCCATGTGGGGATACGTAACCCTGTCACCTGGTACCACAGGTTCCCCATTAACAATCTTAACATTCTCTCTAGCCTTTATTAAGGTAGGATCCTTTAACTGTTCAGACGCAAACAGATCCTTCTTTACCTCCAGGTCAGGCACGCTTTCAGTTCTAACTACTATGTCTCTGTTCCCGGCAAGAGGGTCCTCACTGGACTCCCCATCTGTCACTTCCCCAGCCAAACTAGCAAAAGGCAAAGGGCCAGAAAGTTCCGAAGACCCACGTACATCCATAAAATCACCGGTATTATCAACTGGCTTTTTACTTCTCACATCTGTTGACAACCGTGATTCCCACAGTTTCCAAAAATGAGGAAAATCCCTCCCTATTATGGCCTCATGCACCAAGGTAGGGACCAGTCCCACTTTAACCATTGCTGACCCACAACAAGTTTCTATATTCACCTCAGCAGTGGCATAATGTTGGGTATCCCCATGTATGCAAGTTACCCCAATAGGTATTTGCTGGACCTTTAAGGGGTTCACTAACCCAGCTTTCACGAGGGTAACTAAACTTCCTGAATCTAGCAAGGCCTCTACCCGGTTACCCTCTAAGAACACATCACACATTTGTTTTTCCAGCTCAGGTGAAGGTACCACAGTACAGGCTAACCTAGCAAAGAAAGACATTCTGCGACATTCAAAGGCAGCATCACATTGCATGGGTTCTTGCGTGACTGGGCAATTGGCAATAACATGACCTGGCATACCACACCTAAAACATTTAACCACACGATTATCAACCCGTTTGGGCAGCATAGACCGTTCTAGCCCCATTGGCCTGTCTCCAGGGCCAGTGTTTACAGTCTCTCCAGCCCTGCGTTCTCTTAACCGCCCAGCAACGTTTTCCCACGGAACAGTCTTACCAGTCTTTACTGAAGGGCGCTGTCGAGGATCTATGGGTTGCTGGGTGGTCATCAGTAGTTCCTCTGCTGCCAAATACCTCTCTACCATGTCCACTAATTGGTCAGCAGTACCCGGGTTTCCATGGCTCACCCACTTGCGCAGGACCATGGGCAAAGATCTCAAGTAGCGGTCCATGACGACTCTTTCCACCATCTGGGGACCAGTTAATGTCTCTGGCTGTAGCCATTTTTTTGTTAGCTGAATAAGGTCGTGCATCTGGGAGCGCGGAGGCTTCTCCATGGCGTACAGCCAACGGTGCACCCGTTGTGCTCGTACTGACAGCGTGACTCCCAGGCGGGTCAGGATCTCAGTCTTTAGTTTATCATAGTCCCGAGCCTCAGCAGGGCTTAAATCAAAGTAAGCTTTTTGGGGCTCACCTGACAGGAAAGGTGCCAGCAGACTGGCCCACTGTGCTTTTGGCCAGTTCTCACGCTCTGCAGTCCTTTCAAACGTGGTCAAGTAGGCCTCCACATCATCAGCCTCTGTCATTTTCTGCAGGAAGTGACTGGCCCGTATAGAACTAGAGCTGGTCGGAGCACTGACGGCCACATCTCCAATCCGGGCTGCAAGGCTCTGCACCACTTCTGTTAAGGCCTCTCTATCCTGACGCTGTTGCCTGTAAAGTTCATCAACAACTGCCTGCTGTTGTCTCTTATTTTCCTCCATTGCCACCTGCTGCTGTCTTATATTTTCCTCCATTGCCACCTGCTGCTGTCTGTTGGCCTCCTGCTGTAGTCTCCAATTTTCCTCCATTGCCACCTGCTGTTGTCTCCTATTTTCTTCCATTGCCACCTGCTGCTGTCGGTTGGCCTCCTGCTGAGCCGCTGTAGCTTGCAGCAAGGCTTTAAGCAGATCCTCCATGTCGACAGATTTTTCAGGCGGCTTTGTAGCTGCTTTCACCCAGGACATATCAAACCCTCAGGGGTGAGTCTCAGTAACTTCCCACTGGGCTGTATCTGCATAAACCACCGTTTTCTGCAGGCCTCACAAAGCTGCTGCTTTCACTTATGCGCAGAACGGTGTGCTCGCATTCTCCACCAAGTTGTAACACTGTAGGGGTGCAAGGCGCCTTTACCTGGGGAATATGGCCGCACGCAGCAGCTGAGGAACAACACAAGTCCAGTTTCTGGTACAACTGACCCCGGCCAGTTTTATTGAAACAGAAAATAAAACAAAACCCAAAAATAAAAATACCTTGCCTGTCCGGCACTAACTAAACATAAGATATTCCTAACTGTCACTAAACAAAACACAGAGTTCTTCAGTACATACTGTATAGCTTACTTGCATCAGAAAGCGTGTCTCTCACACACAGATCCTGCAGCCTTCCCAGGCAGTCTGCCCATACTAATCAGGTTAGAAGCTCTATAACACTCTTACACAGCTGAAACCCTGATTAGCCCTCTGTGAGGCCAAAGACCCGAACTGGGCCCAATGTCTAGAACTCGCCTTATCTCTCTCTCAGAGCCTTTACCCAGCTTTTACAGCAAACTGAAAAGGTTCAGACAAAACAAAAAGCATTTTTCCTAGAAGTTAACATTTTCTAAAACATGTAAGACAAGAACCTGGGACAAATATACCTGCCCTCAAACACTATCCCAGTGTTCTTGTCACAATATATATATACTTATATATCCATATAGCAAAGCCAGTGTCATAGTAACACTACCAACAGTGTAGCAGCCATCCAGCACCTCACACCTCACCTCATGAGGATCAGGCCACCTCCACGGAGCAGCCTACTTACTGTAGATCCCGACACTGTGCTGTTGCTTCAAAGTGTAGGCTAGGGATTGCTCCAGTGTAGAGTGTGCGGCGGTGCCGGGGCGGCGCTTCTCTGATGTCACACGTGCTGACATCACTGTCTCTGTGTTAGCGGTGCACTGCAGGGAGGCCAGGGCTAGAGAAGTGAGCCCTTCATTGCGCCGCCGCCGCCGCCATGAACAGGCATTTATGCCGCCAGTCCAGTGCCGCAGGAGAAGGTGAAGGGGGGTCGCGGCCGGGGGGGCGGGGCCTCGGACACCCTGTGGAAGGCTGCTGTAGCAGGAAAAAATGTTTTCCTGTCTACAGCAGCAGCACACACAGTAGATGCTTTGGGCCTATTTTGATGGGGGGCCTGGAGCTGCAGCTCCATCCGCCCCATTGTTAATCCGGCCCTGCATGTGCACAGTCTGGAACCTAATCACTAGAGCAGGAGGAGGGCCCCCAGGCTGTGGGGCTCACCGGTGGTTTCCCCTGTACTTCTGTGGGCCAGTCCGACCCTGGACCCACAGAACCCCAGCACTCAATCATGCACTCACCTACCTCAGGCTACAGATCTAACTGGACCCTTCCCCAACACAGTCACTACCTTTAACACAATTCAGCTGACACCATCCACTATATAATGAAAGCAAACTGCCTGTGATTAATTACACGGGATCGGTATGAAATACCTCCAATCAAAATCCCGACGTTCAAAATCCCGACACCAATTGACCGATGGTCAAAATCCAGACAAGGTCAAAATCCCGACATGGACAAAATACCGACATTTAAAATACCGACAAGGTCAAAATACCGACATGTAAAATGCCGACAGGTCAAAATACCGACGTGCGTTTTTTTTGTGTGTGTATGTCGACATAAGTCGACATGGACACCATATAAAGTGTACCGCGTGCGCTCGCCATGCTTCGGGCACGGTGCCTCGCTGCGCTCGGCACACTATTGTATTCCCCCTCCAGGTCCACAGGGATGGTAAAGTATAAAAAAGTCGATTTCAATGAAAAAAATCATGAAAAACTCATGTCGGTATTTTGACCTGTCGGCATTTTACATGTCGGTATTTTGACCTTGTCTGTATTTTAAATGTCGGTATTTTGTCCATGTCGGGATTTTGACCTTGTCGGGATTTTGACCATCGGTCAATTGGTGTCGGGATTTTGAATGTCGGGATTTTGATTGGAGGTAAACTGACTGCATCCCAATTACACACCAACACACACTTTGTTCTGATGGCTAAAAAGTTAACACTTCATACACTGGTATTAAGTAGTTAACACCTACCCTCCAACATCTCTGAGCTAAAAGCCGGTACAGATGATGAAAGGAGGCGTGTCCACGGGAAATGGGGGCGTGTCCCAGCAAGGCTGCTATAGAAATCCGGAGACATTGTACCAGGTACAAAGCCCCTGTTTGCAGGTCCAGTCCACAAAAAAAGGAGACAGTCAGAATATAAACTTACAAACAAGTTGTCTAATGTGCGCCAAGAGAAACTGGCTTGGAGGACGGAAAGCTCATACTGTATGCTGGATTTCTCAAACGTGTGACAGCTTGCTATCTAATACACAGAGGGGTAAATTCAATTAGCAGCGATAACGGACTTTTCGCGTGAAAAGTCCGGTTTTCGCGCAAACAAACAGACTTTTCCCGCGAAACGCAATTACAGCCTATTCAATTTTCCTGGAAAATGTATCGGTGATCATTTTTTCACTAATTTCACTTCACCTACTCTGAAGCAGGTGAAAAGTTGGGAAAAGTCACTATTTTAAGGTAAAAATGTTTGGATATGGTACAGAACTCCTGGGACACCCCCATTAATGACTAATTAGGCACGTTGAGGTTTTTAATTATTTTTAATTGGCCAATAATGACATGTCATTTTTGGGGTGCAAAAGTTCAAAGTGATGAAAATTGGGGTTCAAGGTATGGGACAGGTATATTGGGGTGCTTTGTGAGTGGGACAGGTGTTTTTAGGCTTGCAGATGGGAGTAATCAGTCTGTTTCCACTTTTTTTTAAAGTACCCTAAAATGACCCAAATATATACTTATACCCATTTTCATGTACCCGAAATTTAATGAGAGCATTTATTTTGCGCAAAAAAACTTGCTTTCTATCATTTTTTTGCATTTTTAAAAAAATGCATATAACAGCCATTTCACACATTTTAAGTCCCCAAAAACGCTCTAATGTGATCTCTAACACACTTCTCTTCTGTTTTCCTATGTTAGTTTAGCATTTTTTGGGGTACAGGCTGATTTCCCCATTTTCACCTGCACTTTTCACTGCAAGAATTTTCACGTGAAACCCGTTTGGAATTAAATAGGTCGAAAAACGGAGCATTTTCGCCCAATTGTCGGGCGAAAAATTGCCGCAAATTTGCGGATAATTGAATACCCTAGAGAGTATTTAAACTAGAAATGAGCGGATTCGGTTTTACTCGGATTTACTCGGTTCTCAAAACGGCATCTTATTGGCTCTCGGATGTCACGTGTTTTGGATAGCCAATCAGATGCTGTTTTGAGAACCGAGTAAATCCGAGTAAAACCGAATCCGCTCATCTCTAATTTAAACATTTTACACTGGGTGAGCATTCATAGAACGGGTATATATGCTAACATGGGGGAGTGAGTTTCCCTAGTTGGGAGTTGCAGTTGAACCAAAATAATTCCAAAACCTTACACCTGTCACCGAGGCATAACACCCATTTTAATCAATCAAGCATAACTTCCTGCACATTTATATATCGAATGATAGTATTATGATATCATTAAGACAAATGCAGGAAGAGAAGCTGTTACTCTTAATTCACTATGGGATTCAGCGGGCTACCTTTGGTCGCCACACTAATCTAATCCCCTCAGGTGGTGGCATGGGCCACCACCCAAATGGGGATTCCGGACGGCAGTCGGGATTCCGACTGTCGACATTTCAACAGGTGTCGGGATTCTGGCATCAGTATTTCAACCGCCGGGATCCCGACAGTCGGGAATTTAACTGTGTCCCACACTATGGGGCTAATTCAGACTTGATCGCTGCTGTGTGTCTGAACTGCGCATGCAGCGGCGCATGCCAGACAGCCGACGGCTGTCTCAGCCATGCGATCGCCTCTGCCTGATTGCAAAGCACTGGGGCCCCTACCCATTCTCCAGTGGTAGGGGCGGGGGGCTGCTATCAATGGCAGCTTTGATGTCCCGCGGGTGGTAAGGGGTGTTCTATCTTTTGCTCAGCATGTAGGACCTGGAGCAGTCATTTCTGCTAATTACTCTATTACTGCACAGATGGTAGGAGATGGGGTGGGAGGGGGAACACTAAACTGTAGAAGGGGGACATTGGGCTGAATGAAGGGGCCCCATGACATGACTTCCAGGGTTGTAGGCAGGGCTGGATCTAGGGGGGGGGGGGGGCGAAGGGGGCGACCGCCCCCCCTAACACAGTCATAGCCACGCCCACTTTTGAGCAGAAGAGAGCTCTCCGGGGAGAGCCTGAGGCAGAACGATGTGCTGCAGCTTATACCACAGCAGCACAGAGGAGCCAGGAGAGCAAGGGTTACAGAGCATTTGCCCCTCACTTGCTGGTGTGTGGGTACTAGGGCTAATAAATACAAGTCTCACTCAAAAAGTTCAGTCAGAATTGAGAGAGGAGGAGTTAGGATTGCAGATGGGAGAAGTTGGGACTGTAAAGGGAGGAGTCAAGATTAAACAGTAAACCGCCCCCCCTAAAGAAAAGTCTAGATCCGTCCCTGGATGTAGGGGGCGTTTAAAACGCAGGGGAGGGCTGGATAGTGGAGAGGGCTTAATAGTTATCATTTTCCAGTGGGAGGGCAGCTTGCTTAACTGCAGATATCTTTCTTAGCTT